>NC_045605.1:110922575-111287575 GCF_009762305.2 Zalophus californianus | reverse complement strand
AGGAGACACCAAGCAGCCAGGCACCCTAAAAGTGCCATCCAGGCAGGGGGAGGTGGCCAGATGGCCAAGGGGGTCTCCAGAGTAGGAAGGAGTGCATGGGCTTATGACCTCTGGCTTTCTGGAAGTCCTTCCTGCTCCTTTCTGGATGGATTCTCTATTGGGTTTCCAATGGACAGAGGTTCTAGAAGACACTGGGTGTGGGACTGGATGGTCAGACATGGTGTCATCCCTTCCAGCTGGGGGACCATGGGCCGGGACAGAAGGAGGCGGTGCTTGGGGGAGGTTCGGGTACCTAAGAGGCATTTGCAAACCTCCAGGCCCCGCAGGCATGTGCCTGTTGGGAGACCAAAACGTGTTGTCACTTCTCCTGCCTTGGTTTCCCCACCGCAGCCTGGGGAACAGGTGTGGGGCTGCTCTTCCTGAGCTCTGCTCTCCTGGGAAGTTCAAAGACCCGTCCCTTCCTGAGTCCTGGCAGCCCATCCGCCCTCCCACTCCTCCTCGGAGGCCCTTGCCAGGCCAGACCACCAGCTGCTGGCCACTTCCCCTCCGGCATCCCTGGATGGACACCCCTCCTTTGAAGCTGTTGTTCCTTCCCGAGTACGGAAGTCAGGGCGAGGTGTCCCTCGAGGGGGTTGGAGGGGGGGCCCCCATGACGTTGTGGTTCCCATCCCCACGCTGTTGCCCCCCCCCCAGCATCTTCCCTCCCTTCCTCCAGGTCAAGGTCCAGCATGAGTCTGTCTGGCCTCCAGGGACACATAAAGGGAGAGTGACAGCCATCCCGGTTTGTCTGGAACTGTCCCCATTTTTACCTGGAAAGCCCCATGTCCCAGAAATGCCTCAGTCCCAAGCCAGCAGGGGCAACTGGCGCCTCATGCCAAGTCTGAGTTTCCCAAGACGGGGTCCCCTGTTCCTCCTCTGCTCTGGTCGCCCAGACCATGGTGGGAGGAAAGGGCCATGACCATCCCAGACGGCACTGCACTGAAGGGTTCCCGGTCTCCAGTCTGCAGGCCTCCCGCCATGGACGCCTACAGCAGCCTGCTCGCATGCTTTCCCAACGAGGCCTTCATCCTTCTTGGTCATGGCCACTAGCTGGCTTGAGCCCCTGGAGTGAGTGACCCACACTCACCATGAGGGACCCTGTGTCCCAGCATGCAGCCAGGAGCAGAGCAGAGCTCGGTGCGTGCAGGGCGAGTGCTCGTCTGTCCCAGGACCCCAGGCCTCTGCCCTCCTTCCGCCTGACTCTGGGGCCCTTGGATCACTAGAGGCCGGTGGAGAAGCCCCCGCTAGCCAGCAGAGCCTCCCCTGGGGGATGGGGCCATACTGTAACCTAAAGACTTCAATCCCACAAACCCACCCACAGAGTGAGTCAGAATTGACCTGACACTCAGCTCCAGAGAACCAGCCTTGGACAAGCTCCAGACCCCGCCCAGACCCCAACCCCAGGAGCCTATTCACAGACTCCAGCTCTGGAAGATTCCTTGGCACCTGCCCTCCCAGCCTCTCATGTCACACCTCCTAAGGGACTCTTGCCCTCTAAAGACCCTAAACCAGACGGCCTCTGGGAAGGAGCTGGCGAGCTGAGGCCGGGCCCCGGACGCCCGCAGCGGGCTGGGGTGCCCCTTGTGGACCAGGTACCGAGCGGGAGCGGAAGTCCGACCTCCCCCCCCACGCTGGGAGGGGCCGCCGGATGCCGGAGCACAGCTGCGGCGGCAGGCGTCCGGGCGCCCCTGCTGGCCGAGGCCTGAAACTGCACCTCAGCGTGCAGAGATCCCACCCTGTCTGGGGCCTGGTCCTGCCCGGGGCCTGGCCAAAACCCTGTGGGCATCCCTGAAGAGGTAACATTTGAGGTGGGCCTCGGGGAATAATAAAAGTAACAAGCACTGTCGACCCCTCGTCAACCCACAAAGGGGCTCATCTCGCTGAGGACAGTGCCCTACTTCAAACCTCCAGCTCAGACCACAGCCCCAAACCGCACCCTCCTACACCTGTGTGCTGACCCACGTCTCCACCCACCTGAGCACTGAGCTCCAGCATGTTCTCCCTCCAGAAGCTCCCACCTCCCCGCCGAGGGCAGCCCACACTGCAAGTGCTCTCCCGGCCATGCCCCGGCCATCAGGACACACTGTCCAACTCTTCCCTCCCAGGGTGTGCGGAACCCCACCCCCCCACCTCCGCTGCCACCTCAACCCTCCTGGGACTGCAGAAGTCTCCCTGTGCGGGCCCAGGCCCGTCGGTCCCATCAGCCAGAGGCTCCTTCCGGAAGAACATAAGGAAAGCCCAGAACTCTGCAGGGGTTCCATTGCATGCAGAGCACAGCCCACACGCTCACAATCACCGTATAATTTACCTATCCCACATACCGGGTATTATCTGTCCCCTCACACATACATGCACACACCCACACATGCACATGCATACACATGTATATGCACATGCTTGCACACACCTGTGCACACGTATATGCACACACCTGCACACATGTATATGCACGTACTTGCACACACCTTCGCACACGTATATGCACGTACTTGCACACACCACACACGTCTATGCACGTACTTGCACACACCTACACACGCGTATATGCACGTACAAACACATATATGCACACGCCTGCACACACGTATATGCACATACTTGCACATAGCTGCATACCTGTATATGCACCTACACACATACACACACGTACAGGCACCAGCGTGCACACACGCATGAACACACGTGCACTCTCAGGCTCGCTACAATGCAAGCCACACCAGGGCAGTCGTATCTGTGGGCTGAGTATCCCCAGCACCTGGCACAGAGCCCAGCACGCAGTGGCGCTCAACAAAAGCCGGTCGGCGTCAGTGAGGCTGCCTGTTCCGCAGCCCATCCCCAGTTCAGATGCCCGGGCAGGCCCCGGGGTCCTGCCAGCTCTGGGAGACTCACATGGGTCTCACCCTCCAGCACACTGAGCCAGAGGGTCCCTACCCAGGGCACATCTCCCCCTGGGCCTCCCCCTCCCAGCCCTCTGGGGCTCCCCCGGGCCTCAGCGTGGCCGGTGAGACCCTCTGAGATCTGGCCTCCCCCACCCCCATTTGAAGGTATTCTTCAAAATACCTTCCTCCACCTGGCCAATCTTCGCTTATCCTTAAGACTCCTGGGAGGTGTCACCTCCTAACCCTGCCCCTGATTCCTCCTGTGGACCTGGATCAGCCTCGCCCCTGCAGAATTGTCGGCCTGTCTCTGGGAGAGGCAGCTGGGGGCTAGCAGTGGGCCCCGGGGGAGTGCGGAGCATGTGTTGAGCGGCTAAGTGAGTGGGGGTGGCTCCTCTGGGGAAGGGAGAGCAGGTCAGGGACTCTAGCGTTCCGGGTTCCGCTCGTCGTGTGGCCCGTAGGGCAGATTTCCCACACTCTCAGGACCAGGAAGCTCCCCGCCCACACAGAGCCTGTTCATGACAAATACTCACGCTAGAGCCAATTACTTCTGCTCCAACCAGTTCCAAGCCCTCCAAAGGCCCTGCTGGACGCAGGAGAAGGGAGAGGTGAGTAACCAGCTCCTTCCTGCCCACCCCACGTGCCCTCCGCCGCCCCCACCTGCCCTGGGGCAGACCAGAGACCCTCTCCCCGCTCCCTCTCCTGCCTCTTTTCCCCCAACTCCTGCCCAGAGAAACCAGAAGGGGCCAGATGATGTCCCCACCTCCTGGCCAGGTTTATGGCAAGTGGCCAGGCTGGAGCCCACAGGCCCTGGGGGTGTGGAGCCTCCTGGGGACAGAACCATCGCCCACTCCGCCCCCCACGGAGCCCAGAACCACCTGTACTCCAACCCTCCGCCCAGGGGTTCCAAATCTCAGACACCGTGTCCCCCCTCTTCTGCAGGTCAGCCTTTCCGTGCGGTTCTTCCAGGAGACCCCTGCTGGTCCACCTGCCCCTGTTCCAGGATCTCCATGCAACTCCTGAGGTTGGCAGAGAACGGGGGACACCATCCTGCGGTACAAACACATGTCCCCCATTTGCACTGTTCGGACGGAGACTTCCTCAAACACAGGAGGGGTGCGGTGTGGGGGCCTGCTAGCCCCTGCCCTGAGAGGCCCCAGCAGCAGGCCTCAGGCTCCCTGGCTCTGCCCCTACCACGCGGACTTTGGTCCACCCTCCCGGCCGTCCCTGGGCAACACGGGAGGGCTCCACCTGGCCGGGCCCCTGGTACCCTGAGTTAACACAGGCTGAGGGGACTTTGACTTTGACATTTGGGCCTGTGGCCTGGCTCTGGAGGTGGAGCCGCAGTGTCCTGGACCAGCGTCTGGTTCCTTATTGGGGGAACTGTGCTCCCGAGGATGCCAGCAGGGGATCCGGGTGGCTGTGAGCACTCCAGTTCCCCAGCCCCCAAAGTCCCACCGAGGGACCGCTTGAAGCCAGGTGTACCTGCATTCCATGGGTCTCTGGTGGCCCCGGCCAAGGGGGGGTGGAGTGGCAGCCATGTGAAGTGAGGAGTTGGCATCCACTGGTCTGTAGGGAGAGGTGGGAGAGACCCCGGAGCTGTTTCCAGAAATGCTCCTGTCCCCCACCCCTCCTCTGGGTCTCTGTGCAGACCTAGCCTAGCCTCTCAGGACATGTTGCGCCAGCGTCCCAGGTCACCCCAAGAAAGCCGGTGTCCCAGGTCACCCCAGGAAGGCTGTCTCAGGCCACCCAGAGAGTATGGGCGCCCAGGCCCAGCAACAGAAGCTCCAGGCCGGAGCTCACCCTAGGAGGGCAAGGCAGGTGCCAGAGCTCACTCTGGAGAGGGCGTCCCCTGACCGTACCCCTTGCAGCATGGAGCCTCTGAGCAGCCAGCCAGGTGCCCCTGACCCGAGGCTCTCGGCCTCTACCCGCCTCCCCCAGCCCTCCCCGAACCGGGATGAGGAGGGTGCCAGAGGCAGTGGCTGGGGTTTCCTCCTGCTGTCACCCGCCCCCACCCCCAGCCTTGGACCCCAGGCTCTGAAGGCCACCCTGGGGCTCAAGTGTACCATGGGGTGTTCTTTTGGAGGCGTGGAGGCGTCCACGGAGCCACGAAATCTAGTTTCTGCTGGTTGCAGGCTGGAGAACAGACAAGACCCTGCAGCAGGAGGTGAGGCGGAGCTGCCCCGCCCTGGGGGGCCTGGAAGGCTGAGCCGTGGCCCCCACCCCACCCTCAGGCCACTCCAAAGCCCCCTTGGGCTCTGGCTGGAGGACTGGGCGATGGGGGTTAAGCCTTCCTCCAGAAGCTGCTCCATAGGGGTGGGGGGTACGCTATGGGCCTAAGGAACCCCCTTCCAATAACCAGGACCCAAAATACATAAGCCCCACACATGCCGGAGACACCTACCTGAACTGCAGCCAGCAACCATCTGGGCCTCTAAAAAGGGGCTTCCCTCTTAAAATGGGGTGCTGGTGCCTTCCTGTGTAAGGCACAGGGGGAACGGAGCCTGGCCCACACTAGCAGGCACGGTTTCTGTGTCAAGTTCCCCAGGAGCTGTGCGCCCACAGACCCAGAGCTGTCGCTGGTGGAGGGGGAGGGCCACCTGCCACGTTCTCCGAGGGCGAGAGTGGCCTAAGGTCACATAGCAGGTGGCTGGAAGCCCAGTTGGGGGTCCTGCAGCTCTGGCCTCTCCCACAGGCCCTCTCTTCGATGACAGGCCAGGCCAGGCGCTGCCCGCTTCCTGCCCCGTGACTCAGCACCCTCGCCCAGCACAACACGACTTTTGCCCCCTGCGCGCTGTGCTGACCTCCTGCTCGGATCCGTCCAGGCTCTCCCGCCACAGCTGCCCGGGCTGTGGGGAGCCGGAGCCCCCGGGGGCCAGGGTCAGCACTCTGGCAAGATGGGCGCGCTGGGCCGTCCCCGGGTCATCCTACTCACCCACCTGCTGGTTGCCCTGGAGCTCACCTGCCTCTTCATGCGGTTCTCCATCATGCCGGTGAGTACCCTCCCCCGGGCGGCCAGCCACCCGCATGCCCCACTGTCCCTCTCTTCTTCCATCATGCAATGGCAGGGGCCGGGGGTGGGGGCCCGGGGCTGCCCAGGCCCCTCGTTGGGGAACCCGGGGACTGTGCCTTCTGGGTCGCTCCATCAGCACTTTCTGTGCTCTGATGCATGGTGGCCCCGGGGAGGGGCCGTAGGGAGCCACCCCCATTGCCACGCAGCCCTTCTGGTGGCAGTGCCCCTCCCCTTGGCTGGCCTGGCTCTGTCCCTTCCACCCCACCAGGACCGTTGCCCTATTGATCCACCGCCCCAACACCTGCTCGGCTCCTGTCCTCCCTGTGCCCAGGCCTCGGCTTGGGCCTCTTCCACAGGGAGCCCTCCCTCCCAACAGCTGCCCAGACCCTAGAACCTCCTCCCCTCCAACCAGGTCCCGCTGTGGGTCAGTCCTCCTGCAGAATGCCCACGCCCCACATCCTGTTCCATGATATTAAATTATTTCTGTCTCCCCGTGAGGGCGGAGCTGGCCCCATCTCCTCCCTGCTGCCTCCCCCGGGGCTGGAACTCTGCCCGGTGATAGGCCGTTGGCTAAGCGGCATGGTCAGCGCTCGGTGCCCGCCCACCTGCTGTCCGCAGAGCCTGCCTGTGCCCTCCTGCTGGTTCCTTCAGCAGACCCCCGTGGAGCTGGCCTGGCTGTGGAAGTCCCAGAGGGCCTTCCCCGTCTCATCTGGGCGGGGCCTGGCACAGCTGCCGGCCACTTTTTAACGTCCCCCAGGGGATTGTCACGAGCAGCCCGTGCCCAGGGATCTGGGTGCAAGGGGGCACTGACTCCCTTCCTTAGCAGCCTGGGGCTGGGCAGGCGCCTCACCGTCCCATCGTGAAATGGGCCACAACGTCCCTCCGGAAGGGTTGGTGCAGGGGGTGATGAATGAACAGCTGAAGACAGAGCAAGTGTGGAACATTCTGCAAATGCTCACCGAGCACCTACTACGTGCATCCTGTTCTCAGAACTTGGAATACAGCAGGCACGGACCACACAATCCTTAGACCGTGCCACGTGTGAGAGAAGGCGCGCTGCAGGGGCTGGGAGTGCCCACCGACGGGGGCAGGAAAGCCTCCCCCAGAAGGCAAGCTTAAAGGAAACAAAGAGCAAGCCTGGCTGGTGCAAAGGCCCTGGGGCAGTAGTGAGAACAGTGCAGCTAGAGAGGAGGAGGTAAGGCCCCAGAAAGGCCGCGAGGACTCCAGGAGGGTGCTGGCCATGGGGAAGGCAGGAAGCTGCTGGCTTTGAGTTCTGTGGTAAGGGTTGAGCCCAAGAGTTGCCGAAGGATTGGATGTGATTGTGCAAGAGGGGTGGTCAGGGGTGACTCTGAGGATTCGCACCTGAACCCTTGCAAGGGTGGAAGCATCAGCCATGGAGCAGAGGTCTTCGGGGTGGGAGGGGAGGATGAGGCAGGTTTGAGTTCGAGGAGAAGGCGGGCTGCAGTGGCCGGGGGAAGAGCGTGGACTCAGCACAGGAATGTGCAATTGTCCAGTCGGTCAAGTGCACCAGCAGGAGAGACCAGACAGCAGGGCTTCAGGCTCCTCCAGTGGGGCGCAGCCCCCCTCCAGCCCCCTGCCCCACCCCTGCCAGGAGGAGGGGAGATTGCCCGGTGCCCTGGGACTTCAGCTGCACTGGGGAAGGGGGTGTGCAGGCAAGAGAGAAGGCAGGCGGGAGGGATGCCCTTGACTGAGCTTAGGGAGGGTACGGGGTGTGGGGTCGGGGATGAGGCGTATTTGTTTCCTGGGGTTGCCATGACAAAGCACCAAACACCGGTGGCTTAGAGCCACAGAAGTTTGCCTCTCAAAGACTGGAGGCCACAAATCTGGTTCCCGGGGTCTCAGGCCTCCCTCTGAAGCCCGCAGAGGATGGTCCTTCCTGCCTCTTCCAGCTTGAACTTGGTTCCCTCTGTAAAGACTCTATCTCCAAATAAGGTCACATTCCAAATACTGAGCATTAGGATTTTGTGGGGGGGACCCAATTCAACCCATTACAGGGGGGAATCACTGGAGGGAGGGGCCAGGAACTCAGAGGCCAGGGTGGGGGATATTGAAGTCAGAGGGTTAGAGCGGGCTAATCTGGGGTCCCCAGGACCCCTCCCATTCTCTGGAGAAACACTGGTCATGGCCTTTACCTCCCCCAGAGTGGCACCAGCAGAGGCTGGGAGCCCCCAAGAGCAGGCCTAGGTCCTGCTGGGAAATGGGCCACCTTCTGGAGGTCATCAGGGCATTTGGGGACCATCTTTTGCTGGCCTGGAAGATGCTACAGTCCACCAGGCAGCTTCGAATGGGTGAGGTGTGCCCTGCAGAGGGGAGGGAGGGCCAGCAGCCGCCTTCCCTGACCACTGGGCCCAGTGAAGCTGGGCTCCTCGCTATAAGTAGCTGAGTTCCAGGCCTGAGGGGCCCTCCCGGGCACACCACAGTGTGGTCAGAGGGTTTCCCGTCCCCCCACTTCAGGGCTACCTCTCCCGCTCCCGACCGACTGCACACCCCGGACTCCCTGACCCTTCCCGTGGGCCCCTCCTGTTTGCAGTACCTGACCCGGCGGCTGGGCCTGGATTCTGTGGCCTTCGGCTACCTGCAGACGGCCTTCGGCGTGCTTCAGCTGCTGGGCGGGCCGGTGTTTGGCAGGTACCAGGGTGCAGGGACGTTTGGGGGACGGGCATTGGGCTTAGGCAGGGGCGCTGGGCTCAGGGACAGGGCAGCAGACATCCTCCCTCAAACCCTGAGGAGGCCAGATCAAGGTGGCAGGATCTTTAGGGTAACTGTGCAGGAAAGGGGCTCCAGAGACAGGAAAGTCAGACAGCAGGGGCTCTGGGGGGGGTTTCCTGGAGCTGCTTGGGGGTGGGTGGAGAAAGGGCTGGAGCCTGGGAGACACTTCTTTTTTTTTTTTTAAGATTTTATTTATTTAGGGCGCCTGGGTGGCTCAGTTGGTTAAGCGACCGCCTTCGGCTCAGGTCATGATCCTGGAGTCCCGGGATCGAGTCCCGCATCGGGTTCCCTGCTCGGCAGGGAGTCTGCTGCTCCCTCTGACCCTCTTCCCTCTCGTGCTATCTCTCATTTTCTCTCTCTCAAATAAATAAATAAAAAATCTTTAAAAAAAAAGATTTTATTTATTTATTTGTTTAAAGAGAGAGCACAGGCAAGCAGGGGGAGGGGCAGAGGGAGAGGCAGGCTCCCTGCTGAGTGGGGAGCCTGACCCAGGGATAGATCCCGGGGATCCTGAGATCATGGCCTGAGCCGCTTAAGGGACTGAGCACCCCAGGTGCCCCTGGGAGACACTTACTGTACTACTCACAGACCCGTGCTCCATTGGGACCCCACAAGGTATTCTCGAAGGGAGTGGGGATGTCCGGCATGGTCAGACTCCCCCAGGTCCCTGCAAGTTGCCCCAGTGGAAGCATGGGGAAGCTGGGCCCCCCAGAGGGGCCCTCGCCCAGACCATCCGGCACCCAGGCCTACCTCGTCGGCCATGAGGGGATCCCTGTGGCCTAGCAACCCGGCAGCCCCACAGGGTGGGCGTCAGGGGCAGAGGAGAGAGGACCCTGCCTGCTATCCGCCAGGCTCACACTTTGGAGCCCCCCAGGTTCGCCGACCAGCGCGGGGCGCGGGCCGCGTTCACGCTCAGCTTCCTGGCGTCCTCCGCCTTCTACCTGATCCTGGCGGCCGCCTGCAGCCCGGCCCTGCCCGGCGTGGCCTTGCTCTATGTCTCGCCCTTGCCCGCGGCACTCATGCACGCGCTGCCAGGTAGGGCCAGGTAGGGCCCCTGCGGGAGGACAAAGTGGGGAGGGCGCACGTTGGGGGAGCCTGGGCCCAGGGCGCCACCTGAGGGAGTTGGGGGTGGCCAGAGCCAGAGGGTGGGACGGAGGTCACCCTGTGGGTGCCAGTTTGAGCCCGAGAGCAGGACTGGGGTGGGGGGTGTGTGTGACACGGGAACGTGGCCTGGGGAGCGAGTGGGGGAGGGATGGGCGGGGGCGCGGCCTGGGCCGCAAGGTGCTCTGCGAGGGGGCCGTCCCACTCAGCCCCCCGCTCCGCCCCCAGCCGCTCAGATGGTCATCACCGACCTGTCTGCGCCCGAGGAGCGGCAGGCGGCCCTGGGCCGGCTGGGCCTGTGCTTCGGGGTTGGCATGATCTTCGGCTCGCTGCTCGGCGGGACCCTGAGCGCCACGTGCGGGTGAGTGGCAGAGGCGGGAACCCGGCCCGGGGCGGGGGGCTGTGGCGCGGGCCGGGAGGCAGGGTGGGGGTGCTGGTCAGGAAGCCTGAAGCCGGGCCTCGGTTTCTCCATCTGCACGTTGAGCAGCTTGGGTCAGGTGAAGGAAGATCCGTCGGACCCCACGCGGTGGGCGGGGCCAGTGGGTGGGCGGGGCCGGCCGTGGGCGGGGCCGGGGCAGGCTCACGACTGCAAGCCCCCGACCCCACCCCGCAGCAGCCACCCGGCACCTTCTCCACGCACTGCAGCCCCGCAGGGTGCGCTCCAGGACAAGCGCGGGAGCAGGGCCGCCCCCAGCCCCTTGGCCCCAGGAGGTCCCAGCTAGGGGCACGCGCGGCCATCAGGGGTCCCATGGAAATCAGGCTGGACCTAGAGAAACCCGAGGGCAGGCCCTGGAGGCGGGGTGCAGCATGACCCCTGAGCACCATGTGGCCCTGGGCTGGGGACGCTGGGGGCAGCCGGACCCAGCTTCTGGAGGTTTAATAACTTCACAGAGCCGTCTGTACCAGCGGCCCCAGCGTGCGGCCTGGGAAAAGAACATTAACCTTGGACCCAGAGACACCTAACCCTGGAGAGGCCCCGCCAGGCTAGGGAGGGGCACCTTGTTTCCGCTGCTGGGCGACCAGCGCCCCACCCTGTCCCTCCTCCCCTCTCCCAGGGCCCCAACCCCCACTCAAAATCAGCTTCTTTCATAGGAGCGGACCTTGCCCCTGGCCTTCATTCAGACCCAAGTCTTTGCTTTCGGTCTGGAAGGTGGGTGCCCAGCTGTGGGTGGAGGCCGAGTGCCAGCCGGTGACCCAACCACCCTGTGCAGGCCTGGGGAGCTGCCCAGGACCAGGGGTGGCAGTGGGGGTAGAAGGCAGAGGGCAGGGTTGGCCTTGGTTTTGCCGATGGGTGGGATGCGGGTGCGAGCCCAGGGCCGTGTCCGGACTCTGGAGCTGGCCCTGGGCGAGCCATGAACCTTGCTGAGATCTGAGCAATCCTTGGGGCCAGTGGGCCTTGGGTCTCCATTGGGCTGACCCTGGTGCCCAGTAAGCGGTCAAGGCAGCTATGGATGGAGAGGGGGCGTGTCCTCACCTGGGTGGTTTTTAAGCCCTGGGACCTGGTTCAGGTGAAGCCCCAAGCCCTGAGCCCCAACCTGGCACTTCATGTTAGAAGCAGGGGTCAAGGAGGGGGCACAGTGAGGACATGAAGGGAAGGAGATCCAGGAGAACATTCCAGAAGTCACGGGGCACGTGGGTCACGGCAGGGAGGGCCCCGCTGTGCTGACAGGGTGGCAGTGACCGCAGGTTCTGTCTGCACATGAGCCGCTGGGGCCGTGGGGGCAAGAGAAAGAGGGCCTCAGTCTCCCCAGGAAGGACAGAAAGAGGGTTGGGAGCATGTAAGTGGGGGCCGGGGTGAGAAGAGGGGACAGGAAAGGGAGAGGCGGGGCAGGGAGGAGCCCCCCATGCTGCCCCACCCACCTGGACTCTCAACAGCCCAGCCACCCGCTACCGTGGGCCGAGGGGCACCTACGGTCACCTGGACAGGTGCTCTCACCTGTGAACCGGGCCCACCTGCACGGCTCCGAGGTGTGCAGGCTGTTCAGAACCTTCCTCCTCTGGCCCCACTCATGTCCCCTCTTGCCATCACTTTCCTTTCCCTCCATCCCAGCTGCTGGCCCAGAAGACACCACTCACTGCCCTCTTCCCCGAGCAGCCCCCAAGATTGCCTGCACCCCTGCCCTTACCTTCCAGAACAATCCGTTCGCTTCCCTGCCTTCTTTCATCCCAAGATATAAGGTGCTTGGTAGCCCCTATGTCTCCTTTGATGGGTGGGAAAACTGAGGTCCCCGGGAGAGTGAGTCTCCCCCATGGAGCTCCAGGTTCCCTGTCCAAGGCCCAGAGGAAGTGGGCTCCAGGACCCCAGTGCCCCAAGGCAAGGGCCAATGCCCTGTCTCCTGGTCCTCCTGGGTTAAGGGCCACCTCGCACCTTCGTTCCCTTTCCTCGATGGAAACCAGGGCACATTGTGAGGGCTCCTTGGCCTCCACCTTCCTGCCCACCCCACCTCCTGTGACCCCTCCCCTGAAAGGCCTCAGCCATGCCCCCCACCTCCGGGGAGCAGGGGGCGGAGAGAGGAAGTGGCCTTGGCAGCCTCAGGGTGTGGGAAGGGCACTGGTTTAACTGGTTTGGGCTCAGCCCAGAGCTCCAGCTGGGAGGCCTGGCTCCCCACTCAGGGCCCAGGCTCTGAGTCACTTGGGGGGGGGGGCACTCTGTGACTCATGGCCCTGAGTCAGATCCCAGGGGAGAGGGTCCAGGGATTCCTGGAAAGGGGGGACCCTTTCCAGGCCTGACTGTTGGAGTTAGTGCGGGCAGGCCCCCCATTCGCTGAGTGCGGACGCGCTGTTGTACTCACAGTCTCGGGTACAGCGGGGGCTCTGTCCCCCACAAGGGCTCGGGATTTGGGCAGATGCCCACGAGGGTAGCAGTTCACGGAGGCTGGGGAGGATTTGCACTGGGCGGCGGCAGCCTCCAGCTACAGAGCCTGGACGACAGGCCGACTGAGGCTGCGTCGGTGTCACCGGCAGCCCTCCTGGGCACTGGCTGGCCGGTGAGTGGCTCTGCTCTGGCGGTGTGAGCTTTGCCCGGTGGGCCCTCGGTGACTCAGAGGGAATTTGCGACACCCCTTATCTCGCTGAGGACTTGGGATTTTATCTCAGCCTCCGGTCTGGCCGGGGAATGGGAAGGCCTTATCCTGCCGGCAGAGGGTTTCCACCCCAGTGACACGGTGACACCCCTGCTTCCTCTGGAAGTTAATGAGTAAACACTCAGGCTGCCCTGAATGACGGAGACAGGAGTGACTCGTGGGTCAGCCAGGCGGCCTGCTCCACTTGGTGCTCACGATGGCTCACCGAGGCTCTCCCCGCCACGGGACCCAGCAGAAGGACCCTGGGTGTCCCGGGCACAGGGAAGGGCCCAGACAGGGCCCAGCTGGCTGAGAGTAAGCCCAGCTTAGACCTGAGAGGCGAGGGAGAAGTCAGCTGTGGAAGGTGGGCTGTGATGGACAGTGTTCCGGGCAGAGAGGAAGCCTGTGCAAAGGCCCTGGGGCAGGAGGAGCTCGGGGCATGCTTGGAGGCCTGTGTGGTTGGAAATGGAGGGATCAGGTGCTCAGGGAACGCGGAAGGCTGGAAAGAGTCAGGCTAGATGAGGCTTCTCGGCCTTTTTTCTGGCACCTGGAAGGCAGAGGGAGGCTGAATCTGGAGCGGCCCCACAGGACTTCTGTTTTCAGACATTGTTATAGCTACGGTATCATAGGATTCAGCAGGGCAGGGTGACTTCTGCACCCCAAGCCCCAGGTTGACATCTAGTGACTCTGGTGACTTTTGCAGCCAGGTGTCACGTGAAGCTGGGTCCCAGCTGACCGCAGCCTGTCCTCCAGGTTGGATGGGAGAGGGGTGTGCCACCCAGGAGGCCCTGAGCCCCCCAGGGCCAGGGGAGCCTCAGAGCAGGGCGAGGGCAGCCCTGGTTGGCTTCATGACTACTGTCACCTTGTGGTCGGGCCGGGTCGGTAGAGGGGACAAAAGTGCAGGGTGGGCAGATGGCCCAGCCCACTGCCCTCCTGACAACGTCGTGTTGGCAAACGGCGGGCCCTCGAGCCGAGGAGGCAAGGCCGGCCATCTGCGGCCCGGACCGATCGACCAGCGCCGGTGACCAGCCACGAGCAGCCCCCTGGGAACCCGTGCAGCCGTTGGGGTTGGGGACAAGGTGTCAGGGAGGCTGGCCCCCAGGGAGTCCGGCCCTCATTTGCATCTGAGGAGAGGAGGTCACCCAGCAAGGTCGCTGCAGAGAAGGGCAAAAGAACAAAGAGACTCGGGTGCCCGGAGTCTTGCCCAGAGCCCCTCCGTGGCCTCCATCCCTCCGGCCTCCTGTCCGTCCATCCAACCGAAAACAAAAGGGGTGGGTGGACGAAGAGCCGCTGAACGCTGCCTGCCTGCCGCCGTGGTCGACACTCAATTCGTACTCGGCTCCAATGAGCCAACAACAACGGGGCGCGGCCATCCCGCGGGATCCTGCACGAAGGAGGCGGGAGGCCCTGGGCGGCGGGGGAGCTGACTCTGAGCTGACTCTGCCCCGTGCTCAGGGGCGCACTGACCCGAAGGTCCCTGGGGAGAGGCGCCGAGCTGTGTCCTGGAGGACAGAGCAGCGCCCGGTGGGGGCACCGAGCCAGAGGAGACGGCCCTCCGTGCAGGGGCGGGGGGCGGGGGGGCTGAGCTGGCCCGCCATTCCCTTGCCTTCTGCTCGCCCCTCTGGCATTTGTCCTGGGGGAGTTGGAGGGGGTGTGAGGGTGGAAGGACACCCCCCCATGTCCCCTGGGAAGCTGCGGGCCCCCCACCCACCCCAGGTCCCCCAGGGTCCCCATGCTCCCTTTGGTTTACCAGCCTTCACACAAGGGGTGGGTGAGATGCCACAAGAAGGGGCCTGGCTCCTTGCCACCACCCGGCCCTCGCTTGTCACCAGCCTCCCGAAATAGCCATCTAAGTGGCCGCCTCTGCTCCCGCGAATTTCCGGGGCATCTGGTGAAGAAAGCAGGTTCTGTCCCTGCCCGCCAGGCCCCAAGCAGTGACGCGCGAGTCCTGAAGAAAGGGCCCTTCTCTCTGGCCGGGTGTCCCTGCCCGCGTCACAGATCAGTCCCTGCCAGCCCGAGGAGGGGGCTCCGGCCTGGGCCGGCCTCGGTCATCCACAGGGGACTGAGCGCAGGCCTCTGAGCCTCTGACCTGTGGGTCCGTGGAAATGCCCGTTTGTTTGGAAGCCTGGTGGCCAGGAAGCCCGAATATCCACCATCCCGGGCAGTGGAGGTTGGCGGGGGCGGCCAGAGATGGGCCAGTGGGGGAGGGGAGGGGAGGGCCAGCAACTGTCAGCTCTACAGCGACCCCCCGTGGGAGCCTGGGCAGGACCTGGCCAGAGATATGGGGGCGCTGACCCCACTGGCCCCCCGACCACATGTGGAACAAGGCCTCTCTGTGTCTCCTGTAGGAGCTCTGTGTGCGCCCCTCGTGTGCGTGTGTGTGTGCACATACGTGAGCTGTGCGGGGGAGGGGCAGGGGAAGTCTGTTCTTGGCACCCCGTGGAGGGCCAAGGGCACCTTGCGTCTATGCCCGGAGGCCCCGAACAGGGCAGATCTGGGGGCTCTGGTGAGGTTGGGGTCAGGACGTGGTGCCTGCAAACAGCTCACACGTCTGTCCCATGGTCTGATGTTCCCTGGGTGCGCAGGGTGCCCCCCAGGCCCACTTGTCCTCAAGGCCAGGTACTGGCCATTGGACGGAGCAGGCCGCTCTCAGAGGATGCAGTGCCCACGGGGGTGGAGTGCCAGGGGCTCTCGGAGAAAGGCTCTTGCAGGATGTATAGGAGTTTCCTCTGTGGCTGAGGGGAAGGGCTTTGCAGGCCCGTGCCAGCCTGGAAGGTCAGAGAGGGGCCTGGCTCAGTACGAAGTATCCATTCCTTCCTGTGTCCCCCCTCCATCCCTAGCAGGGCACCAGGTTGGCCTCCGGAAGAAATGGCAATGGTCAGAAGGGCCCGTGTTGTCAGGTGCCACGGGCTCAGGTGCCACGGGCCTGCCTGGCCGCCTGGCCCTTCCAGGGGGTCAGGGGCTGAGTTTCCGTGCAGTGATTCACGGTGGGGAGGGATGTTCTCAGATGCCAAAGCTGAGGGGCCCGCCTGAGTCTGGGTCCCTGGTGGCGTCCAAAGCCCCCTCCCAAGCCCAGCGTGCCCACCCTGCAGGAAGAGGGGACGCCGTGGCTGGGGGCTCCTGAGGCCTACCGAGCAGGAAGGGACAGAGGCCTCACAAAGCTGAGTGGGGATCCCGTGGTGGAGCCCGGAGGCAAACCCAAGCCCCCTGCACCCCTGCCCCTCGGCCTCCTGGTGCTCCAGCCCCAGGCCGCCTGGCACGTAGTTCCCCATCAGCCCAAAGGGCCAGACACGTGGCACCCAAAGGCACCATCGAGCCGTCCCCCCCCCCCCCCCAAGGAGGTCCCTCCAGTCCCACCAGAGGGATGAGGACTGATCTGGGGACAGGGCCCTGCTTCTGGGAACCTCAGTTTGCACCTCTGTCAAATGGGAAGGACCCATGGCCGGCCCACTTCTGCCAGGGCTGTGCAGGGGGCTCCTCCAGGGGGAAGACCCGGCCTGGAGCTGAGTCCTGAGTCCCCAGGTGTGGGACGCCCCTGCCCTGGCTGGGAGCAGCGGGTGCGTGCACACACACGCACACCCCCGCACGCATGCACGCAACACATGCACCAGGCCCGTCCTCTGGGGGCCTTCCCACCCCTCGGCAGTCTGGAAGCCGACCATCTCCTGGAAGACTCCGCCCCGGCCCTCCAGGGCTCAGCTCGTGGCTCCCACCACTGCCCCTCCTCAGAGACCCGGGACCCACGTGCCGTGGATGCCAGAGGCTGCAGCTGCAGCGTGAGCATCAGGCATGTTGACAGCTTCATCCGCTCCTTCATCCCATCACCTAATGTCCCCCAGGGCATAGGCTGTGGGGACGTGGCTGGCGGGGTTTGAGCTGTTCTCAGCAGTCGAGACCTAAGCGTGGCTAAAGGGGCCCATGGGGGAGATCCCACACCTAGGGACCAAAATCCTGTGTGACCATTACTCTCACCCCCAGGCTTCGATGTCCAGCCTCCGTGGCTCTTGTAGCCAACCTCGTGGCAGCCGTCCTCAGCTTCACCTGCATCCCCATCAGCACTAAAAGGGTTGGCACCCATGCCCAGGCTGCCCCTCCAGGTAAGCCCTGCCAGGTACACCCCTCCAGGTGAGCCCCACCAGGTGAGCCCCACCAAGTATGCCCAACCAGGTACCCCCCTCCAGACATTCCCCTCCAGGGACACCCCTCCAGGTGAGCCCCACCAGGTACACCCTGCCAGGTGAGCCCCACCAGGGACACCCCTCCAGGTGAGCCCCACCAGGTACACCCCTCCAGGTGAGCCCCACCAGGTACACCCCGCCAGACATTCCCCTCCAGATACACCCCTCCAGGTGAGGCCCACCAGGTATGCCCCACCAGGTATGCCCCACCAGGTACCCACCTCCAGACATTCCCCTCCAGGGACACCCCTCCAGGTGAGGCCCACCAGGTACACCATGCCTGGATGCTGGGCCAGTATAAGGCATGAGCCCTCCGCCACACCAGCCAGTACCCCGGACCTCCCTTCAGGAAGAGTCGGCCAAGACCAGGACATACCAAAGAGTCCACAGGGGCTTCCTACCTGCTGAGGCGGGTGTGCTCCAAACAACAGGCATGCAGGGCAGGGGGTAGAATTTAGGGACCACGCGCGCCCTCTTTCCCTCTGTGAGCTGCTCTGGAGTGCCGGGCGTCTCCGGGCTGCCAACACCACCGGAGCTGAGCAGGGTGCAGTCTGGGGGGCGGGGAGGAAAGCATGGGGGGCTCAGAGAGGCTGAGGCTGGAGGCAGGGCAGATGTTAGGGGGAGGCCCGGGGAGGACGGGAGGGACCACGGGGTGGGGTTAGAGCCAGGATCCTGAGTCCCAAAGTGGCAGGCACCCTGGTGCGCAGGAGTGCGGTTCTGGGGGAGCGCCAGGTGGGGGGCAGAGCGGTGCCAATGAGGGCGTGTGGGGCCTCCCGGGCCCACAAGGGAAGGTCAGGGCTCCACAGAGGGGCCAGCAGAGGACCCCATGCCTCTGTGCCCAGTGACTGAGAGGTCAGGAGGGAGGACGTGCCTGCGAGGGACAGAGGAAGGGCCAAATACAGGCGGGCCCCAGGAGAGCCGGACAGAGGGGGAGGGGACCAGGCCGGGGAGCCGGGGAGCGGGCCACCCGGTGGTCTGAGCGGCCTCTCCGGGTCCCCCAGGCAGAGCCCAGGCCAGCGTGTTCGACCTGAAGGCCATCAGCCGCCTGCTGCTGAGGCCCGGCATCCTGCCCGTGTTCCTCGTCAAGGTGGTGTCCGGCTTCCCCTCTGGTGAGTCTCAGAGCCTGGGGCGGACCCCTTCCTCCGCCCCGTGTCCCGTGCTCCACGCCCTCCCCGTGCCATCGCCTGTCACGTGGGCCCCGGAGAAGTGAGATGGCCCCTGGTTCACGCCGAGCGGCTGCACAGGTGAGGAGGGGGAGGAACAGCGAAGCAGGGCCCCCACCTCCCACACCGTCGTCAGCGCCCCGCCCTGGGGTTTCCGAGCCCCACTCTGGGGTCCTCTAACTGGGGGACAGCACAGAGACCAAATTAAGGAGGTGTCGTGCTGGCGCGAAAGGGTTCGTCTCTCGCCCCCAGAAAGTTCTCACCCTTGCAAAAGCGAAGGTTCTGGGGTCGGGTCCATGGGGGTGAAGGCAGACGCAGGGGGCTGCCTGGCCAAGCCCCCACCAGCTGTCCCAGATCCAGATCGGCTCCTTGGGCTCACGGGGATGGGGCCCGAGTGGCTGACTTCAGTCGAAGGGGCCTCCGGGGACCACCAGTGGATCCGGGGTCACACCCTCCCACATTGTCAGCCCTGGGGCCCCCCACCTCCCCAGGAAAGCCGTCGGTCCCTGTGGCAGGACCAGGGCTCCCAGCCCGGCTGACAGCGGAGGTGGGCCCTACGGCCAGGGGCTTGGGGTGACCAGGCAGCCCCTCCTCCCCTCTCCCAGGACTCTTCATGGTCATGTTCTCCATCATTTCCATGGACTTCTTCCAGCTGGACGCTGCCCAGGCTGGCTACCTCATGTCCTTCTTCGGGGTTCTCCAGATGGTGAGTGGCTGCCCAGTGCTCAAGGCATGTCTTGGGTGCGTAGGGGTCTTTGGATGCAATGGACCTCGCAGCCTGCCTGCCTCAGTTTCTCCACAGCGCTGACAGTTAGCTTCCGGCTGCCCTCCCGCCTCATGGGGTACACGCTCCCCCTCACAGGCAGGCCTGTCCGCCTCTCCCTGCTCGAGGCTCCCACCGATGGGCCTGAGTCCTGTGCGCACACCCATCGGCCTGGGGGGGCCTTGTCTGAGAGGGGAGGAAGTAGGCTAGCACCCTGTGGAGGCTGGTGAGCCCTTGGCCTCCCGTCTGGAAGCATGTCGAGGGTCCGTGGTCCAGCCAGTGTGCATCTGGGCGCCCCGCGGCAGACGGGACAGGGCAGGAGGAGCGCCCAGTGGCGAGGCGCGTGGCAAGGCCGCCTGCCCACGAGCAGGCACGTTCCCCAAGCTCTCAGAGTCTCCGTCTCCTTGTCCATCCAGTGGGGCGGAGCACCGTGACTTGTGGGGGTGATGATGTGGCCAAGCACTCAAACAGGCTGGCCACCTTGGGAAGCCCCACCCGAGTGACAGTCACTCTCTGCCCTTGTGAGATGCCTCGAGCCTGGGAACTGCGCGTCAGGAGGTGCCCGAGACGCGTGTCCAGGTGGGACAGGTGTCCGGTGCACCAGCTCCCAGGCCCCGGCTCCTCCTGGACATCTGCACCAGGCCCTGGGGCAGTGGGAACAGGTGGCGACGTGTTGCCGCCACCCTGGACGGCTGCCCAACAGCCGGAGTGCGGGAGGGGCTATTCTGGGACCGTCTGGGGCAGGGGGGCAGGTAGCCCTGGACCTCTCCGGAAGCGCGTGACATTCCCGGCACCTCCAGGCCATCTGCTCCCCACGCCCCTGGGCCCAGGACTGATCGGGACCCTGGGGCGAAAATAGCAGCTCCCGGGGCTGCTCCGCGCGGGCAGGCAGGGAGGGCCGGCCTGGCGGGGAAGCAAGCGACAGACACAAAATAATAGCAGGGACAGCACCAGAGTCGGGGGCCCCTGGAGCCCCGTTCTACGTGGCTGCCGCTGGGGAAGCAGACCCCCCCCCCGAGACCCTCGGGGACAGATGAGGAGCCCGGTGGTGACCCCGCCTGAGACGAGCCTGGGGCTCTAGCACCTGCAAGGATGGTGGCCGACCCCCGGGGGGCAGCTGGGGCTCCGGATGAGTCTGGAAGCTCTGCGGGCAGAGGTGGGGTTTTGTGTCTCCAGAGAGAGGCCCGAAGCCCCCTGTGTCAGGTGCCTCCCTGCCCCCCGAGCCCTGGGGCAGTAGGGCTGCTCACAGAGGGTCTGAGCAGCAGCCCCCCTGTAGGCTGAGCCATGCCTTCGCCTGGCCCCCCACAGCTGGGCTCCCACCTGCTGCCTCCCTCCACAGACCATTTCCTGCCCCACCCCGAAGTGCGGCCGGCTGCAGCCCGACCCCAGGGAGACCACGGCAGCCCCCCTCCCCCCTCCCTGGGTGTTGGGGGGGCACTGGGGTTGGGGGCCGGTGGGGAGTGGCAGCCCAGATGGTCCTAACATGAGGGGAGGGCGTCGCCGCCCCGGGGGACTTGCAGCCCTCTGTCCCTCGCAGACCCTCCCGCTAGAGCCCCCGCTGCGCCTTCGCCTACACCCCGGGCGCCATGCCACCACGGTGATGGGCGGCTCCCATCACACGGGGTCAGGGCGGGGGGGGGGGAATGGAGATAAGCCCCCGACCACCTACACATCTGATGTGTCAGGGTGACTAGCACCCCGCAGGAGAATAGGGTCCTCAGAAGGGCAGAGGTGCGAGTTTAGACGGGGCAGTCAGCCCGGGGCTGGGAGCACTGCGGGAGCTCACCGGCTGCTGAGCAGGCTGAGGCAGAGAGCTAGGCTCGGAGGAAGTGTGCCGCGGGGAGGGGTGGTCTGCAGGGCAGGAAGGACCTGGATTTACTCAGACTGGGGTGGGGGCTGCTCAGGGGGTCCGTGCAGAGGCTGGACGTTGTGTACGAGGCCCCCCAGCTCTGGGCGGTGTTAGGGAGAGGTGCACAGAACACGGGGGCTTCAGGTGGCCCGCGTTACCCCTGGGGCAGGTGTGAGCCGACAGACCTGTTTGTTAACTTCTGGTTCCCTGTAGTAACCTGCGAGCCACGGGAGTTTAGGATTTTTTTAAGTGAATAGGGAAACTGAGGCACAACAGCACCACGCCAGGGTTTTGGTCGGGGTGTCTGTATGAACGCGGAGGCCAGGTTCACTCTCCCGTGCTGTTGAGAGGCCCCCAGCTGTGCCGCACTGAGGGGCTTGCCCAGTAGACCTTCCTTCACAAAAACAAGCAAACAAAGAAATGTAAGAAAAAGCAAGTCTGAGAGTAGGACTTTTTAAAGGACATCTATGGTTCTGGTTTGAGGCAGTTTTGTTAGGTTGGTTTTGGAGGGGCCCGCCGGCGCGCTGAGGGGCTGCGTGAGCGGAGGGGTGCCTGTGGAGGGGCCCAGGCCAGCTCATGCCCCCAGAGCCCTTGCTGCTGACACGCAGACTTCGGGACCCACTCTTCTACTCTGACCTGGTGGCTGCTAGGGTTGGGAGGGGACCCTGAGGGAGGTCCCCAGAGGCGGGGGCACCCCCGGTCCAGAGCCCTCCCACCACCGCCCCCTCCTCCTGTCTCCCCAGGTCATTCAGGGCCTGGTCATCGGCTGGCTGAGCAGCCACTTCTCGGAGAGGGCCCTGCTCCGGACCAGCGTGCTGGGCTTCATCGTGGTGGGACTGGCCATGGTGAGCATTTCCCTCTGGGCTGTCCCCCGCTCCGGCCAGGGGCCCGTGCCCATCCCCCGACCCTCTGCACATGCCCAGCATGCATTTGAGCCCCTCACCCCCACCCAGGGCCACCCTCCATAGGACTCTGGGGACAGGCCCTTCCACCCTGGTCCCATGCGGCCCCCAGTCGCCATGCCTCCCTGCCCTGCCAGGCCCTGATGTCCAGTGTCTTCCACTTCTGCCTCCTGATGCCGGGCCTGGTCTTCAGTCTGTGTGCCCTCAACGTGGTCACCGACAGCATGCTGACCAAGGCTGTCTCGGCCTCAGACACGGGTGAGAGCCGCATCCCCAGGAGCCAGGGAGGGGCGAGCCCTGGGGAGCCCCAGGCCTCCTCTCTGGAAAGCTTTCTGGGCGGTTTCAGATGGAGCAGCCCCCCGATTTCAGGCTGGGTCGGCCCCGACCCACTGAGTGTTGAGTGGGGTGGGCGGCCTGGGTCTGAGTGAGTGGGGCAGGGGTTGGGGGCTGCAAGATGGCTCGGGTCAGAATTCGCCACCTGGCTGGGTCGGGCCTTCCCGGAGGTGGTGTCTGGCTTGGCTCTGAAGCATGGGCAGGATTTCACTAAAAAGGAGGATATGGAAAGACGGCATTCCAGGCATCCCAGCTGGGCCGAGGTGTGGAGGGATGTGTGGGGACCGGAAGTCTCCTGCACAGGCCAGTTAGGAAGACAGCCCAGCGGGGCCGAGCGTGGTAAGCACAGGAAGGGGCTTGCCTGCGAGCCTGGGAGTGGGCAGGAGCCCGTCTTCTGTTCCCTCCCCGGCACCTAGTGCAGGGTGTGTGCAGGTGCTTCCTGAGTGAGTGAACGAAGGCACGAAGCCCCCAGCCCTCCCCCCATCTGGTGGGACACAGGTGTCCCCAGACAGGGACCCCCGGCCCTCACTCTGCACCTAGCTCTCTTTCTTGAGGCCTGAGTCTCCCATCTGGACTCACGTCCCAGGGCCTGACAGTTCCCAGGCTGCTGCCCATTCCCCTGGCTCCTGGCAGGCATGGTCCCGGCATGGGACAGGCCGAGTTCAAGGGCTCCTGTGGCTGCCTGAGGGTGAAGAACCCTGCAGGCTAGAAAGCTCAGGGAGCCTGGCCGACCCTCACTCCATCCACCCCTCTGTCTGGAAGGGACAGAGTGAGGTCTGGAGGCCCGGATGGGAACCAGGTGGCTGATGGGTGGTGGGCCGGGCCTGGAGGGCATCCTGGAGTGGTGGGCTGGAACCCAGGAGAGGCCAGGAGGAGGCAGGGGAACGAAGCAGCGCGGAGAGATGGGGGCAGTGCCCTGCAGGGAGGAGGGCGGAGCACACCCAAGCCACTGGGGCCACACGGAGCCTGAGCCCCAGGCACCACCCCTCAGCTCAGAAGGAGCCAGGAGCTGGTTCCCAGCACCAGCCTGGGAACCCGAGACCACAGAGGGGGCGGTAATTGCTCCCCGGTGTCTGCAGGGCGTGTGGGCGATGGGAGAAGCCGCTCTTAAATTTCCCCCACGCCAGGTCCTGAGCCCAGGCAGGGCCTCCCCAGGCCATCCCAGCTGGCCCAGCGGGGAGATGGGAGGGAACCGGGGCTCTGAGCCCCAGGAGCCCGGGACCCTCTGGGCACATGTCTTGTTGACAATACCCACACGCACGCGCGCCCACACAGGGCACAGCTGCTGGGAGGGGCGTGGTGACAGGGGCGTCAGGTAGCCGGGGGCGCAGGCAGCGAGGTGAGCCTGGGAAGTGGGTGCAGAGAGGCAGGTGGGTGGCCCCTCCCCAGCCCTGTGGGGGACACTCTCCCGTCCATATGAGGGCAGCGGGGGCTGTGGGAGTGATCCTGGGGGTGTCAGCCCGCCTGGCACCCCAGCCCCACGCCCACCCTCCCCGGTTCCCGGCCCTGCTGGGATGCCATCTCCCCGGTAGGCTTAGGAGGGCAGGGCCTGGCCCGTGACCTATGGCTCCAGTCCCGGGCCCCTCCTGTGCTGCTCGGGAACTTTCTGGGGCAGGGCGCAGGCTCGGCCCCGCATCTGAGAAGTGCCAGTGCGGCCCCTGCCCGGCTGGGTGACCCAAAAGGAGCAGACCCACACGTCTGGGTGGAGGGAGCCAGGGGAGCAGAAGCGGGACGGGGTGGGGTAGGGGGCAGGGGAGGCCTGGGCTGTGTCTGGGGAGTGGGTGGCCAGGGCAGTGGTGCCGAGGGACCTGGCCGAGCCTGACTTGCCCCCCCCCGCCCCCGCCCCTCAGGCACCATGCTGGGCCTCTGCGCCTCCGTGCAGCCCTTGACTCGCACCCTGGGGCCCACGGTGGGCGGCCTCCTGTACCGCAGCTTCGGGGTCCCTGTCTTTGGCCACGTGCAGTTTGCCACCAACGTCCTTGTCCTCCTGGCGCTCTGGAGACAGCCTCTGGCCCAGAAGCCGGACAAAGTCTGGTGACCACGGTCCCAGGGCACAGACCAACAATAAATTCCTCCAGCCTGATTTCTGCAAAGTCCCGTGGGTTGAACAGGGGACCTGGGGGTGAGCGACGGAGGGATGGAGAGGCTGGAGAGCTTCCTGGAGGAGGGGGCCAGCCGCGGGGCCCCAGGGCTCCAGAGAGAGCAGTCACCCGAGCTGTCCTGGTGCGGGGGGCCCTGCCCCCTGGAGTGCACTGCAGGGGGCCGGTCAGAAGCCCCCCCCCTCCCCCGCCACCACCCGCACCCAGACAGCGCCGCTCAAACCCCCAGAGACGGGAGCTTTCTGCCCACCCCCAGTCCGCCACTGCTTGGCCTCAGGGCTAAGCACACTGCCCATTCGCCCTTGTCAGTCACCCCACGTGAACGGAAACTGCTTGTTTTCGAAGATGAGGAGTTCAAGGCTTGGAAAGAGGTCTAGGAAACCGGCCCCCGCTCCCTGGTGGGCAGCCCGGTGGGTGGAGCCAGGCACGAAGTTATGAGAACTGGGGAGCACCGACCCTCCTCCTCCCTCACCCCCCCACCCTGCTCTAGGGAGAGGGGCGCCAGGCAGGGGAAGCCAGCAGGACCAGGACAGAGAGAACAATCCCAGCAGCGGGGGCAGGTGACCCTGAAACCATGAAGGTCACCCCCCCACCCCACCCCCCCAGCACACAGGCTGCCTGGAAAACAGGCTATTACAGCTCGGGACCCCCAACCCCAGAATTCCATGGTCCCGACCAGAGGGGCCGCAGACAGTAGAGGTCTGTCAACCCTCCCGGCCCAAGAACTCAGACCAGACCGGCTTCTGTGTGAACCCCACCGGGAATGGGGCTCTCACTCTTTGATTGACCCTTTGTCCCTCTGAAGGTCTGGGCAGGATGGGGGTGCATCTGGGGCCAGTGCAGGCCCTGGGGCCACTCTCTCTCCACTTCTCTGGAGGAACCCCCTCCCCCAACCACAAGTAGTGTTCAGGAGAAAATTCCTTGCAAGGAATGGTTTCTTTCCTTTTTTTTTAAGATTTTGTTTATTTGACACAGAGAGAGAGAGAGAAAGAGCATGAGCGGGGGAGCGGCAGCAGAGGGAGAGGGAGAAGCAGACTCTCTGCCGCGCAGGGGGCCCGGCGCGGGGCTTGATCCCAAGACCCTGGGATCACGACTGGAGCCGAAGGCAGACACTGAAGGGACTGAGCCGCCCAGGCGCCCCGTGAGGAATGGTTTTCCTCTAGCTTCCCAGCAAAGGGGCAGCCCCTCCCCAGTCAGCCCTGGGACCCAGCGAGGAGGCCCACAGGGCTCCCCTGGGTCCAGTGTGAGTGACAGACATCAGGGTCCAATTTTGGTCCTTCACTCCCCATGCCACTGCCTCCCACACGTGGCATCCTTTCTGCCAGAAAGTTCCCCGAAATGAAGTTCCCCTCAACAGGCCGAGAACGATGTCCTGTTCTTCAGTCCTCTGGCTTGCTCATCACCAGCGGACCTTCCGGCTGGTGGAACACACCTCCCGAGTCCTCCCCACGGGGCAGCCCTGTGTCCAGGACACAGTGTCTCGGCCCAGCCCAGAGGCGGCCAGGCAGGGAGAGTGGAAGCTGCCGGCCATCGGGAACGGCCGGGCCTCCCCTCACCCGCCCAGAAGCACCGCCGCCCTACTGGTCCCACACTGCGGGTGCCGGATCGCCAGAAACCGCCGGGCCCCGCCGTGGGGTGGGGTGGGGTCAAGGGGAGCATGGCGGGGTAGGCACCCAGAGGGCTGAGGGCTTCCGGCCAGAGGGCTGCCAGACAGGTGGCATGTGGGTGGTGGGGGCCGCTGGGGTCGCCCCGGGCAGGAGCGGCTCGTCGGAGGAGGTGCACTGACCTCAATGAGGCAGTTTGTGAGTGACCTCCCTGAGCAAGCACTGGCCCGGTCCTTCCGTCCTTCCGAGGCACACCCAGGAGCAGAAGTCAGCGGGGGCCAAACCTCGGGGCACTTCCCAGCCTCGGGAGAGGCTGCTTGGCAAGGAGGGTGTGAACAGAGCCCAGCAGATGACACTGTGCTCATTCAGAGCGCTTTCCCCTTGCCCTTCAGACGCCAGGGCGGCGGCTCTCCCCACCCCCACCCCTACACCCACTGAAAGGGCCGCCAACCCTCCC
Source organism: Zalophus californianus (assembly GCF_009762305.2). Lineage (NCBI taxonomy): Eukaryota > Metazoa > Chordata > Mammalia > Carnivora > Otariidae > Zalophus > Zalophus californianus. The sequence goes on along the minus strand of NC_045605.1, from coordinate 111,261,406 downwards.
CGCAGGAAGCTCACCGCAGCACGCCTGGGCTGGTAGAAAAGGGAACAGATCAAGTAGTTTATTTGGAATGAACACATCGATGCAAAAACGAAATATTAAGACAGACGGTTCCATGACAACCATCAAAATAAATACATAGATAGTCTGATAATTTAAGGCGCCCGCTCAGCGGGCCGAGGCTCTGTGGCTCCGCATGGGAAGATCCTTCTGTGTGGGTCAGGGACACGGCTCCCGGCCTTTGTCCTCACTGTGGTCAGCGGGTGGGCGGCCCGCCCAGGTTTCCCCCGCAGTCCCCGGGCACCCCCGGGGTTCCTGCCGGCGCGGCCCCGCGTCGGGCCCGACTCGTCCAGTGCGCGGCTCCTGTGGGGGAGGAGGAGGCGGTTAGGGAGCGGGGCCTCAGCCCGGGACCGAGCGGGTCCGGGTCCGGCCCGCGGTGGGTCCCCCAGGGCCCCGACGCGGCCGGAGCCAGCCCGACGGCTCCGGCTGCGCGCCCAGACACGCCGCGGTCGCGCGGCACCCGGTCCCCTTCTCGACGGTGTCCCCGCGACGGGGCAGGACCTCCCCCCTCTCCCCCCCCCCCCCCCCGCCGCCGACGGCCGGCACTCACCGTGGCGGCGCTCAGGGCGCGCGGGCCGGCCAGGGCTCCGGGGGCGCGGCGGGCGCGGCGCGCTCCTGGCGGCTGCGGAAGTCCTGCAGGGCGCGGCGGTTCTGGAAGTCGATGAGCGCCAGCGTGATGGCCGCGTTCCAGCAGCTCTCGCCCGCGCAGCGGAAGTCGATCTCCTTGCGGTCCGTGGTGACGATGGTGAAGTAGACGTACTTGCCGGTGCGCTCCACGCAGTCCACCTTGAGGATGGAGTGGAAGCGCAGCTCCTTGGGGCGCGCGCCGGGGCCGGCGGGGAACAGGCGCAGGCGGTCAGGGGTGAGCACGCCGCGCTTCTTCTTCCACAGCTGGAACAGGCTGTCGCTGCGCTTCTCCAGCTCGCCCTCGCGCAACACCTCGCCGGGAGTCTTCATGTCGCAGGTTGCGCGCTCGGGCGGCGGCGGCGCGGGCGATGCGCCCAGGCGGACCCGGCACCGCCTTTATGCGGCCCCGCCTGCGCTCGGTCCCGCCCCCGTCGCGCCCCCGAGGCCACGCCCCTCTTCCAGCCCCCCCCTTCCCCGAGGCCACGCCCCCGCCCGCCCGCGGCCGCCGGAGGTCTCCCGCTCCGCTTTCCTGTACCTCCCGTGGGGTGACTCGCGGTCCCCACCCCGCCCCGGACGCCGGCCCCGCGGAGGAATGCGCTGCGGCCGGCCCTGCCCGCGGTGACTCACGGCCGGGGAGCCCCGGGAAGCGCAGTGGGACGGGGTCGGCCCAGGGCGGGGAGTCGGCGGGGCCGGAACACCCACCGCCCAGGCGCCCCAGCAGCTAGTCCTGGCGCTCTAGGGCTCGCGGCCGATCCCACGCCTTGAGGACCCTTCCCGGGGAGACCCTCCGATGGCCCTGCCCAGTCGGCCTGCTCTCCCACCTTCACCCCCGCGGGCCGCCCGTGGCAGGACCTTCCGTCTTCCCCCCCCGCCCCCCCTTCCCCGGGGCCAGGCCGACCCCTGGAGCAGGTGCTGCGAGACTGCTTTCTCTTCTGTGAAATGGGGACAGTAACACTTTTGTTAGATTGGGGAACATATGGAAAGTGCTAGAACAGCACCCCTTGGAGCTCAATAAACGTGAGGGAGCCTCCTCCCTTCCTGGGGGCCTGTCCTTCCTGCGCCCTCCTGGCGGCTGGCAGGGGGCGACCCCCACCGCCTGCACAGCCCAGTGGGGAAGGCCCTGTGGGTGCGGAAAGCTCTGTGCTGGGGCTGGAGGGGCAGCCTGGAGAGGGCGGAGGGGCAGCTGAGTCATGCCTTCCAGCCGGGCAGACAGGCTTTTTACTTACTCTCTTCCTTTAAAGGGTTTATGGGAGCAGGAGTGATGGCTGGCTCCTCCCGGGTTCCCAGGGGTGGGGGTGGGGGTGGAGTCGCAGAAGGGGTCTCTGGCGGCCAGGGCCTCTCCAGGACACCCACTTTCCAACACCCCCACCTAGCTGTGACCCTGGGAAAGGACTGCAAACAACAGGAAGGGCCTGAGTCCCCTGGCGGGCGGGGACAAGCTTGCAGGGCAGGTGCAAAGGGAGATGCAGGTCTCTGGTTCAAAAGGTCTTCCTGCTGGTGAGGGCAGAGCCCAGGACCAAGCGCAGGGCCGAGTCCAGGAAGCCCGCCCTGGAGCTGAACACCCTGCCCCAGCCGCCCCTGCTGCGCCGCCTTGGGAAGTCCCCGGCCTCTCAGGCCAGTCCGGAGCCCCGGCCCTTCAGGGTCACCAGCTCGGACGAGGGGCTTGGACTAGGACCCCGAGGAGAGGAGCCCTGAGGGCCATGGGGCCAGGGGAGGGCTTGAAGGACCCCGAGGGGAGGGAGTGGTGCCTGCGGAGCTGCCCAGCGAGGCCCATCCCTGAGGGGTGCTCTTCTCAGCCCCGTTTCACGGATGGAGAAGCAAGGCCTTGGGGAAGAGGGGACCTGCTGGAAGGGCTTGAGGTGCCAGAGGAACAGACTGCGGGGAGGAGGAGGATGTAGGGGGGCTCCAAAACGAGCGGAGGCCCAGTGAGGTGACGTGAGGCCGCCTCTCCTTGCCTCCCACTGGCCAGGCCTCTCTGGGCAGCGCTGGCAGGTCAGTGACCGGGGGGGTGCTCTGGCAAGTGGGTGTCAGAGGGAACCGGGAGGGCCGGTCATACGGGGTGGACAGCCCTGGCCCCCTCCCTGGGAGGGAGACCCCGGGGCAGGGCAGCCTGAGTGGGAATCCCAGAGGGTTGGGGGTCAGGCGCTGGGCCCACCCAGGCAGCTTCCCTGCCCTGCGGCCTGAGGACCCCCCGCCTCCAGCAGAGGCCCCGGGGAACCTGCCGGCCCACTCCTGCTCGCTGCTCAGTGGCATGAGCCTGGACCAAGGAGAGGGCCCTGCGCCCGCCCCCGAGCAGGCCCATCTGGGGGACCCTCCGGAGCAGGGAGTTGGGAGGGATGATGAGGAAGCAGACACTGACCTTACAACCCCAAGGGAGGACCTTTCGGGGGAACCCCCTCCCTGAGCCATTTGATAGCCAGGAGCCCAGAGGACCCACCAGGCAGACGGCTTCCCGCCGGGCAGTGGGGACCGCGGTGTGGATTCGGCCTGCACCCCGTGGGGAGCTGCGGCGCACCAGGGTTCTTGGCCGGGGGGTGCTGGACGGCCAGCTGCTGGCTGGAGAGACAGGGGCCCCACGCCTGCACGTGCTGGGCCTCCTTCACCCTCTCTGCCCCTGTTGGTACCCCAGCAAGGTGGGGGCTGCTGGGTCACTTTCTTGGATTTACAGGGAACGGAGTGGGGCTCTCAGAGAAGTTAGGGACTCAGCTGAGGTCCCACTGCCAGCTGGTGGGATTCGAAGCCACTCTACTGCACCCCAAGGCCTGGGGGCAGTTAGGAGCCCCACCCAAACGAACAGGGAGGGGCCGTGCCGGGCTTTGCCTCACATGGGTGGCGTCCGGCACTGTAGGTCGGAGCCAAGTTTACTAATATTTATCCAAGGGTCGCATCTGGGATCCACGCACAGCTTGCCTGGGGGCCCCCCCTCCACTCCTGTCACCAGGCACAGACTGGGCCCCGAACATCCGGCCAGGGACACTCGCTGTCCCGTCCAGCTGGGTGAGGACGTCGGATGGCCCAGACAGAAGGAGGGCACCTCTCCGAAACGCCCCTCGTGAGGTCATCCGTGCAGCAGTGGGAGGCCGGGCCCCGGAGGCTCTTGCCCAACCAGCCTGGGAACGGCGGCCTGTGAGGAAGCCGTGCGTCAGGGCGGGCCAGGTGCCCCGGGCTCGATACCACCCTCTTCCTGTGGGAGGTGGTGCTCAGGAACAGCCCCGGGGTGGGGCTCCCTGCTTCCCCTGCGTGGGAGACCCTCTCCCCTGGCCTCCTCCAGGAAGTCCCCTCGGATTGTCAGCACACGCCTTGAGGCCTGCTCCCACCAACTGCGTAACTGCTGGACCTCGGGGTCCCGGAGGTGGCTCAGGTGTTAACCTCAGGAGGGCGGGAGAGGTCCGCGCACCTGGGAGGCGGCCTGATGCCACCTGACCTGAGTATGACACAGCCCATTGGCTGCCGCCTGTGACTCAGGCCTCTCCTTGCTCTCTCTCCTCCCAGTGGGAGCCTGGGAAAAGTGAGAGGCCCAAGGGCAGGAGGCTGGTGTCGTCCAGGCTTTCACTGTCAGGCTGGCTCGGGCCCCGCAGAGCTGTGTCTGTCCCTCTCTCTGGTTCTCTGAGCCCCTCGGCTGGAGTCGGACAGGTAGGGCCTGCCTCACAAGACACTGAGGATCCAGTGAGAAACACGGACACTACCCAGAACACCCTCCTCCTGGGCCCCGGGCAAGCTCCTATTCATCCCTCAGTACCTTGCTTAGAGGTCACTAGCAGCTCCTGGAATGCAGTTTGTGTCTCCGTCTTTGCGGCCCCCAGGGCCCTGCCCAGGTGCTCAGGAAAGGTTTTGGGAAATGTGGGCCTAAAAAGCATCAACCTCACCATCCAAAAGACGTGACTCTGCTCAGAGCAACTGAAGTTACTGGAGGCTCTGCTTGCTCGTCAGTAAAACCAGAAAATCAGGGAGGGGCCTGGGGTGGGGGGCCAGGGCCAGGTTGGGAGAGGGGAGGGGGAGACTGCCCAGGGCCTGGTTCATGGGGACACAGGACCTCTCTGGAAACTTGAAAGAAGGAATGCCCGAAATACAGGGAAGGAGGGAGGGAGGGAGGGCAGAGGTGGACAAGCTGTGGCCTCCGCCCTCTGGATGGTGGTCAGCCCTGCGGCCCCCCGGGCTGTGTCATCACAGGACGGATGGGACATCTGGCTCCTGCCCATCCCGCCCCCCAACGGTGGACTGTTTGCTATTATTTATCCAAGGGTCCCAATCGGGATTCATGCGGAGCCTGCCTGAGGGAACACCTGCTCCTGCCCCCAGGCAGACAGACTGGTCCCCAAATGGGAAGCAACCTGTGTCCAGTGACAAGTGAATGGATACACAAGACGTGGTCCGTCCACACACCGGACCGTCACTCAGCCTGAACACGGAGGGACACGCTGACACCTGCCACCGTGTGGGTGGACCTGGGGGACGTGATGCTGAGTGAGACAGGCCAGACGCAGAGGGACAAATACTGCAGGATTGCCCCCACATGAGGTCCTTAGAGTCTCCAGATTCACAGGGAACAGAGAGTGGACGGTGGGCGCCGGGGAAGGGATGGGGGTCGGTGACTCAGGGACAGAGAGTGGACGGTGGGCGCGGGGGGGAGGGAGGGGGGTCGGCGACTCGGGGACAGAGAGTGGACGGTGGGCGCCGGGGAAGGGATGGGGGTCGGTGACTTGGGGGGACAGAGAGTGGACGGTGGGCGCCGGGGGAGGGACGGGGGTCGGTGACACGGGGGGACAGAGAGTGGACGGTGGGCGCGGGGGAGGGATGGGGGTCGGTGACACGGGGGGACAGAGAGTGGACGGTGGGCGCGGGGGAGGGATGGGGGTCGGTGACACGGGGGGACAGAGAGTGGACGGTGGGCGCGGGGGAGGGATGGGGGTCGGTGACTCGGGGACAGAGAGTGGACGGTGGGCGCCGGGGGAGGGACGGGGGTCGGTGACACGGGGGGACAGAGAGTGGACGGTGGGCGCGGGGGAGGGATGGGGGTCGGTGACACGGGGGGACAGAGAGTGGACGGTGGGCGCGGGGGAGGGATTGGGGTCGGTGACACGGGGGGACAGAGAGTGGACGGTGGGCGCGGGGGAGGGATGGGGGTCGGTGACTCGGGGACAGAGAGTGGACGGTGGGCGCCGGGGGAGGGATGGGGGTCGGTGACTCGGGGGGACAGAGAGTGGACGGTGGGCGCGGGGGAGGGATGGGGGTCGGTGACTCGGGGACAGAGAGTGGACGGTGGGCGCCGGGGGAGGGATGGGGGTCAGTGACTCGGGGGGACGGAGAGTGGACGGTGGGCGCGGGGGAGGGATGGGGGTCGGTGACACGGGGGGACAGAGAGTGGACGGTGGGCGCCGGGGAAGGGATGGGGGTCGGTGACACGGGGGGACAGAGAGTGGACGGTGGGCGCGGGGGAGGGATGGGGGTCGGTGACTCGGGGACAGAGAGTGGACGGTGGGCGCCGGGGGAGGGATGGGGGTCGGTGACACGGGGGGACAGAGAGTGGACGGTGGGCGCGGGGGAGGGATGGGGGTCGGTGACTCGGGGACAGAGAGTGGACGGTGGGCGCCGGGGGAGGGACGGGGGTCGGTGACACGGGGGGACAGAGAGTGGACGGTGGGCGCGGGGGAGGGATGGGGGTCGGTGACACGGGGGGACAGAGAGTGGACGGTGGGCGCGGGGGAGGGATTGGGGTCGGTGACACGGGGGGACAGAGAGTGGACGGTGGGCGCGGGGGAGGGATGGGGGTCGGTGACTCGGGGACAGAGAGTGGACGGTGGGCGCCGGGGGAGGGATGGGGGTCGGTGACTCGGGGGGACGGAGAGTGGACGGTGGGCGCGGGGGAGGGATGGGGGTCGGTGACTCGGGGACAGAGAGTGGACGGTGGGCGCCGGGGGAGGGATGGGGGTCAGTGACTCGGGGGGACGGAGAGTGGACGGTGGGCGCGGGGGAGGGATGGGGGTCGGTGACACGGGGGGACAGAGAGTGGACGGTGGGCGCGGGGGAGGGATGGGGGTCGGTGACACGGGGGGACAGAGAGTGGACGGTGGGCGCGGGGGAGGGATGGGGGTCGGTGACACGGGGGGACAGAGAGTGGACGGTGGGGGCGGGGGCGGGATGGGGGTCGGTGACTCGGGGACAGAGAGTGGACGGTGGGCGCCGGGGAAGGGATGGGGGTCAGTGACTCGGGGGGACAGAGAGTGGACGGTGGGCGCGGGGGAGGGATGGGGGTCGGTGACACGGGGGGACAGAGAGTGGACGGTGGGCGCCGGGGAAGGGATGGGGGTCAGTGACTCGGGGGGACAGAGAGTGGACGGTGGGCGCGGGGGAGGGATGGGGGTCGGTGACACGGGGGGACAGAGAGTGGACGGTGGGCGCGGGGGAGGGATGGGGGTCGGTGACACGGGGGGACAGAGAGTGGACGGTGGGCGCGGGGGAGGGATGGGGGTCGGTGACACGGGGGGACAGAGAGTGGACGGTGGGCGCGGGGGAGGGATGGGGGTCGGTGACACGGGGGGACAGAGAGTGGACGGTGGGCGCGGGGGAGGGATGGGGGTCGGTGACTCGGGGACAGAGAGTGGACGGTGGGCGCCGGGGGAGGGATGGGGGTCAGTGACTCGGGGGGACGGAGAGTGGACGGTGGGCGCGGGGGGGAGGGAAGGGGGTCGGGGCCTCGGGGGGACAGTGGACGGTGGGCGCGGGGGAGGGATGGGGGTCGGTGACTCGGGGGGACAGAGAGTGGACGGTGGGCGCGGGGAAGGGAGGGGGGTCGGGGCCTCCGGGGGACAGTGGACGGTGGGCGCGGGGGAGGGAAGGGGGTCGGTGACACGGGGGGACAGAGAGTGGACGGTGGGCGCCGGGGGAGGGAAGGGGGTCGGTGACTCGGGGGGACAGAGAGTGGACGGTGGGCGCCGGGGGAGGGACGGGGGTCGGTGACTCGGGGGGACAGAGAGTGGACGGTGGGCGCCGGGGGAGGGACGGGGGTCGGTGACTCGGGGGGACAGAGAGTGGATGGTGGGCGCCGGGGGAGGGATGGGGGTCGGTGACTCGGGGGGACAGTGGACGGTGGGCACGGGGGAGGGATGGGGGTCGGTGACTCGGGGGGACAGTGGACGGTGGGCGTGGGGGGAGGGAAGGGGGTCGGTGACGCGGGGGGACAGAGAGTGGACGGTGGGCGCGGGGGAGGGAGGGGGGTCGGGGCCTCGGGGGGACAGTGGACGGTGGGCGCGGGGGAGGGAGGGGTCGGCGTCTCACTGGGAGTCCGGGAGGATGAGACGATCCTGACGCAGGCGGTGAGCACGGCTGCACGATGGTGCGAACGTGCGTGGTGCCCCTGAGCTGTGGGCTTAGAGACGGTGAAGGCGGTACACTGATGTGTCTTTTGCTACAATGTAAGAAGTGTATTTACACGCGTCCAGTAGGAGCTGGTGTGTTTCCGAGAAGTGAGACACGGCACGTGTACTGTTCTGTTCCACCCGCGTCCTGGGCAGCCCCCCCCCCCCCGATCTCCCCACCCTCGTGGTGCTCAGGCTGTGCCGTGTTTTGTGATTCTCAGAAGCGGTAAGGATGCTGCTCGAACGTTTCCGGACTCCGCGCTCGCGTGCACAAGGTCACCGGGACAGACTTTTGAGACATGGAGTTGCTGTGTGGAACGTGACCGCGGACCAGACCACCTGCTGGCCAGCTCGCACTCCCACCTGAACGTGCCAGGTGCCCTACGTTTATGCCACTTTCCTCCAATCCGGTGGCCAAAACCTGGGGTGTTGTCTCCATGGAACCTGTGACTGCAACTTCATGTGGTAAAAGTATTACCTAATGTGACAAAAGATGCCATTAAGGACCTTGGGAGGTCATCCCGGGTTATCCCCGGGTGGACCCTGAATGTGGCCAGTGTCCTTCTGAGAGGGAGGAGGGGCCACGCGCCCACGGAGGCAGGGGCCAAGGGGACCTGGGTTTGTACTTCTGGTCTTCAGAACCCCAGTTTGTTCCTCTGTTACAACCTCCCCGGGCTCTTAACACGGCCGCCAGCCCCCGGCGGTCTGCTGCCGGCACCCCCCCATCGGCCTGGCACACTGTCTGGTGGCAGAGGTGGCCCAGCAGAGTGGGGGCATGAGCTGGCTTTGGCTGGTGAGGTCAAGGCTTCCCGGAGACCACTGGTGACTTTTGAGCTGGGTTTGCAAGGATGTATAGGAGTTCTCCACACCACCGGGCCTTCCCCAGGCAAGGACAAGGGTCTGGAAATCAGACAGAAATGCTGCCCAGCACAGGTGGACTTGGAGGCTGAGTGGGCGAGGAACCGCGGGAGACAGAGGTGCCTCTCTTCCGGGTGGGAAGGCTGTGAGCCCTGCAGTCTCCGGGCTCTCTAGAAGTGTGCCCCCCCCCCCGACAGCACCCCCTCTGCTGCTTCCTTCTCCAGGCCCCGTCCATCCCCCCCCCAACCCGCTCTGCCGCCCCCAACTCTGAGCATCTTGCCTGGATGCCGGCAGCTACCTCCGTGAGTGTCCTGGGGCTGCCACGACAGACTGGATGGCTTGGAGCAACACACATCTATGCCCTCCCAGGTCTGAAGGCCAGAAGCCTGATGAACCCCAGCCCCGCACCTTCTGGACCCCTGTTTCGGCTCCTCCCTGTCCTCCTCCCAGGGCTGGGCCTCCTCTGCTCGGCTCTCCCCTCCGGGACGACAGCTCTGCTGGGATCTTCCGGCCCCTGCCAGAAATGGGGGCAGCTTGGGACCCAGGGCCCTCCCTGTACCCACAGAGTGCACAGTCCACCCCAGGCTGCCTCCACGCTGGCAGGCAACGGGGAGGACCCGCGTGGGTGGCCCTGCCCTGGATGAATGCTTTGGGAAGGGGGGTTCTCCCCGTGTTCCGAAGCAGAAGCTGTGACCCAGGTAGCTTTAGACTTGATTGATATTCCTCAGGCTTCTGGAAGCCCCTGGCCCGGGGGGTGGGTGGGGGAAGGAGGAGCCCATGGAGGATGTAGGCCGGCCGGCCGGGGGGGGGGGGGGGGGGGGGGAGGAGACATGTCCGCCCCATGTCTCCAGGGCCTGTAAGAAGCCCGGCAGGGTGAGGCAGGCCTGCTGGGCTGTCAGGGAAAGTAACATCCGGCCGCCACCCTCACTGAGCTGAGTCAGCTGGGCCAGGCCGGCCCCCTCAAATGGCACCATAGGGACATCGTGGGGGTGGACAGGGGCTCCGCCCAGGTGCACCAAGGTGACTCAGCCTCAAGGAGGTGTCTGGCCCTCACCCTCCTGGCGGCCAGGGTCAGAGCCTGCCGGGAGTGCAGCCTCCGCTGGCCACTGCGGCCTCTGAGCCTCAGGGGCTGTGACAAGGGTCCCAGGCAGATAAAGCGCCTGGTCGATCACACTAAAGTCAGAAGAACCGAAAGCTCAGCCAGGGTCAGCTGACGAGGGGTCCTGCCACTGGGGGCTCCTGCCTGTCAGCATCTCCTGGTGGGTGGGAGGCCCACTGACTGGGTCTGGGGTCCCTCAGGCTCCCCCACCCCCTGACGTGGCTGTGCCTCTAGAGGAAGGAAGATGGGAAGTCCTTCTGCTTTCGAGAACGTGAAGGCAGCGACCGAAGTTCAGGTGCGGCTGAAGGCTGGGTCGGCCGGCAGGGAGCCGAGGGTGGCCCACACGGGGGGAGTGCTCTCCGGCGGAGCCCCTCTCAGGGTGTTGAAGGCCAGGTCAGAGGGCATGTCTCCCATGGCCAGCCCTGGGCCTCCTCCACAGCCCACCTCGTGTTGTCACCCAGGGGCACTCGGGGGCGAAGGAGCCAGGGAAGACCCGTTTGAGCAGAGGGCGGGCCAGAGGCCAGCACTATCACCAGGACAGGCTGGGTGAGGTCTGGGCTTCACCCCCCAGCCTGGCCTGGTCCTCCTGCTGGGGCAACGCCTGGCGTAGCCTGCCCACGCCCAGGTGCCCTCTGGGAACACAAGGCACCGGGCTGACTCAGCCTGGTACCTACAGGGAGTGGGACCGCTGGCCCGTGGGTCAGGGCTCTGCTTGGCCCTGGCCCCATGAGAGCAGACTGGTCGCCACGGTGGGGCAGGTGCTGCAGATGAGGGGGCATGTGGACACACTGAGCCGCCCGCCACAGCTGTGGACCTGGCCCCGGGTGGCTACAGTTCCTAACTTACCCAAGGGAAAACCAGAATTTTAGGTGGACTGACCCCCAGAACGCACTATCTCCCGCTGCCCCCAGCAGTCCCCTCTGCGGTGCAGCCTCTGGAAGCCACAACAACACATCTTAAGTGTCTGGCTCCACCCCGTGAAGGCTGGGACCATTCCACGGTGGGCGTGCACTCTGCCGGGACAGGGCCGAGCTGCCCCCCGAAGTCAGGGTGCAGAGGTGGGCAGACCAGAGGCAGCCACCTGATTCCGCCCAAGTTTGAGCGAGCAGTCTTGAGTAGGTCGGTCAGTCCAAGGAGGAAGGGAGGGTGCGGGCCGCAGAAGCCATGGGGGATAGGAGGTGGCCCTGGATGCTCACCGGAACTCTCTGAAAGAAGCATTGTGACGGCCCGGCCCAGAAGGGGGACCCAAAGGTGAGGGGGGGCCGGTAGGCCTGGCTCCAGGCAATTCAGGGGGTCAGTGGGGACAGAGGCCTGGCCCGTGCAGAGCCAGCAACCACCCAGAGCTGCTGCAAGTGCCACCTTCCCTGCTGCCCCTGGTGGCTCTATGCCTTTCCGGTGCACGCAGCAAGGCCTGAGCAAACCTCAGGTGCCAGCAGAGACCCAGATGGAGAACGGGTGCCAGGCTCCTTGGCCAGTGGAGGGCCTGCCTTCCCTGTCCTGTGACTGCCCAGGGCTGAGGTTGAGGACAGCTTCGTGGACAGGCCAGGAGGCAGTGCCACAGGGGACAGTGGGGAAGGCACAGCTTCTCAGGGCTTCGAGCTGGAGTCTTGCTATATCCAAATACACCTGGAACCACCACGCACCAGGCTGAGGCCCCAGAGGCCACAGGTACCCAGCCCTGTGACGGAGCCCACCCAGGAGGTGGGGGGTGGGTGGGTGTGGCCTGCTCACAGGATTCTTCTTAGAATCCTGCAGGGAAATAAAACCCAGGGCCTCCAGAGACAGCCACAACCCAGACACCCCTCCCGCCGTCCGTCTGTGCTGGCCTGACAAGAAAACACGCCTGGGGCCGCGTCCACCATGCATGTGACCGCCAACAGGCAGAATGCCCAATTTTCCCTCCCACTGACCCCAGGTGCCCAGCCGCTCTCTCCAGCTTCCCAGTCAGCTCAGACTCCGAAGGTAGCGCTGTGTATGTGAGCGCGCAAGTGCGTACCCACACGCGGCTGGCCGTGACCTGCTCCTAAGCACCACACTCTCAGGGGTATGCCCCACAGGCACACGGACACCCGTCCTTGGCCGCCCCACGTCCGCCATGAGCAGGTGGGCACTGACTCGGCTGGTCTCCGAGGGAAGGTATGGGCTCCCCCTACCCTGTCATCCCAAATCGCCACAGCACACACTGGCCACGTGCTCCACACACACGCACGGCGTGGACTCCCGGCCCAGGTAATGCGCGCCGACTTCTGGTGAAGCCCTAGCAACTGCCGGCCAGAGAAAGCTCTAACAGGGTTTGCCCCCCGGCCCGTCTCCTTGGCTCCCATCACCCGGCGCTGTGCCCATCAGGGGGGGCTCTTCTCACGTGCCCGTTTCTTCAGCGAGGTCCAGCAGCCTCCAGGCTGAGCGGTTGCTGGTGCTTCACGGTGAACGTGGGGGCAGTCACCCACTGAGGGTGAGGAGCCAGCGGGAGAGGAAAGATCATGTTCGGAGTGACCCCTGGGCCGGCAGGATGGGTCCTCCCAGAGTTGAAACCGTCCCCACAAACTTCCTGCAAAGTATCCAAGCACATCATTTTGTGCAATCCCTGCTCATCCTGTAGTTACTCGTGAGCCACGGTTTATAAACAGCTTCATTCTGGACGCTCCAGGGAAACAGGACATGTGGAGAACTTGGGGAGCCCCTGACCAGTCTGGGTCCACAGGGACGAGCAGCTGCCCTGGAGGTCCGGGGGCCCATCCTCGAGAGATGCTCCCAGCGCGCACCGTCATCTCTGCAGACTGCCCTCCGGGGATGGGGTTCTCGATCTGTGTCAGCAGGAACAAGGCAGGCCTGGCACCCACAGGCTTCTCGGGTGGGGGGTGGGGGGCCAGGCCCACGGGGGGGTTTACCCACAGGTACTTCAAGAACCGAGAACATTCTGGTTCTAGTTGGCTGGGGCACGCTGGAAGCAGGGCTATTCCTAAACCTTGTGCAGCACTTCCTGCTCCTTCTCGTGGCTACTCCCAGGGAGAACCAGGCCCCCCAGACAGGCACCTGGCGAGCTGGGCACCGGCAGCTGGGCCGCGGGAGGAGCAGCTGTGTGCTTGCCTCCTCCTGGTGCCTGTACCGCCCCCCCACCCCCGGCCAGGTGCCGTGCACAGGGCTTGTGCAACAGGTGTCTCGGGGGCGGGGGGGGAGGGCGCTCCCCTCTTAGCAAGGAATGGAGGTTCCACCAGAAAAGTGGCCTTTATGCAGCAATTTTCCCTCCTGGAACCTTCTGGATCTGGGAGGTACAGCCCCACAAACTTTTGAGAAATGGCGCACTCCTGGGGGAGAGCAGACACTTTCCTGAGGTAGCAAAGGGCCCAACCCGGGGGGCCCCAAGCCCACCCTGACAGTGAAGTGGGTCTGCAGGCCTAACGGGCAAACTAAACGTAGCCGCCTCCTAAGAACCGGCTGACACGGAAAAGCAGAGGCCTGAAGCCCGGGTCTGCCCATCCACAGGACTCTACATGTACAGTTCAAGAGGACGCGCAACCACAGCCCAGAGCTGCCGGGTGGGGGCAGGTGCCAATGCCCCCACCCGATCCTCCCACCAGGTCCTCCCACAGAGAGACTGTGCACAGAGCTGGGTTCATGTTTCACAACTTTAATAGAATATTCTAACTATTCTGTACAAATTGAAAACACTGTATTCAGTTACAAATGTGTTATAAGTAAGGCTGAGCACTCTACAGGCCTGGACACAGTGTGGACACAGCATCCCCGGCTGCCAGAGACTGTGGTCACACACTCGGAAACCCCACACGCCAGCCAAGAACAGGTCGCTCTGAACCCAGGGCTTTTAAGACAAGATGAGCACGGGGCCAAGAAGCGGGGGGTACTGAGAAAGCAAGACTCGACGTGTCCACACTAGAAGGAGAGCAGTGCTTCCCAGTCCTGGCCCCTCACCACAGAAGCCTGGCAAACCCCGGCACTCGGCCCACAACCCCGCACCCCACCCCCAAAGCCGGGTGGTCTGTATGTCGTGAAAACGAGCTCCTGCCCTCAGCCGTGGGCAGGATGGAGCGAGGTTCCTTCTCCACAGGCCTCACTCCCTTGGGAGCCACCACCACTCCTGCCTGGCAAGTCACCAGGTCACACACATGGTTTCAGAAAGTGTAAGGACAAGTGACAGCATGCGTCCCAAGCCCTCACTAGCAGGGAAGAATAAATAAATACGAAGATGAACCACAAACACTCACGCCTCAGGGTTGGGGTGCACCACAACCCCTACCCCACCCTGAGGAAGACAGAACCAGAGAAAGAACGCTCTAAAGAGAACAGGACCCTACTCTACACAGCTCTTCTGAGACCGTTAGAGCACAGGAGACCACGTGGTGGGAGACACAAAGCGCGTGGGTTTCTTCAAGTGAAGGCAACGTCCAGTCCGACTGCGGAGCGATGTGACTGGTTCTACGTGCCCCGTAGCCAACAGCTCCACACACATCCCAAGACATCTGCCCTTGGCATTGACTGACCTGCCGCCCCCTCCCCCTGGGGTCTATGGGGCCCTCCTGAAGGCCGGGCCTGGGAAAGTCCACTGAGCCGCACCCAAGGCTGTAGAGGGTGCTGGAATCAAACCTCCTATTTCTGAAATGCATTTAAGTTGCCACTGTACAGGTTAAGCAAAATAATTAGGATAAAGGAAAAGTTAAAGTCAAAATCATGCACTCGAGAACAAGTTAGAAGGAAGCACTGCCCATACGGTGGCGCGGCCGCCACGTGTCCCGACGCCACACCTGCGGGGTGCTCGCTCCTCACTGCTGTTTGCACTCGGACGGCTGGCTGGGCTCCTTCTGTCAACGAGAGAAGACAGGACTTGTAGGGAACCAACGTCATCAAGCCGGTACCTCCAACCAACAATGCAAACCTAGACTCAATTTACTGCCTTCCTTCTTACTGAAAAAATGGTTACTGCAAACGTACTTTTACAAGAGTAACAAGAAATCACTCAGCTTCCCAGAAACAAAGTCTCAGTAGGGCTGCCTTTCTTGTTCCAAGACATGCCCAGGAGTGTAAGTCACAGGCCAGGCACCGGGAAGCAGGAGCGCCTCAGGGTCACAGACTCATCTGTGTCGGGAGCCTGCGCTCCAAAGCCGCACTGCAGCCTCCAGAGCCTCGGGCAACCCCCCAACCCTGCCCACGTGACACAGCAGCCGCTCCCCTTTCTGTGCCCTGCCACCCCTAAGGCAGGCTCAGCACCTGAAATGAAGAGGCGGCACTGCAGGGTGGGCCAGAGGCGGCCGAGTAGCCCCGCCGGCCCTGGGACAGGCCTCCAGAGTGCTCTCTGCTTGCGGGATGCACCAGCAGCCCACAGCCGGGGGGGGGGGGGGGGGGGGGGGGGGCAGCGGGGGGGCGGGGGGAGGCCACACCAACAGCTCCACACACAGCCCCGGGCCTCCCCAAGCCCCTCCCGAAGTGGGCAGTCTATCCTTCCGGAGAGGTAGCAGGGAGAGACCACGCCCCCCAACAGAGGCGCACATTCACTTCAGTGCAATCGAACACAGCTCACACAATTTAAAGCACATCCGGCAGCCCCACGCATTCTGTGTGGAGGCCAGCAACAGCCTGAGAGACAGACACTACCAGACCACGAATCTTTCCCAGCAAATACGTCTACTAATCAGTGGCCTCTGATTCTTGGCTGCCAAGATTACAAATTACTCTCATACAATCTGGGCAAGCCTACAGAGTCTAAAAAAAAAAAACCTCAAACATCGGGGATGACGTAACACAATACCTTCTATGGTTGAGGCTGGGACTCCATTCTCTGGGAAATCACATTTAAGGTATGAAAAAAATTATGTGTTAAGGACGCATAAAAACAAAACCATGATCTTGGACCCTGGTCTCAGCTCTTCATTTGAAAGTCTCATGGAAAGAGCACAGGGACGCGGCCGGGAGCCCCCAGGTCTCTGCCCAGGAGCAGACCACTCTGGGAGAGGGTCCTGGCCTTGGTGTCACGTGCTCATCTAAAATACTGCTAAAGAACCCAGGCCCCCAAACAAAACACGTCTGATGATAAATCCAGGCAGGAAAAGATCAAGATCAAACTGTGGATCTGGAGGCAGCTCAGGCTGGTGGCCAAGGCAAGGAGCCACTACTGGCTGTCGGGAGTGGCTGGGGAAGGGAGGAGGCCCCAGCCGTGTGGCCATGGCAGCAGGGGGACGGAGGGGAGCAGGCAGCTTTTTGAGGGTGAGGGGAGAAATGCGCTGTGTTTCCACAACTGTATTTGCAAAAAGGAAGTGGGTTAGAGAAGCTGGAGCTAAGGAAGTCCTGTAGGGTGACGTGGTGGGAACGGGGCAGGTGGCACAGGACGGGACTCCTCCTGCTACACCCTTCCGTATGCGGATGAGTTACACACATACAGCGTTTCGCAAAATCGGGCGTGACACGATTTACAATACGCTGTCTGAATCATTTCATATGCTTATTTTTAACCAGGAGAACATATTACCCATTTGTTTAAAGTACGTTCAGTAGCCTGGGGGATAGAGCCTGCTGGAGGCAACGGGGCCTGAGAGCTCCCCAGGCAGGCAGGGAGGCAAGCGGCCCCACCTCTGGGGAGAGCATCCACATGGACACAAGTCCTAGGCTGTAAAGTCAACACAGAACCCCGAAGCTTCTGACGTGAAATTTATCAACAAGACACCACTGGTTTTCAGCCTGTGACACAGGCCAAAACAGGACTACAACTATGCCCCGGCATCCTTGGTCTCAGGCCACCAAGTCTGATGGCAGCTTGGTCACTCAATACCCCTGACTATCACGGGAGAGGAGTGGGGTGTTTCCAAGGCACAAACTAACAGCCCAAATCCTGCCTGTCATGGAGCCATTTAAAAGCCAAGTTTTAACAGAGGACAACTGCCCAAGAAGGGGGGAAAACAAGCCACCAAGCACACAGCTGGCCACCACAGCTTCCCAGGGGCACACAGCCGGGGACAAAGGGCCTGCGTGACCACGGAGGGAACCCCTGCACTGGAGCGGCTGGGCCCCTGACAAGGATCTGATGACACTACTGAGGGGCTACAGCGCCATGTTGCTCACGGTGGCTACGCCACAGGAGGGTCCCCCTGTCCTAGAAACACAGGCTGAACAGGTTAGGGATGCTTCCCCGTGACTAGCAGGGTGGGAGAGTGGGGCTTGCGGGGAACATTCTTCAGACAAGTGGGGCAGCGGGAATCAAGAGTAATCGAACACACGGTTGTGCTTGCACGTCAACGATCAGCCCCGACTCCTTAAACACAGGATCCACGGTGTCTGTTCGTCTCCCCTGGTTACGATGCTGCCTTGCCAGGAGGCAGCCGTACTACCACGTAGTTCTCTATGAGAGCGAGCCCTCAAGAGCCAGACAGGAAGGCCATGTGGAGACTCTCCAACGCCTGCAGCCTGCACGACCATCAGCACCAGCATGCCGGCCGCGGCGGTAAGCTCAGGCTCCAGTTCTCACGGGCCCTGCTCTACGCACCGGCTGAGGCTGCTCAGCACGGCCCCCGGAACCCCCTGCCATTTCCCGGGGATGAACATCACAGCACCTGCCTCCCGTGGCATCTTCTCACCACTGCCCCCTGGCCCCCAGGAGGACAGCGACCCACAAGGGAGGGAGCTGATTGCTGGAACAGAGTTGCAAAGGCCCACACCTTGGGGCGGGGGGGAAGGGGTGACGGGTGGGCAGCACCCAGCTCTATCCCCACCTGGTCAGAGCACCCCAACGACGCACAGGACCACACCACAGAGACACCGCAGCTTTTGGGACACTAACTCCAGCACATTCAAAGTTCAGGTAGGGCTTTATGACCTACCGGTCTGCACCACACCTGAATTTAAAAAGTAGAAACAATCGACAGAGACACATCAAGAAACGGCAGAGCGGCTGCTTCAACCGCACAGGGTGCAGCTGATCCCAGCACGGCCCCCACAACACGGTCTTCATGAAGACCACACAGTGCCCACCTCCCAGGCCCCTCGCACCCTGTGCTCTTCCTGGAGGGCAGGCCCGTCCCCAGTAAAAATGCCACACCAGTCACGCCTTTGACTCGGTCAGCAACAAACACTAGGCTCAGGAAGCAGGAGCCTAAAATGTAGTTTCTGATGCTCAGTTTTAGAAGTACACACAACGGACACCTGCATGAAACTACTATTCTTCCGAAAGCCACGTGTTCAGTCTAGCACACGCAGTGTGTGCCTGCCCAGCAGCCTCCCCTCTGTCCACCAAGTCACAGTAAGGCACTGTTATAAATCACAGATCAGAAGATTGGATTAGGAATGAATGGAATTCCACCTTACCTAAAAATGCATGAATAACAGACAAAAATTACACCTAAATGGGGAAAAAATTGAAAGGAAGTGTCAGCATGAAAGAAAACAAAATGCACAAAATTATACAGGCAGAAACAGCCACTTTCTCATGACAAAAAGGGCTACAAATTCTCGAGCTTGAGATGAGCAACCCCAACCCACCACATCTATACGTTTAATACCAAAAAATCCCTCCTCCCTCGTTTGCCTCCTTGTGCGCAGACTCTGACATGACCAATCCCCCTGAAGGATGAGACTCGGGCCCTTCTGGCTGCGCAGGGCTGGCGGTCCTCGCGCCTCCCACCAGCGACCCGTCTATCAGCCCCACCTCCCCCCACCGACAGCACACACGAAGACCCAGGGAGCGCCGGTCCGGACAACCCTCTACGGTGCCGGACGACTTGTGAGAGAACGCGCTTCCAGAAAACAGATGTGTCAGGAAACAGAAAAGGACAAACAACAGAAGGCAGCGACAGGGGACGGAGTGACGGAGCTCCCACCGCGAACCGCCCTCAAGTCTGCTCTAGGACCCAAACTGTGAATAGCTCCCACCGCGAACCGCCCTCGGTCTGCTCTGGAATCCAAACCATGAGTGTGCCTGTCGGCAGCCCCCAACTGCCCAGGGCGAGCCACCTGAGCCAGGGACCACGTGTCACGGAGCCGAGCACAGGGATGCCTGCCCCACAGGCCCCCCACGCTGGACAGGCTGACTGTGCAGAGGTGAGCCCTTCTGTGAGCTTAGTCCCGAGGAGTATTTATATGGTACGTTTTAAGTTTGAAACCCACCTCCCATTCTTCTCTAGAGGGACCTGAACTATAAATAAAGCAAGCATTTACAGAAACATTCGGTGTTAAAAAACAAACAAAAACAGGGCTGGGTTATTACACTCACATTTAGTGCACATTCCACTTGGGGCAAAAACGGAGGGCAGACAAACACACACTTGTCTAGTTAAACTGGGATCCAGGTCACACACGGCAGGGGAGCTCAGTGCTCTGACAGCCCACGACGACGCAGTGAGCTACAGACGTCACGCTCGCAAACAAGAGGGCGGCCTCCTACAGCCCGAGGACTGCATTAAAGCAGCTCTGGATTTAAGGGATGTGTCAGGTGACAAAGTGCCTTCATTTAAGCTGATCTGCCATCAGTAAACATTCAGGCCTTCAGGTAAAATTAATGGGGTTGCCCATTCTCCTCAGTTTTTGTTTCCTTAAAGCTTCCTAGTTCACTTTCAACGACTGGAGATATTAGACGTAGCTTCCGAATATTCTCAGCCCAAAGGCAATTGTAAAACTATGTCTACAGTTTTATTACTCTGTTCATTAAAAAAATAACCCCCCAAATTTACTTCTTTATACCTTTTCCAAAAATAAACAGAAGACACAGCTCCTTCGTGCCGTCATCCAGCCCTTCCCCCGAAAGGACTGAAGGTGTGGAGAGAAAGCCGCTCTCCTGGACGCGCTCACGAGCGAGCCGGGCAAGCCTCCGCCGGCCGCACGCTGGGCCCTGGGTCCTACGGAGGGGTGGCTCGAGCCCGTCCCCGGCCCGTTCCCCGTGCTCGGACGAGAGCGGGACAGGCGCGGCCAGGCGGGGGGGACGCAGCCTGTGGCGGGGGCACGGCACTCCCGGGGGGGGGGGCCCCCCCCAAGACTGACCTTAGGGTTAACGTCGGCGTCGTCCTCGTCCTCCCCCTCCTCGTCGCCTTCCAACTCCTGCGAAAGGGTGAGAGCGAGCTCAACACACGACGGAAGCCCCTGCGGAGCCGGCCCGGGCTCCGGCGGGAAAGCAGCGATCGCCGTCCGCACGTGAGCGGGCCCCTCCTGGGCAACGGGTCTGTGGGCTCCTCTTTGCTCTCAGCGGTAACGGACATGAACGCGACGCCGAAAACGCGAGCTGTCTGTTCAACCGACGTTCCCTCAGCCGGTTTTCACAGGCCGACCGCGGGGTCAGCAACGGGCCGCAGGGGCAGCACCTGCAGTACCCCCCGCCCCCCCCCCAGTCTCAACCGCGTGGAGGCCCTGAGGCAGCTCCACCCAAACCGGGCATGACGGGCGGCCGGCCGCTCTAGCGGAGGCAGCCTAGCGGGGCCTCAGGGGAAGGACTCTCCACGTCTGCCGTGTCTTACCTCCTCCTCTCCTTCCTCACCCTCTTCAAACTGAAAAAGGAAAAAGGAAACAAGATTTAGGTCTCGAAAGCAGGAGGGCAGCCTGACCCAGGCACGGTCCCTGTCAACCGCCCTACGCCGGGCAGGCCTGGGGGCCGCGGAATTGCAGCCTGGCCTCTGGGCAGAGGGCAGCACCCGCTCCAGGCCCGTCTGGGGGCGGGGGGTGGGGGGGTGGCCACAGTCGGCCACTGGGCTCCTCGACCCCAACACTGTGGGCCAGGCTGAGGCCAGCGCTGCAGGGCCGCCTGTTCGAGAGCCCCGCTGTGTCGATAGGACGCCGGGTACCTGCAAACCACACAAAACAAGGCCTGAGGATGGGGAAGGGTGCAGAAAGGAGATGGTCAGCATGAGAACGTACTGGGATCACCTGGGAAAGTGGCTGATCTAAATAAACCAGGAGCATGATTTCACTATGCAGATACATGAATTTCAACGGTATTTTTTTAACTCGTACAAGGGTAAATATTTACACATTAGAAATGTGATAAAACCTTGGCGTTTAAGTGTATAGAAGAAAACCCCAACACTATGGTCAGTTGGTCTTGAATGAATTTCTTCAAGGTCCAAAGACATCACAGGTCAGACTCTCCCTCAAACTCCACCTATCAGACTCAGATCAAGACCAAACACAAAACAAAACAAAACAAACCTTATCACTATCACCTGCATGACACAAGAGACCTAAAGATTTACCACGCTTTTCTTAAGAACATTTTTCTTATTGGAGCCCACACGTATATTCCTTAGCGACAGCTCGCACAAAACTTGTACGGGCCTGAGGGCTGGTGGGGCCCAGCTCAGGCCCCAGGCCCGGCATGCGCACCCTCTTGCACCAGCTGGGCCGTCAGGGGTCCAAGCATGCCCCAGTAGTGCCCTTCCCAGCCCCTGACAGGGAAAGACCTAGGCAAACCCTGTCTTGCAGCCAATCACATTTTCGCTCAGACTGAAACTAGCCTCAACCAGGCTCAAGCGCGGATTTTCTGAGGTTCTCAGATCATTTCACTCTGGACCTGGAGGGTCCTGTGGCAAACACATCTCACACTGATGTACAGCAGGGGTCGCTAAGTCGGGGTACAGAGCCCGTGGGACATGCAAGCCGAGCCGAGAGAATATGGAAGACAGAACCAGCACCCCCAGCTCCATTTCCTTCTACAACGACGTGTAGTGCTTGTGCAGGTTTCCAACGCATCAGACCCCTGCAAATTTACCTCTATGCCAACGTGCACTAAGTAATGGTGCCGACAGGTGTTCTCCGAAGAGCCCGACAAGCCATCAGAGTCACTACAGCCGTGAGTGGTGAAGTCAAGACCCTGGTCTCAGCAGGCCTAAGTGGGATGCCCCCTCGTAACCCCTCAACGACACTGCTGGGCAGCAGCACCTGCATCGGAGGTGTTGGGCGTGGACACATATAGACAGAGGACACACAGAGGACAGGCAGAGCACTGCACCGCTCACCAGTACTATCCACTCACTCTGCCTGTATCTTAAGTAAATAAATATATATAAACTGCACAGTCACGTTTTAAAATGGATGGGCGTATGATCAAAAAAGTGTGGGGGGAAGACCGCTGGTCTAGAGATGTGCTTTCCAGTGTGTGTAGTCACTAGATCTTTGGGGCTACATTAAATAAAGTGGAACCATGCAGTTCCACAGCTGTCAACAGATTCATTCTACATCTTCGAACGTCACGTGGGGCCAGTCCCACCACACTGGACAGAGCAGGCCGAAGACAGCTCCGCCACCACAGACCGTGCTGGTGTACAGTCTGCCGTGCCGACTTAAGCCTTAGCAATCACCTGAGAGCGCGGACGAGCCAACACTACGCCGATGTGTGTGCTGCATGTTCTCCTGCCCACAACCCCCTCCTGGCCCAGGGATGGACGAACAGCCTTTCCGAAGCGAACGAGTCTCAGACTACACAGCTCACACACACTGGACAGGCCATGCCCCCGGGCTGGGACCATCAGCACAGAAAACATGAGAAGCAGGCATTCACTGCTCTGGCCGCTAAGCAGCTCAAACCTGCCCGGCTCCTGCTGCCCATCTGAAACCTCAACAGACCGCTTAGAAAGGAAACCTAGAACCACCCAGGAAACCTAAGAGCTCTAAAAGCAAGGGAATAAGTATCTGAAACATACTACTAACTGCACACTATAAAACCAAACTTTATTCCCACAAATCAAGAAGACAGTGAGCCGAGCCTGGGTTATGATGGAGAACTACCTCGGGTGACCGTCAAAGGACAGCTAGGGAGGCCGCGCTCAAGCAGGGAGGGAGGTGGGGGAGAGAGAAAAAGGGGCCTGCGCAGCCTGGCCACCCCTCTGTGCACCATGGGTATCAAGTCTTTGGCACCGGCACACCACAGGCTAAGAGGAGTCAGCTCTGTACATAACCTCTTGCTGTGATCAGACCTCTGAAAAGGAGATGTTTTTCCTCACGTTTCCAAGTCACCCAAAGCTTACAGACCTTAAGCAGGACAGGGTGAGCACCTGGGGCCTTTCAAGGATGCTGTCCGTGGACGGGGCCGGCACTCTGCTGCTCCAAGAGCACCCAGAGCCCTGCTCGGCCCCCACCCCCGACACTAAGCGTCCCCCAGGCTGCTGCTCAGGGCACCCCACACCGCCAGAGGCAGGCCCCCAAGGGCTCCCGTCCACATACGTTGTCGTCATCCTCTATGGCCTCCCCTGTGAAGTAGAGCACGGCCCGCGGGACTATCCGCTCACGAAAGAAGTGTCCGATTTCAAAGTCAGAGGCTAATGTGAATTCCGAGTCTTCATCCTGAAAAGGGAAAACCTCAACGTTAACTCACGTATACGGGTGAGCGCTACGCCCCCCACCCGCACCGTGCCCCTCGCTCTGGGGGACCCAGCACTGCTGGGGATGGCGGGGTGCTCTGGCCCCACCCCGCAGTGTCGTGAACACAGTGCACCCCGGGCCTCAGGGAGGAGGGAGGGACTGAAAAGAAGGTAGGCCACTACTCTGAAGATACAGAATGTGACAGCACGAGGGACCCAATGACAACACAGAGCTTACCAGTGACTCTCCATCCCCAGACGCTAGGGAAAAAGACAAAACATAGGCATGTTATGCTGACAACCAAAGCCTTTGCAAGCGCACGCGGGCGGCTCCGAGGACAGGGAGGGTGGAACAGGGCACATCTGGAGCCCTGGGTCTAAAGCGGTGCCCTGGCCGCCCGCCCCTGCCTGACCTGCTTGGGAACGTCAACTGGGGAGAAGCTCTTCCTAGTTTAGTGTTAACACGTGGAAAAGCCTATCAAGGGGCCCCAGACTGCGGCCACGCGGTGCATTTACGCCTTCCGGAGAGTGAACCAGCGCCTGCAACCCTGCACGACTCTGCAGGGAAAAGGACAATCGCCAAGCCTCGTGTCTGAAGCACTGCACCTCAGCGGGGCAACAGCGGCTGTGTCCACGTGCAGAGGAGGAAGGCGAGGACACAGTGCTGAAGCGTCCTTCCCACGAAATGGAAAGACTCCCTGTGGGCAGGAGGGTGCTGCTGGTCGCTGCCCACCACAGAGCACCGCACGGCTCGCCGAGGGGCAGCTCCACACACGTGTGCATGTGGGACACACACGTGCGCGCGCACACAGCGACCGAGATTGCTGCTGCACTGGAGCCTGACCCAGAACCAAGGTGACAGGAAAGATGGGGACTTACAACCACTCAACAAAGCCCAGTGACACTCCAATGATCACGTGACTCAAACCCCAGACTTTAGAGATGCTTGTTCAAGGCCCGGTCTTGCCAGGAGCTGGACGCCTATGGCGCTGGCCGCATCCTGCCTCTCGGGGCCTCTCCCAGCTTGCAGTTCCCCATGGGCTGGGCACCCGCGTGTCAACACCACCCCTATGGCACTGTCCCCGAGTCTTGGCACGTGAGCACCCACCATGGGCTAAGATTTGGGTCTGGGGACTTTGGCCAGGGACTTTGCTCATCTGACTTTGGGACATGTTTTGTAGACTGAAGGACAAGGAGGGCACCGGACCAGCCAGCTTATGTTTCCTTCATTTCAAAACATGTTACCTCAATTTCGACATTTTTTCCTTGCCTGCCCCATCACCGCCCCATGGTCACTTTCTATTTGTTTACAGAACTCATCACTTGATATTATGTGTGATTACTTTAAAAGAGCTACGTTTACATGCAATTCATCTACCAGAGAACTGAAGTGTATAATTCAATGACCCAGAGGTCATTTTTAGAGCTGGACAACCATCACAGAACAGTTTTAGAGCCCCAAACGTTACCCCCCCCAAATTCTGAGTCCACTTAATTTCATTTTGATTTTATTAAATTACTTAAAATCCAATCTTAAGAAACCTTCCAACAAAGCCACTGCATTTAGGAACCAAAGCCCCTCTGCTTCACAGTGAATTCATGCAAGTGACCGCCAAAGGGAATTCTCTAAAACAAGGAAACTGAACAACCACATCATGGCTATTGTTACCCCAGACCAATACACATCTGCATCCTCTAGGCTCAAAGACAAATCACAGAAAGGTATGGGGCCGAAGGGCAGAGCTTGCGAAGCGAGGGCCCTGGGCTCAGAGACAAAGTCCTGGTCCAAGGCTCACACTTGAGAGTGGAGCCACCCTGTGGCCGAGGGCGAACAGCTCACACACCCACCAATTACCTGTGGCATGGACGGGCAGTTCTAGATTTCAATCTGTGTGTGTTCGTGGAAAATAAAATGTTTTATCCTGACTATCCTAACACTGACAACCGGCCTGGCCTCCGCATTCTCTCAGGTTTAGAAAATTTTAAGACTTGCCACTATTTGGGACGCCTGGGTGGCTCAGTCAGTTGAGCGTCTGCCTTCAGCTCAGGTCATGACCCCAGGGTCCTGGGATCAAGTCCCACATCGGGCTCCTTGCTCAGCGGGGAGTCTGCTTCTCCCTCTGCCTCTACCTCTCCCCCCCTTCTCGTTCACTCTCAAATAAATAAGATCTTTAAAAGAAAAAAAAAAAAAAAAAAGACTTGCCAGTATTTACTCTCAAAACCTGTTGCTCACCCTCCACGAGGTCAAACTTTCCATCTTTGTTTTATGACTTAAGGTGGAAAAAAAAAAAAATCAAAGTTTCCAAGCTAAGTCTTTTAAAACTGGAAATCCAATTACTTGTGTTGTCACGCTATTATCAACTCCCAAGCCCCTTGAGTTCTACCAAGCCACGGAGAAAAACAAAACAAAGCTGAATTTATGAGAAAGACAGGGTAGGGGATGCTCCCCAAGCTGCGCAGGTGAACCGGAGTACAACCAGCCACAGAGGGGGCCTGCAGCAGGACGGGCGGCCCGAGGGATGTCAGCAGGCCCCAGCAGTGAGGTGCGGAAGTGCCGGCTGGGGTCACTCCTGGCATCACTCCAGCTTTCTCAGCGTGGAGCTCAGAGAGCCCGCCAAGCCTTCCCTTCCTGCCACAAGGAGGACCCACTACCCCTACCAACCCCGCACCCCGTGAGCACCAGCACCACGGCTCCTGGCACAGCAACCGTGTCCTTACTGGCCACTCTCGCCAGAGGACCCCAGACCGGACTCAGGGTAACAAAGCGACTTTGCGTAGTACATAATCAACGTCCACGACACAACCTACTCACCTTTCAGCGGGCTGAAAAAGTTGAAAAACGAGTCGTTGGGAACTTGTTTGGTAATTGTTCTCACTGTGCCTCGGCCCTTATGTTTCTGCTTCTTCTTGATTGTTTTGACTGTAACATTTTTCCCTTTCTTCCAGTCAATAGCACACCTACAGGGACAGATGGCCATCACGCACACAGACATATGCCCTGAGAAACACCACGAACGTCCACGGTAAACAAGGCACAGCTAGAGGGTGAACTTGGACGATGTAGGCAAACCAGGCTGCCAGCCAGCACCGCACACCTATGAAGTCCATGTGACGGCTGGCGAAAGGGAACAGGCCAAGCGGCCTCGGCTGCCACGGCACCATCTGAAGCCCGGGTCTTCTCCCCTGAGGAACCCCCTTCCCCACCCCCGCCAAGTATGTTTGCTGTGACCAAGCCCAGTCAAGGCTGGGCCAAGGTGCCCAGAGGATGCACAAGAGCTTGTCACCTGCTGCCTTCGTCCAGACCCCAGAGCACACCTGAAGTCACCCACTCACGCACCCAAATTCTCAAGGCAGCTAAGCGAGCAGGACAAGGTGAAGAGGCGGAAGGGGACCGCTGCACGAAGTACTGATGGGGGCGGAGCGCAGTGGGTCCGGGCTGCCAAGTGGGCCCGGCTGGGGGGCGAGTCCCGCAGGTGTGCTCATCTTTCAATTGCTGTGGACCCACACGGATCCCCTGGCAGCGCATGACTAGCGTCTGCTCGGGAACATGTCTGGAAAGGCCGGCCCACTTCCCACACGACAGCCTGGCCCTGGGAAATGCGCTCTCAGAGTCACTCTCGCCATTCAAGTCTAGCAGGGTTTTAATAAAGCTCCGAACTGCTCATACGCAACATTTAGAAGTACTTGGTTCCAGTGAGTAAGGGTAATTGTGCCAGTTCAAAAACAATTTCCCAAACCAAAAAACCACAATTTCCCAAACCATCTCAAACAAACCAAGAGGAAAGAACTCCAAACCATATTCTCTCCCCAGTGATCTCACTTGAAATCACCAAGGTGCTCCATCATGAGTCCAACAATTAAACTGCCTCCCCAATTTCCAAAGCAAGCAACGGACCAGTACTGCCCTGCCCCGACTCATCTGTTCACTCAGCAAATATTTGCGGAGGGTCGTTTATCAGCTCAGCGAGGACAGCATCAGGCAAGGGACCTAGAGAACCCAATCCCTCCATCTGATGAGGAGACCGGGCCACCAGCCCCCACTTGGCACATGTGACCTCATGACACATTTCCCAGCGCAGGCCATCACAACCCCCCACAGAAAGACTATTTAATGTAAATCTTGGTCTACTGGGATTTTAAGAAGATTAAAGACATTTTGTTTTATTCCTGATTTCTCTTACTTGTTAAGTTCTAAAATCATCCGTTTTTCTTTCAGAAATAGAAGGTGAAATGGCGAGTCCTTACCCGTCACAGTCAACTATTTCAGGACCTTCGAAGGAAAAGGGATCGGCCTTATCCGGCTCTGACTTCATCTTGTATGTTTTTGTCAGGACTGAATTGGTAAAGTAGTCGTTGGGTTCAAAGTGGAACTCTAATACAAAAGACTGAAAACAAAAACTCAGGTAAGTACCACTTAAAAATCTACAAGCAATCAGTGACAGACTTCACGAACCCCACAGTACGTACTGGAGACCAGCGCCTCTCTGAGCGGGACGCCATAGACAGAAACCGTTATGGAAAAGTTCAACAGGTATGGCCACATGTCAAGAAAAACTTGATTACAAAAAACAGCAGCACCTAGTTCAAACACAAACGACAAGTGGGGGAGTACCTGTGGCGCTTCAGCCCGAGCAGAGAGCACGTGACCCTCTGAGCCCCCTCCCCAGTAGAGGTCCAAGCTCTCCTGAGAAACCCTAGCTTCTCTCTGCCGCCCCGGGCTCACCCCGGCGGAGCTGGAGGGTCTGGACGAGGGGACACCAGGCAGCAGGGTCCAGCCCGCCCCTCCTTCTGCACTTGCATTCAGACAGAGCACCGCCTTCTCTGCCGCACAAAGGGGCCAGACTCTGCGAGGGTGGGGAGCACTGCCTGGGCCTCCCCAAACCACACCAAGGAAGGACAAGTTCATCCTTTGTTCACAAAGCACTGTGTAATCTGAAGAGACAAGCTTAAGAGGAAAAATGGACACAGGGTGTGTACACAGCAGCAGACACAAATAAAGTCAAGTGGCAGTAAGAAGGAGTCTTGCTTTCTTCTTACCAATGTATGAATAATATGTAGAACTGGCAAGTGTTTTGGGAAATCAGGTCCAGTCATATACTGTAAATAGCTTTATAAAGGACCATCTGGCAAGATCAAAAAATTAAGGTAAAATAAAATTCTCTGACCTGGTAACTCTACTCAGAGGAATTTATTGTTTGGGAAAAGACACCTGGGTGATGCATCATCAGTATGTGCAAAGATGCTCACCTCAGCCCTATTTTAAGGAAGAAAAGAGGACGTTGGTTAAGTTAAGTTATAGTGATACTTTTATAAGACTAACTCTGGGTTCACATCACTTCTGCCTGTAGGTGCTGCGTGATCTTGTCAAATCACTCTGTCTCTGCTGCTGTTTCCTCATCTACAAAGTGAAAAGCACAATCCTCTCTCTCTCCCTGAGCTGACTAGAGGATTGACCTACGGAAGCACTTAGAACAGGGTTTATACAGGCTTACAGGCAGTGCTTGCTAAACGTTAGCTATTTCAATTTTCATTATAACGTATAAGGGTACAATTATCAACTGGGAAAAATAGATTAAATAGATTAAAACCAAACTACTTCCACTAAGGGGGAAGTGGAAACCAGACCGTGAAGAGCTCGAGTCCCCTGCAAGCTCAGCAACAGCACCCCACACAACCCCCTCTCCGCTCCTTGCCCAACCCCCAGGGCTACACCCACCCACCGTGAAGACAGAAGCAAGTGTTCAGTCAGTGAAGAGGCCGCTAGGATCCCAGAACCGCTGCAGGCTGCGACCGCAAGCGTGGGCAGGCACCCTGGGGGCCAGGGAGGGCTCGCGAGCATCACCGGGGGCCCCGCCTCACTCCCTACGCTGGCACGGATCACACTACTCCTCTATCTCCCACCTCCTGCCCTACCAGCTCTCCAGACCAAGTATGAGATCTCCTTTCTTCGTGTTTTCCTATCCTTTCCTTCCCCATGGCCTCTGTTTAGTCTAGTATAACACACGACTGGGGATGAACCAAGAAAGGGTTTAAGGGGCACCTGGATGGCTCAGTCGTTAAGCGTCTCCTTGGGTCATGATCCCAGGGTCCTGGGATCCAGGCCTGCATCGGGCTCCCTGCTCCGAGGGGAGCCTGCTTCTCTCTCTGCCCCACCCCCCCAGCTCCTGCTCACTCTGTCTGAAATAGGCAAAATCTTTAAGAAAGAGAAAGAAAAAGAGAGAGAGACAGGGAGGGTTCAAGAGAGACAGGGAGGGTTCAAGTCCGACAGAAAAGGGCCCACAGATGAGGTCGCCTCCAACACACACAATACCCTACAGCCAGTCAGCCATAAGCACGGAGCAGAGTCCGCACGTGGGTGTGAACAGACGCCGCTCCTGCCCAGCGCGGTACACACGCTGCCACCGGCTGTGCCCGCCCCGCCCCAGGCGCTCCAGCCTCGGCAGACGGCACACGGGGACTCTGCACTGTTGCTCAAGTTCTGCGCTAAGCCTGAAATTATTTCAAAACGGAGACAAAGCCAGGATAATTTACAAAAAAGAAAGTGTAAAAAAAATGCGTAAATGAACCACATTTGAACCTTATAAATGTTCACCTCCTTTAACCCAGTAAAACTGCACTAAAAGGAATCGAAACTGAGGAAATCGGCGAAGACTTAAACAAAAATTTGGGTTCAAGTATGCTATCATAATGCAACAATTCAGAATGGGGCAGAGGTGGCAGCGGCACGTGTGGGCACCGTTAAATCACTTTACAGCCCACAGAGGAAAGGACAACTATTTCCCAGCCCGCAGAGCCGGTACAACACTGTCTACACCTGTAATCCCACTCTGCTGCAGGGTAAGTGGGAGACCCCGGAGAGGAGCAGAGGTGTGGTCAGGGGAGAAACAAACACACTGGCCCTGCTTCATTCTGAAGCTAGATATGGTTTGTATTTCTAATTTTATTGTCTAAAATATTTCATAATGATTTTAAAAAGACAAAGACTATAGATAACCTGACTCCACGGCTGAGAGGTCTGTAGGCTGTTCCTAACACCTTCCTGTATTTTCCCAGCGTTCCACAGCCAGCGTGCATGACTTTTCTAACAGGGGAAGTGACGAGGGGGAGAAGGACGACTGGCTCATGCTCTACCAACACTAGGGCTCTTGTCTGTCTATAAACCACTGTAAGAGTCAGACAGGCTGAGAAAGAAAACAGACCCAGGAAATCACCCAAACAGGTGTCTGGTAACAGCAAAGCAGGAAAAAAACAATTGATCCAGGGGGGAAGAATTAATAAATGGAGTGTGGAGGAATCACAGGTGAGAAAGAAGTGTTAGGAAAACACTGACACAGAAACTTACAACAGCAGGCACTTCCCTCCGCCCACGCAAGTGAACAACCTCAGACTGCCCCACTCGGCCTCCAGGGGGCGCCAGGGCCCAGGCTCCGCACAGGCCAAGGAAAAGGCCCTGCAATAACCCAATTAACCAGGTGCAGTAGGCAAAGGGGTTCCCCTCAGCCTGTGAGCAGGCATCACACCAGCTCGTGCCCAGGCCCCCACCTGCAGAGAGAGAACCGAATGTCACCTCCCAGAGTGAGCTAGGCAGGAAAAGTGGAAGGGACAGATGCAGCGTGTCCCCCTGCCCCTTGCCTCCAGGAAGGCACCTGCAGGACCAGGGAGGGAAATCGCACCTATGCTAGCCCTCATCCATGACCTGGGGCCAGTGCTCTGCGATGGGGAGGGAGGAAGAGCCGGACCCCCGGTCCCAGGCCGTGTCCCCAGGACCTGAAACTGAGAGCCACGAGTCAGTCAGTCACGAGTCGCTGGACCTGCTGTGGCACCGGAATGGAGCCTGTCAGCCACTGCCAGGCTAACAGGCCACGAACAGTGCCTCTATGAGGACCCAGCTCCCGCAGGGTGGCGGGCCCCACTCTGAGGAGGAAAGGAAGGGCTGGCTTGAGTCAGGCCCCTCTCGCAGCACAGCAAGCTGCTGGGAAGAGGTGTTATACGACAGTGCAGGGACACGTTGTTCAGGTTTGCCCACCTGCAGTTACGTTCTTGGTAAAACCCAGTAGGCTTCGTTCGTTAGCATCTCGGGTTTCTATTAAAGTGCTGCTCATATCTGAGTACATACCTACCATCCTGTTTTACAGACGTTAGGTCCTCAGAAACCTGGGAGACACTCAGGAGAAAGACATCACCCCCTCGGACAAGGAACAAGCCAGCTCAAAGAGTGGTGCACAGTGTGGCCAACACCACGGCCAAGGAGTCCAGTGCTGCGTGGACTCCTGCACCTGCCACACGCAGCCCATGGCCTGAGCTGCTTGCCGGGCTGTGTCAGAGCCGCTGGGCAAGACCCAGGAAGGCCGCATGAGAACATTCTAGTTCTTGGTGAGCATCTCGCTCAGGACCACCCTGAAAGTGTGTGGCCAGGTTTGCACCTCCTGCCCCGGCCCCAAGCCACTCATCATCAGTGATGTTCTGATGCCAACCAGGAGCTCAATCAACCAGTACTCACCATAGGCTGCCCAGGGTCTGAAAACTTCACTTTAATATCCTGCAGGTGCTTCAAGATCGGCTCATCATACTCCTGATTAACAAGAGAAAAAAACAAAGTTCTAGTGGGCGTTTCTCCAGACAACACACACGTTCCCCCTATGACTTGCTGTTGCATACACTCCCAGATGCTGGCTAAGCACGCCCTGCTGGCATTCTGGCCTCATCAAGTTAAGAACTCCCAGGAAGCCGCCCACATCTGTGCACTGACACGCGGTCCCAGGGGCCGGCAACAAGGTGCCACTTCTCTCTGGCCCGGAGCACTGAGAAACATCAGCCAGGCAGGGAGGGCAAGAGCCCAGCTGTTTTCCCACGACTGCCCACTGCCACTGCATACAGGGACCGACCAGGCCTGCAGGGACCGACCAGGCCTGCTGGTCCTCACATCTCTGAAGAGAGAACAAGAAGAAACACCTCAGTCTGCTATGGCCCTTGTTGGTCAATTTCCTGCCCTCACATCTTCCCGCTTGTCCATTCACAGTAAGATGGGGAAGGGTCTTGAGTTTGTTCATAGGCTCCGTGGGGTGAGGCGGCAGACCTCAGGTAAGAAGACGACAAGTCGTGCCTCAGCTGCAGAGGTGCAGGCCTTCCCAGCAGCACCGCAGTAGAAGGTAGCAATGGAGGCCTCCAACAGTAGGATCCCCGCCCCAGGAGATCAAGAACACTCCTATGAGCTGTTGGTCACGCAAAGTGCTTTTCCACCC
Organism: Zalophus californianus; assembly: GCF_009762305.2. Lineage (NCBI taxonomy): Eukaryota > Metazoa > Chordata > Mammalia > Carnivora > Otariidae > Zalophus > Zalophus californianus. The sequence continues at coordinate 111,228,888 of NC_045605.1, read as the reverse complement.
ACCATGAACAACCGCTAAACTCTGAGTTAAGTGGTTCATAAATAAATATTAAGACTAAGATCTCTCTGTAAGGTGGGAATTTGCTTACCTGGACTAATTCACTTAGCATATCTACATTTCTAAAGATGGTAAACCAGAACTCTGGAATTCCTCTGGGGTTTGGCTCCTCTCCTGTTGCTGCTTCTTTTTCTGCTAGGACTACTTTATTTTTCATGTCTCCCTAAAATAAATAAATAAATAAATAAATAAATAAATAAATAAAGATGCCAAAGAGAACGCTTACCACAAAGCAACACATTTACATTCAATGACTTACTGCAGAATACAAGTTTCAGAATCCTGCACAAACTTCTATCAAAAACTGTGTTCCCTGCATCTGCATCTCCAAGACCACCATGTATGTCACACTTTTAAATGTTTCTAAGGAACAAAGCAATCAAAGCACTCCATTCAGACGTGACTCTATGATATAATTTTAGAATTCTGAGTGCCATCAACCTTGGGGAAGGTGCCAAGTGCCAGCTGTATGAGACATCCGTCTTGGGCCAGCCAGCCACCCAGCACCAGATGGGAGACTCCAGTGCCCGCGGCAACAAGGAACGCCGGCAGCATGTACGTCCAACGGTAAGGAGGGGGCTATAAACATCCAGACAGAAACTGCACGCAGACATCAGGGAGGTGACCTGACGGCACAGGCCACACGCAGAGGTGTCTCCCTGACACTGCGGCCCACGGAGGTCGAGCACGAGATGGAGCCAGTGCAAGTGCAAACACTTCATCACGGGGGATTCTGACGTGGAAATGATCAGAAGGGGCTTTTTAAACTAACAGAGGCAGATTGTTCTTGAGAAATACGGAAGTGATTCACAACTAGATCCATCCATGACCACAGCCTCAACGAGGCCAGGTTCTACAGTATGTTTGAAAGATCAAAGACGTACGGTTACTACAACACTAACATACACTTCAAATAAATTCCCTAAAAAGGAATCCTGATAAAAAAAGGGTAAAAGTTACTTGTCTTCCAAACAAACTTCAAGTGCACAAAGTTACCCTGCAGCATGTCGGAACTTTCTGTGGCACGAGAATGGGACCCGCTGAAGGCTGTGAGCAGGTGATGAGACGCTCCCAATCCAAAGTGGCTGGGTGCACCGTGGCGATTTCGTCGCCACTGCTGGTCCTGGAGGAGGGTGGCCCGGACGCCTCCCACGCCCTCCTCACAACCCTGACCTCGCAGCGACTACCGACACAGGTGTCCCCTCCCCTGTGGGACTTCGCTTTTGCCTCAGCATACGACTCTTCCTGATGTTCTCGTTTCTGTCCATCCGATCCCACATCTCCCTATCCTATGGCATGGAGCCGTTTAGCCCACTGAGCAGGGAGAGCGTGTCCGGTTCACAGAATTAACGGGTACTGGACCTGCCTGCCGCTCAGGAGTCTGATGACAAAGAAATCGAAACGGCCAACCCAAGGTGGAAATAGCACCTACTGTCAGGAGTTCTTTCCTTTGTGATGTTGTGAGAGACTAAGTAACAGCACTGACACAGCACAAGCTGCCGTCGTCCGAACACAGTACTCACAGCCAACTTCTCCTCCTCCCCGCTGTCGCTGTGCCACTCCGACTCTGCGTCCGTCGGCTCCACGTCCCCCGTGATGAACTCCCTTCTCTGAGTAAGAACGAGACCTTCTTAGAGTTAAGGCCAAGTTAGCCAGAAGCTCAAGAGTTCAGCTTGTAAATGATGTCTGTGAAAACCAATGCTTTTATAACTTCAGATTCTACATTTTAGGGCTCGAAGGAGACCCGTTCAAGGACCCATCACTCCATAAACACGGGAGTCTTACGTGAAGAAAGCTCTGAAACCACGCAGGCAACGCAGAGGGAGCTGCCCACCTTGTCGAAGAGGGGCTGGTACAGGGCGGCGTACTTCCTCTCCAAGTCGTGCACCTCCTCGTAGAACTTGGCTTCTATGTGGGCGCACCTCACCTGCAGCTGCTTCAGCGCGTTGATCCTTCTCTTCACGGCTTTCGGCAAACTGAACAGGGAAGGAAAGGGAAAACATCCTTATGCCTGCAAAGTAAGGCAGCGTGCTTTTCAATCTTCTTAAAATAAATTCAGGCTACCACAGAATTCACATCCTTACTACAGAAATGAGCTCCTAAACATCATTAGAAGGACGAACATCCCAACAAAAGGGGTGGGGGAGATGCTGACGGATAATCCACAAAAGAAAAAATACAAAGAATCAAACACGGAAAGAAGGTTCAATCCCACAAAATATCTGAAAGAAAGTTAATTTAAAAGAACTGCTGTCTGTTCCTTACCAAACTGGCAATTAAAAAGAACCTCCTGGGTTTGATTAAGCCCGAGGGCAGAGAAGTCCTCTAACCGACTCATACACCTTAAAGGCAAAGCAGAACCTGAATGTTCCTTGGGCCCAGTAACTCTACTTCTAAGAACTTATGCTAAGGAAATAACCAAATACTTATGTGCTGGTATGTCCACTGAGGCATTATTTGTGAAAGTGGAAAGCTGGAAATAATGACAAGTTGAACAGGATTAAAACACAGCCTGTCCAAAATCATATTTTCAAAGAATATTCAGCACCAAGTGAAGGCTTCATGTTGATGCACTAAGGGAACTATCAAGACAAGTGGGGTCTGTTCCCTTCCAGGGTCAGGCAACTTTGAGCTTCTTTGCCTTTTGCTACTTCTCTATATTCTTTTATTTTTTTAAGGATTTTATTTATTTTACAGAGAGAGTGAGTGAGGGAGGAGCAGAGGGAGCGGGACAAGCAGACTCCGTGCTGAGCACAGAGCCGGACGCGGGGCTCGATCCCACAACCGTAAGACCATGACCTGAGCTGAAATCAAGAGTTGGACGATCAACCCGGGCACCCCAGTACTTTTCTACATTCTAATATTTTAGCTTGTAAGCATTACTTTTAATAAATCAGAAAAAACAAAACCCCTTTTAATCACATCAAAACTGTACGTTTAGCATGAAGCCCTTGGTCACCATCTGGAACAAAGAGCGGATTTCTGGGCCTCATCACGGACCTGCACAGCCCCCCCGGGCACAGCCCCCCCGGGCACGGCCCCCCCGGGCACAGCGTCCACCGGGCACGGCCCCCCCGGGCAGCGTCCACCCCGGGCACAGCCCCCCGGGCACAGCCCCCCCGGGCAGCGTCCACCCGGGCACAGCCCCCCCGGGCAGCGTCCCCCCGGGCACAGCCCCCCCGGGCAGCGTCCCCCCGGGCACAGCCCCCCCGGGCAGCGTCCACCTGGGCACGGCCCCCCCGGGCACAGCCCCCCCGGGCACAGCCCCCCCGGGCAGCGTCCACCTGGGCACGGCCCCCCCGGGCACAGCGTCCACCGGGCACAGCCCCCCCGGGCACAGCGTCCACCGGGGCCGAGCCCTCGAGGTGGGGCTAGCAGTAACCTGGGCGCTCTACCTTTCCTCCAACAACTCATGCAGTCCTAGCTGTTCCCATGCACAGCACTGTTTAGAAAGTACTGGAAGAGCCTTAAATAGAGCCTTCAATCACAAAGGACCCCTGCCACCCTACCCACAGCTACCTCATGGGAAAGGTCCTTTCCCAAGACTCCTAACTACAGTCCCGTCTCTAGGACTGCCGCCGGCAGGAGAACAAGGAGGAAGCACGGTGAGGACCTAATGAAATGGCAGACATACAGAAACCTCTGTATTTCTTTTCCGCGTTAATCACACAATTACAACTGTCCTTCATCTTCCTGTACCTTCCTAAGATACAGAGTAAAAATAACAGAGTAATAGAGTAAAATATAGAGTCAAAATAACAAACGACTGTAAGCCAACTGGACCCTGATAGCCTACCCCCAACTGTCCTCCTCCCATCAGCTACAGTAACTCCACACCGTCCCGCCAGCAGGCATTTACCATGTAGTACGTCCAACATGGAACCGACCCTATTCCATGAAGCCTCGTTCCTAGCCCCGGCATTCCCTCTCCATGAAGCCCACCCACTCACCCGGAGTCTAGCCAGAAAACTAGAGACCACTCCCATCCTCCACTCTCCCACTCCCAGGCAGTACCACAAGTCCACCGGCGGAGAGCCAGCAGGGAGCCGGCACCCCGCCCTGAGCATGGCCCGGCGGCCCCCCGGCTAGGGAACCCCCCGCCCCCCACCGCACCTCCCACCACAGGCCTGCACCTCTACCACCTGCTGAGCCTAGGCACTACTCTTTGGAATCTAGTGCCTGGTTCTCAGCACCCAAAGTCTGCTCAATGAGAAAGACACTTATTGCTAGTCTAAGGAACCAGGAAATCAGTCTTTTTCCCTTTGTTTCTTAAAGTTGTACTGAGTCCCATGCACAGCATACTTACGTCTCAATGTAACTTGAAGGAGTGTGGGAGACATTGTCAAGCCGTTCCTGTAAAGCTGCCAAAACTTGAGGATTCTGCATCACCTGATCAGTGAGCTTTTCTATTAAGAGGTAAAAACAAGGTCAAAACATTTCAAATATCCCTGACACAGAACAGCCAAGGGTAGAAAATCATCAGCATGTATCTACCCAGCTATGTTAATTCACTTTAATTTCTAAATGTAGCAAGTGGCTTCTTAAGAACATGTTTTAAAAATACTTGAAATTTAGGGCGCCTGGGTGGCTCAGTCATCAAGCGTCTGCCTTCGGCTCAGGTCGTGATCCCAGGGTCCTGGGATCGAGTCCCGCATCGGGCTCCCTGCTTGGCAGGAAGCCTGCTTCTCCCTCTCCCACTCCCCCTGCTCGTGTTCCTGCTCTCGCTATCTCTCTCTCTGTCAAATAAATAAATAAAATCTTAAAAAAAAAAAAAAAAAACTTGAAATTTATTTCATTTTTTTAGATGGGGGGGGTGGGCAGAGGGAGAGGAAGAGAGAATCTCAAGCAGACTCCCCGCCCAGCACAGAGCCTGACATGGGGCTCGATCACAGGACCCTGAGATCAAGACCTGAGCCAAAATCAAGAGTTGGACACTTAACTGACTAAGCCACCCAAGCACCCCCTCAAATGTACTTTAAAGGCATGTGACCCGCTGTTACCCAGCTGAGCAGGCGGTCGGAAATCCACTGGAGGGGGCGCCTGGGTGGCTCAGTCGGTTGGGCGGCTGCCTTCGGCTCAGGTCATGATCCTGGGGTCCTGGGATCGAGCCCCACATCCGGCTCCCTGCTCAGCGGGGAGCCTGCTTCTCCCTCTCCCTCTCCCTGCCACTCTGCCTACTTGTGCTCTCTCTCTCTCTGTCAAATAAATAAATAAAATCTAAAAAAAAAAAAGAAGAAATCCACTGAAGGGCACCCAGCTAGTTCTGGTTCTTGCTTCAGCTGTTTAAGCCTCAAACCTCCCGAACAAAGATGTCATCACCTCCCAGTTCAGGGTCCTATCTCCTGCCACCTCACCTTCTCTCCCCAAGACCTAAGGGGGCCCAGAAGCCAAGAACAGGGACAAGGAGACTGTCCCTCAGAGAACATCAGCGCTTTGTTGTGGCCTGGCTCACGTCCCAGGAAGCCCTACGTGCACCAGCTCCTGGTGCACCAGACATGCGAGCGTTCTCACCTCCACCTTCACCTACACTGCCCTTCTGCCCAAACCGCCCCCACACCGCACTTCCTCACTACCCCCTCCCAAAACTCACTGGCCCCCTCCTCCCACACTGCCCTGGTGGCTCACACACATCTGCACTGTTTCCCAATGAACAAAGAAGACACTGAAGAGGAAGGAAGGTCTTTCACTCAACTATAACCAGGGAGTGGCCCAACAGAACACCTGCCCACGGCATAGACTCTGTGTTTGCTAAAGTGACGCCGGCTCGCTCCCACTAGCCGGAAACCCTAATTTGGCACCCTCACCTGACTCCAAAGGTACCTGGAGCTCTGTCCACCTTTTTGTACGGAAGTCACAGGGGCAAGCAAAGGGTATCAAGTAGACAACTCAATTTTAACATTTTAATTATAAACAACCACTAACATGAAGCACTGTATTTATCTATACACTCACACCTACGTACAACTGTGTATGTATACAATACGTATAAATACTACACCACACACAGACACACATCTCCTCTAGCTCTGGCCACCGAAGGCCTAGAAACAATGACAGCTAGCTTCTATATTCTGGTTTTTAAACATCTCCCCCTACTGAAAGGAACACGGCCCCTTGCAGAGATGGTAGACTCCAGGTCCAGAGCAAGAGAAGTTCAAGAAAAAATGTAGCTTAGCATCACAAAGCTACAAAGTGCTCAAAGCTCATGGGGACATAGCAAAAGGTCACAGAAGCCAGCCTGAAGAGACCGGCACTGGCCACGTGGGAGAATTTGCACACCAAAAAGTACTGATGGTGCCTGACAAAACACTGAAGGAGTAACAATCTAGGAAAGTGCAGGAACCCTGCAGTGGGGGCTGGGAAAGCAGGGAGGGAAAGGCCATCTCTAACAGATGTAATATGCAGAAGACTGCCAAACTTAGAAAAACGCCCTTGTGCAAACACCGATGTCATACCTGATTCTGCAAGGATCGTTATCATGACCCATGGGGAACAGGGTGTCCACAGGATGACCAACAGGTCACTTACTGAAGGGATCCTCACAACGGGGAAGGCTGCCAGACATGACCTTCACCGAGTCCTCAATCTCAGGATCCCCGGCCATGGCCCCAGCGTGCTCCCCCTGCAGCAGGTCACCCATGTGGCAGTCTGAATCTCATGGGAAGGAAACAACCTGACCAATCCAGAGCATGGCCTGCTTATTCTACAAGACAGCCGGGGAGCAGCCTGCCGATGTGTCATCACAGCAAAGAATAAAAAGGTACGAGGACGGCTCTAGAAGAAAGGAGACAGAACTAGATTCGGGACAGCACCCCCGGCTGGTCCTGGACCTGGACGTGGGCTGCGGCTAAAAAGAGCAGCTGAGAACAGCAAGGAAACAGCAACACGACTACATACTGGCTAAGTGCCATGTCCACGCCGCATTTCTCAGTTGTGGTCACGGCACCAGGGTTAGGAGAATTCATCCTAGTCTTTAGGAAATTTACACAAAACTGTTTAGGAGAAAAGAGGATACCCACAACTTGCTTTCAAACAGTTTAAGGGGAAAAAAGTATAGATATATAAATTTAAAAATGGAGGAAAAAATAACACATCTATGAACTGATGGACAAAATGCTACGGAGTCTGGGGTTTGCTCCATAAGCATCAGGGAAGAAGGACACAGACCAAGACCGGTCGCTGGCTGCGCCACGGCGTACTGAGTGGTGTACTGAGTGGCAGCCCGCACAAGGGGGCGCACTGTGCTAGTCATCCTACTTCTGGAAAGACTATCAGCAAAGTCTTTAGACCAAGTACCAATTTCCACTTGAATGCCTCCTAACTTCCCCAAACCGCTGAAGCACAGTAATCCTTCACTTGTATGACTTGTACTATCGCAAGAAATGGCTCAAGAGTGGACGGTGCTCTGCTCTGCATGCAAACTCTCCCGCGCTTATCTTCCCCACGGGTGGTGAACTGACCTGTGTTACTTGCATTTTTAGCAGCCTCCAAGGCATCTGAAGGAACACCATCTGAAAAACTAAGACAGTATGTTAAATAAGTATTACTATCAAGAGGTTCTAAAGACAAAGAGCACAGGGCATTTTTCTTGTGTAACATATTAAGAAGCAGCTCTACAACGACTTCATATTTGGACAGAACTATGGACACATGGGTGTATCTACGAGATACGTTCCTGTTATTTAAAAAAAAAAAAGACAACAAAAAACAAATACAAAAAAACACCACCTACCACTTAACACACCCCCACCCCCTGCCATGTCCCATAGTTCTAATTTCCAGCCCTGGCCAAAGCTTCTTAGTTTTCATTTCTACAGTTTCTTTCCCCCCCAAAATCTGCTCCCCACCCTAAAACTGAACCCACTAGCCAACCAACATGCATGCTACACTTTGGCCGGCTGCTAAAGGGATCAAGGAAGTGCCACCTTACCAAGTATTTAAGACACAAGGCCCACTGTGGCTCTGTAAGCTCACCACACAGTCTCTACAAACGATTAAACTTCACAAAAACAGTTATATCGGTTTTCAAAGATGCCTGGACATGGCTTCCCTCACCAAAATTAAACCACGTCAAACACTACACAACATCAAACATAACTTTCAGGACGAGCCACAAAACAAAATCGTTCACTTGACCACCGGAAGCTACACAAGGTGAGGATAGTGTCAAGTCAATCACAGGACTTCACCTGGGAGGTATTAAGACCTGGAGAGCAACATGATCACTTCCCACGAGAGGTTTTTCAGTATCGATATTTGAGACACTTGCCATGTGTGAAGCCATCTCCTCATGGGCTCAAACACAGCAGCGGAGGGAGGAGCCTGCCAACCAGAGCTGCTAATGAATAGTCACTGACCAGTGGCCTGGCTCATGCTAATCAACTAAAACTTAAATCCCAATAAACAAAGTCCATTTTGGCTTACCTGTTATCTGCCATCTGAATGTTTTGATCTCCTACAAATTAAGAGAGTTGTAACAATTAACATTGCTAAATATTCACAAAGAACTTTCTAGGGTGCTTGTAGCAGTCAGTGGCTATCTATGGGGGATGAGGGTCTACCAGGAGGAACAAGAGGGAACTTTCTGGGGTGATGGAAATGTTTTAGATCTTGAACGCGCCTGCTGGTTTCTTGGATACCTATATTTGTCAAATTCATCAAATCTTACACTTAGGATCTATACATTTTAGTGCATGCACATTTTACTCATTAAAAAAAAACAAAACAACCCAAAAACTCTTTTTGGTGCTAAAACGACCAGAGTTGAGAGTAAGATTAATCAATTCTAATTTGCCTTCTCTCTCTAATGAGCTTCAGCAATAGGGACATATGTCTATGCTACTAAGCCAATTACTTATTTACTTATTTGACAGAGGGAGACAGCGAGAGAGGGAACACAAGCAGGGGGAGCGGGAGAGGGAGAAGCAGGCTTCCCGCGGAGCAGGGAGTCTGATGCGGGGCTCCATCCCAGGACCCTGGGATCATGACCTGAGCCGAAGGCAGACGCTTAACGACTGAGCCACCGAGGCGCCCCTAGGCCAATTATTTTAGAACTATTCAAAGCATTTACTATTGCTTACACTGTATTTCACACTCTAAGTCACAGAAAGATTTTTATTTTATTATTTTTATATTTATTTAAGATTTACTTATTTGACAGAGAGAGACTGAGAGAGCACAAGCAGGGGGAGTGGCAGGCAGAGAGAGAAGCAGGCTCCCTGCTGAGCAAGGAGCCCGATGTGGGACTCGATCCCAGGACCCTGAAATCATGACATGAGCCAAAGGCAGATGCCCCTAGTATTTTTTTTTAAGTAGGCTCCACACTCAGCATGGAGCTCAAGGCAGGGCTTGAACTCATGACCCCAAGATCAAGACCTAAGCTGAGACCAAGAGTCAGATGCTTAACCAACTGAACCACCCAGGCGCCCCAGGAGGATTTTTAAATGTCACTGGTTTTGTATGTTCTATTACCAATACACTGAAGATGGTAACGCTTGTGCAAAAACATGATGTGACACACTCAGTACAACCCCACTTTTACAAGACACATACAACAAAAGATTATCTCCAAATTAGGTCATCTTCTACCTATAAACATTAAAGCTAGGTTCTAGGACATTTACTCCTTAGAAAGAACTTGATATTAGTGACATTTCAAAACCGTGACTCAATGCATAGCTGAAGAGAGGTGGTGATGCTCCTGCATCTCAGACGTCGTAAACACACACCACAGCCTCTTCTCGAGAGCTATCCCAGGCCAACAACTTGTCAATGCTTTATTCTTAGGTATCTGAGCAAAGCTCAAACCCCTCCATCACAGTGCTTCAGGGTGAAACAAAACAACAAAAACCTTTATATTTAAGAAAAATAGATCCAACTGGTATTTATAATCTGCAATTGTTTTGTATTTAACTCAACTGCGTTTTTCTTTGGTGATTCTGTTTTTGCAGATGAAGCCCAGAAGGAGAGAAACAAGGTAACAAATGCTCCAGTGGCTGTGGCCACCCTCCACCTCGCACGCCCGGTCAGTGAGGGCTCTAGAAATTCATCAATGGTCCCCATCACCTGCTGCTGAGCCCCAAGTGCCCCCACACAGAAACCTGAACCCCGAGCCTTTCTAGCCACCCACCCCGACACTGACTCCCAGCTCCCCACAGCCGCAGTATTCCCCCGCTTCCCTTCCGCTCTCCCCCACACTCGATGGGACTTACAAGGCAGGTAAGAGTTCACAGTAACATCTGATGGCAACAGCCTAAGAGCTGCCGTCCGTACATCCCAGTCACCAGCTCTGGAGTCCTGACGGCCTTCCCGACGGCACACCTTTGCTGGTGTCCACGCGAACATCTTCATTTGTGTGCTGGCCCAGCCCCCAACTCCATACCCACACTGCAAGAGGAGGACTGCCACAGCAGGGTTTCCGGGTTACAGAGTATGGACGGATACCTGTTTCGCCGCGACACCAACTCTAATGTGCCTGCACCGTGTGACAGACACATCGGACAGCACCTCACGTCGGCCACATGCACCCTAGCTGCTGGCAAGAGCCTGCTCTTCAGAAGCCACCATCACGGCCAGTTCAGTGGACAGGCTCCGGTTCTCCCCCCTCATCGGTAACACCCAATCAAGCCCCACACCTGAGTCTAACACCTTCTTGACTAGCAAGGGCTCCGTGTGACAGGCACTCTCCCACATCTTCCACCCAACACCAACTCTGCCAAGGAGGCAATGTCCCCGGCGTATGGGAGAGGACACGAAGGCTGGTCAAGGCAAAACGCTTGACCCAAGGTCATCTGCCTGCTATGATGTGGACTTGGGTTTCTGTGAACCTACGAGAAAGGAGACAGACCGAGGCAAGCTTGATGACCGGAAACAGAGGTGACTTGGGAAGAGCACAGGAAGTGTAATTCAGGAGCTACAGGTGAGTGTGCTGAAGGTTCAGGGTGGGGTGCTTTTCTGGCAGAGTATGAGAGGGGAAAATCCAGTTAGGAGCCACACGGCAAGTTCAACAGCTCAAAGGTGGGAAGAGATTCTAGGTGGACACTCACTGGCTGGCAACAGCTTCCATCTTCTCTCAATCAAGCGTTCATGGGAAATCGGCCCGACAGTCCTCAAGTCCGCTGTTTTGATGGCGCATGCGTGAGATTCTCCACTTTACGTAGCCTTCAGTTCCATTTTAGATTCAAATCCTCTCAGATTTCCCCCTCTGATCCACATCTTTCACAGAAGGCCACGTTGATCAACCAATCTGTCTGCCTGTCTGGTTTAGTCAGAGATGTCCGTAGCTGTGAGTGGATGGTGCCCCTCAGAACTAACTGCAGGGACATCCTCAGATGTCTGTCCCTCATAGGAGGGAAACGGCAAGAGGGTATCACACCTCACTTGAACAACAGTCAAGAAATGGGGAATCTCAGTCATGTGTCTCCCAGTTGAGAATTCTTGGGAGCGGAAAAGAACTCTAGTTTGTACATATGTCTGGGAGGATCATACCCAGGGCCAAAAGTCCAATTAACGGCTACTGGCTGGAAAACCTCCTCGACCAGTTTCCCCAGCTGCCCATATTTAATAAGCTGAAAAAGTCCCAGGTCCTGGGGGGCCTGGCTTACTTCAGATCACAGTTTGATATTACCTTTTGTTATTTTTCATTCTTGCATTATTTCCCCCAATTTGTTAACATAAAAACAGCATTCTTCCCCTCCCTGCTGTGTAGGGCGAAGGCGCAGGACTGCGGTTTTGAAGACTACTACTGCGATTGTCTAGCTGGACTTGTTGATATTCAAAAGCTCTAACAGGAGCAGTAAAGTTGTACCACAACCACAGATTCCGAGTTACCTTTACGAGTTCTGCGACCCAACCCAAGAAGGGAACAAGGCTCAGGCAAATCCCTCTCTACTGCAGGGGTATTCGTGGACACCCACCCAAAGTGCTATCCATCTCTGTTACCATGTGCTATTTTAGGACAGTAGGAGAAAACCCCAGATTGGACACGGGCAGTAGGTGGAAGGGTTTTCCTGGTTTCAGCAGCAGGAATGAGGGCAACAACTTCACAGCATCCTTTCCAGGGGGAACGTGGAGTGTATGTTTCTGCCACATAGAAAGAAATAACTAGTGTTTTCTAAAGAGAGGACGCTAGGTAGACCCCTTTGCCCAGATTTTTTTCCCTGGAATGAAAGAGAGGACCTCATGATCAAAAACAGTCATTTACCCTGAAACACATAATACATTATACGTTAATAAAAAAGACAAAAACAGTCATTCACACACAACACGCAGTAACTGGTGCTTTTAGCATCATGGAAGTGGTTATAGGAACGTCTTCAATTTCAATATATTCAATATTCAATATTCACAAGTGAGTCTGGTGGTTGTGGGTGAGATTCCAATAGAAATCTGGGGATCATCCAGGGAGAAGGTTATGTTGAACTAAGTTCCCAGCATTTGCTAGATTTCTGAGCAGTTCCCCACGAGGCACCACTGAAAGGAAGCGCATTGCTCCCCCCTCCCAGCACCCTGTCACGGAGACACAGCTGCGGAGGAGACCCCATGGTCTCGTAGATCCCAGCGGGGAGTATCCTCGTGATCAGGAGTCCGGCACCCCTGGAATCACAAGTGCTTACCGGGAGGCAGCCTCAACTTCTGCCGGTCCTGTCACTGTCTGTGAAACACAGAGAAAGGTCTTGGGTAGGTACACAGACTCGAGTGAGGGTGTTCCTTTATGGGTGAGGAGCACCCAACGGAAGGCTTTCATGTCTGGTGCCAATTTCCCAGAAGGGAGACTATGTACGGCTTCAAAGGCACCAGAGGAAAGCCCTGTTCTCTCTGCTAGAAAGCTTCTGCCATCCTTCCAAGGATAATGGCCAGGCCACCAGTTGGGGCTTTAGCGTTAACTCCAGTGCAAATCCAACAATGAGTAGGGCTGGTGGAATCAAAAAGTGTTTGTAGAGTGGGAACAAAGGAGTGCGTTACCGGCAAACCAAGGCGTGGCAAGGAGGCCAGCAAAGGGACAATTACAACTTTAGACAGCATGACTCAGCTGTTGAGCAACACCAAATTCCGTGAAGGGGGAGGTTCTACAGGCCTGGCCCCAGTATCTTGGGAAGGCTGTCTACTTCCAATGTCATGTATTTCAGTCCTTGAAAATTTCTAGCTTTACGCTACCAGTTGGGGGGCAGGTCCTCTCAGGTTTTGGGACCTTTTTAGACGGCACACATGAATCCAGGAGTCTGTCTCCAGGAACCTGATGGCACCAGGGTTCCTCAGTAACACCTGGTAGGTGCCCTTTCAACAAGGCTGGAGTGAAACTTTATGGAGATGTCTCTTCCAGCAGATTAACTCTCCTGGCTGTAAAGTGTGATGTCTGACGTCTTTTGTCTCTTGGGAGCTCGCTGTGGAAAGACTGCTCTACCCTACCACAGCGTGATTATTCTCACTGGATTTAATTAGACCCTTGCAATACTCAAGTATGTACCAGTTTTTCAGTTGTGGGTCAAAGGAAGCAGGAGCCAAATGCATTAGCTTCCCTGTAATTATTTCAAAAGGTGAGAGTTTATGAATACTGAATGGAGTAGATTAAAGATTTAAAAGAACCAGTCGCAGTACTTTTTGGCCAAGGTATTGGAGGGTTTCAACTAATTTAGTAAATTAGTTCTTTATAATTCTCTTTGAACACTGGCCCACTCCTGAAGTCTGAGGATAAAGAGTGGAAACGCTGCAGAACTGGTCAGATGGCACACACTCACTCGTCCAAGGACTCACTTCCAGTGAAGTGGGTCCCCTGGTTACCACGGTACTCCCCACGTGGGAAAAGCCTTTGCTCAAAGGACTTTAGCTAAGGAAGAGCCAGTAACCTTTCTACATGGAAATGCTCCGGTCCAATGTGAAAAGATGCAAATTATCACCAGAACATCTTTCTATCTGTGAGATGAGGCAAATGTCTGAAATTCATCGGCCAGGCCTCAAACGGTCCACTGGGTAAATGCCAGCCACTGGGGCCAGCTCAGCTCAGGTGAACAAGCAGGACAGCAATTTTTGTAGCCTTCTATTTTCCACCAACACTGATCCATAAACATTATCATTTCTCAGGGGACCAATGGTTTAATTCAGGCATAGTGGTCAATAAGGAAAGCTTTAGGTTTTCTGGAAGGACCAGCTTATTACTGGGTCCAAAGCAGAGTCCCTATTCTTTGTGGTCCCAACAGCCTTCTGATTTCCGACTCTCTTCTCTTGCACAGGCCAGCTGCTACCCTTCCCTGGTTAGCCCCGTAGGTCCTCGCCGGGGGAGGAGTCTTCTGGGCCATGACAGAGGTTTGGTCAATGGATCTCCTAAGGGCAGCATTTCTTACAAGGGCATCGGCGAGGTAGATTCCTTTGGTTTCCGATGAATCAGACTCGCAACAGTTAGAGCTGCTGGTGGCATCCTGGCATCCAACAGATTTGGGGCATAGAAGCCATCTTACTTTCACCTCCACTGGAAGGGAAGAAGCTCTGCTGTTTCCCCTAACATTCCAAAGTCATGGGCCACTCCAAAGGCATACTGGCAATCAGTATCAATGTTTGCGGTCTTGCTTTTGGCTAAAAGGCACATTCAGGTGAGGGCATCTATTTCAGCTACTTTGAGCTGAAGCAGCCAAAGGTAAGGGTCCAGCCTCAATAACCTCCAAACTGTTATCACATACCCAGCAAGAACTCACCACTTCCACAGTTCAGGTATGAGTCTGTCCACCAGGAAAGATCAGTGTGTGTCAGAAGGGTTTCTTATAAGACCTCACAAGAGGTTAACAGTTGATCTGCGAAAGTCAGATAGTCGTGGGGAGTTCCATCAGTGGAAGAGGGAAGAAGGTAGCAGGGCTGAGACTGTTATAGTGAACAAGAGTGATGGGGGGGAGTCAGTAAGAGGACTTGGCAGGAGGAAACAGCTTGCTGAAAAGTACTGGGCGTGGTGTGACTCAAAGAGAGCCTCTAAAAGCCTTGACGCATCCAGACGGTTGAGGAAGATCCCCTATCTCTTCAGTAGCTTTCACTAAGGGTGGTGGCAGGCAGAGCTCTAAGGCAGGGGATGTATCCTCAGGCAGTGGACCTAACTGTTGGCCAGGATAACCTAGGGGTCTGTGACAGCCCCAAGTTTTGGGGTAAGTAGTCTGAGGGCATTCCCTTCCTTCTCATGTACAAAACAGAAAAAGGGTAGCTGATAATCTGGGTGTCTAAGGGTAGGTGGACTTACTACCTTCCTTCAAAGTCTTAAAGGAGAAGTTATATTGGTCATCCCAAACAATGGGATCCAGTTTGGTGTTCTTCTGTATGGCACAAAGGGGCTCAGCCATTAAGAGGTTTGGAATCCAACCGTGACCCAGCCCAAGAAGACCCTGTAATTCACATGATTTTGAGGTACAGAAAGTTTAAAATGCCTTGCAGTCTTTCAGGATCTAGGAGGAGTCCCCGTTCCCAGATTAAATTGTCCTAAATCTCGGACCAGAGGTTTGAACAAATTGCAATTTTTTTGTTTAAGACCTTGTGTTGAACAAGGTCTTTTTGAGAGCAGCCTTTCTGAAGGCAAGCAAAGAAGGAAATCATCTACATAAATGTAGTAAGATGAAACCTCTAAAGAAGCCTGTTATTTAAGTCAGCTGCTATAATCTGTGTGAAGAAAGAACTCTCAGTAAAGCCTTGAGGCATGACTATCCGTGTGTGTTCTCATCCTTCCCAGGTTAAGGCAAAAGGGCTATTATATTTTTAAATACACTGCTATCAAAAGGAATACTAAAAAAAATGCACTGCATAAATTAACTACAGTTAAAAAAAAAAAACAAAAAACCTCCAGTAGGGCTGGATACCAACAGTGTGTACGGATTAGAGACAACAGGGTGGAGGAATTAACAGTGTTTACTGCCTTCACGTGCCGGACCAATCTCCATCCTTGGGCATGGGAATTTTTACGGGTAAAATAGGGATATTTCAAGGACTACTACAAAGGATAAGAGTCCTTATCGTCTTCTAGGATAGGCCTTATGTCCTGATAAGTCCTCTTATTATTTACAGGGTAATGATTTATTCTTGGGAGAGGTCCCGAGGGGTCAATCTGGATATTAATAGGAGGGGCACTATGAATTCTGCCTCAGTCTGTTGAGGATTTTGTCCAAAGAACGGGGGTACTAGGTTTAATAGTGGGGATGAGTCCAAAGTTTGGTCTTCTTTGGTCTGCAGAGTGCAATAAATGGGCTTCAATGTTCCTGAGTACTGGATTTGAAATCAAGGAGTATTTTCCCTTTGGGAAAGAAAAAAATGCAATGTATTTCCCTGGGAAATCTCATCCTAGATAAATGCATGTGAGCCAAATCGCTGAGGAGAAATGGTTGGTAGTCATGCAAAGGTCCCAGATAAAAGGATATGGGCTGAGAAACAGGGACATGTTGTAGTTTATCAGAGACCCCCTCTATCTGCACATATGTATTACTCCAAAGAAGGGACAATTTGGGGTTGAGCACTGACAGAATAGTTCCTGTGTTGAGTGAAACGGTGAGAAAATTCATCCCTGATGTGGAGAGTAGTCTCCCCATCCTAAGTAATTCCCCTCCCACAAGGCTGGGGAATAGTCCCCGTGTGCCCTCAGGGTCCCATCACGGGGGTGGATTTGGCCATTGCCTCTTAGGGGGTTGCAACTACTTGGACTTCAATTTATAGTGAGCCTTTTCCCAGTGGGCATACTGTCTGCAATAATGGCATGGTCCCATAGGACACAACTGCTCTGTGGTCTCCATCTGTGGGAGGCTCAATGCCCGTTCCATAGACGTTACTCCGACTAACAGTGTTAAGCCCCATTTACAACCATAGAATCAAACCCCACCGGGGTGGACTCAACATCTATGGAAAGCCTGGAATTTTCCTTGAAAACAGCTTAGACTCATGGACAGTCATATAACAAACAGTCACAGACAGATTCAGCAGGCTTTTGGGTGAGTGCCTGAAACTTATTCTAGTCCACGGGCTTGGGGAAAGCCCTTGGGATGACTTCATGCAGTCTTTTGGCCATGCTGCCAGCGTGGTCATGCAAAAGGGCTGGTGGCTGGTCTAGTTTAAACCCTAGAGATTATTTTCATCCAGCGCTGGGCCTGACCTTCTCCAACAACCACGTGGACTAACTGACAGAGATCGGAGACCAGGCTGGTAAATCAGGGTTACAATATTAAATTCCTCCACCCATCTACAAGGACTCTCAGTTACCTTGGGGAGGTACTTAATTACAGCCCTAAGCTCAACTTTTGTCCATGGGGTGTAGGCACTTTGGGGTGGTTTAGCAGCATCCTCAGAAGATCTAATTTTGAAAGGAAAAGTTTTTGTTTTTTTTTTTAAAAGATTTTATTTATTTGACAGAGAGAGACACAGCGAGAGAGGGAACACAAGCAGGGGGAGTGGGAGAGGGAGAAGCAGGCTTCCCGCCGAGCAGGGAGCCCGATGCGGGGCTCGATCCCAGGACCCCAGGATCACGACCTGAGCCGAAGGCAGACGCTTAACCAACTGAGCCACCCAGGTGCCCCGAAAGGAAAGGTTTTAATGGGTTAAAGTTGATGAGGTTTCAGTGAAAGGAAGATCAGATAAAGGGGAGGGGTAAGGAGGCCACGAGGGGTATGGAAGGAGGTGGGGAAGTGAGGGTAGGAGGGAACCTTGGCTAGCGCCAACAAAGAGGCCTCTGACACTTTATTTTTATCCATCTTTAGTTGTTTATTTGCTTCAGTCAGTTTGGAAACAATATTTTGTAAGGAGGCAATTTCAGAATCCTGAACACGTTTAGAAACCTCCAGATACCAATAAAAATAACTATCCTACTTGGACTGTTTAATTTTGTAGCCATGGTCTTCTAACTTAGTTGGGAGAAAGAGAAGTCTCAAAAGGCTAAAGGTTCCCCATAATGGCCATCAGAGCCCTCAGTTACCCTTCTTAGTAAGACTGATCCACATAGGCAAAAACAGGCATGAGGGAGGACCATCATTTTTTAAAATAAAACTGGTCAGAGTTCCTGAAAGGGGGACACCCTTAGAACATTTAGATGACTGGGATCCCATTATCAGATTAAGAACAAAAGAAGACTGACAAATCTTGAATAAAGTCTGAGGGTTCAACCAAAAGAAGGGAGAGCTAGATAACGGAGAGACTTACCAAACTGAAAGTTACGGTGACTCGCGGAAGTGAAGAGCACAAAGGGCTCAGATATGGGTACCTTGCTCGATTCTGGGGGTCGTCACTCCTCAGTGGCTGGCTCCTTCAGATGCCACTCCTGACACCATGTAATGTCAACCTAAAAGAAAAGAGGTAAACTGAGGCAAGGTCGAGTTACCAGACCTTGCGTTTCTGTGGGAATAGCAGAGAAGCTGTGATTTGGGACACGCAAACTGCAGTGAGCCACAGAGTGAGCTACAGAACTACTTTGGGGGAAGAGTACAAAAGGGGAAAATCCAATAAAAATATCACCCAGTGAGTCCACTGGCTCAAAGATAAGCAGGAGAGATTCTTGGCAGGTGCTAATTGTAGAGTACATTCTGATCTGTAAATAAGGATCTGTGGGAAATCAGTCTCAGTCTTATTTTTCTGAAAGCGAGTCCATGAGATTCTCCATTTCATTTCCTTTGGTTCCATTTTAGATTAAAATCCTCGCACATTTCAGATCCAGACCCTCCTGACCTTTCCGTACCACCACCAACCACTTCACTTTCTGCTGCCACTTCCACCTGCTTAACTCAAAATGACTGCAGCTGTCCTTGGCACAGATGACAATCAAGAGCTCAGTCGGAGTCAGGACCCTGCAGGGCAGCAGCATCCCCGAGAAGGACACGGTCTAAAAAAATGGCGTAACAATGCTCCTCCTATGCTGTGCACTATGTGGTCCCCGGGCCCTAAGGAGCATCCAGCACAATAGCTATTGAGTGAAGACACGCCCCACTGCGGGACACAGGCCAAAGAGCTTCACCTTCCCGTGGAATGATGCCACTCCAAAGTAACAGATTCCCTTCACACAACGATCCACTTTATTTCCAACTATGTGAAGCCATGCACTATTTAACACTATTTCTGGTGACATGATGACAAAGCAGTTAAGTTAAACCCGACACAACACTTGAGAAAACAAGACAAAGTGCTCAATCAAGGACAGGAGAAGGCCTGCTTACACAACAGGAAAGAGCAAACCCAGGACTCAACATCTAGAACACAGCACACACACACAGTGACCTGGTTCTGAGGCCTACCCCTGCTGTCTCCTAGCTGTGAAACCGGGGCTCCGACACCCACAAACTATACAGGGCCTCCCTAGGGGCTGCTGTGACGACAGAACGACGCGGGCGAGGCGCCCAGCACACGGCCCGCTGCAGGCCTCCTCCGGCTTCCGTAACTGCAACACGATTACACACTGCCCTGCTGCTTGTCAGAGAGCAGCAAATCCAGTTCCTCTCAACAGTTCTCCCTTTATATACCGAAAAATAATCTAGAGTTGGTGACATTATAAACGAGCTAGAGTTCCATTTGTTAATTTTCATGTTTAGCAATCCCGACTAGTTCAAATAGAAAGTTACAAGGAACTACCAAATTTGCAGGTTTGAGAAATACAACCGTCTATTCATTTTAAATGTTGGTATGCTGAAGCCTCATTTGAAGGTCTCCTTCACCTAAATGGCAATCATATTAAAATATGAACAGGCCACCAGACAAAAGAATATTCAGAAATATAAAAGAATACAGCAGTTCAGGTCTCTCCCAGGACTAACAACTTCCACTGAGTCTACAATTCTTTTTTTTTTTTAAAGATTTATTTATTTATTTATTTGAAAGAGAGAATGAGAGAAAGCATGAGAGGGAAGAGGGTCAGAGGGAGAAGCAGACGCCCTGCTGAGCAGGGAGCCCAATGTGGGACTGGATCCCGAGACTCCAGGATCATGACCTGAGCCGAAGGCAGTTGCCCAACCAACTGAGCCACCCAGACGCCGAGTCTACAATTCTAAATTTGGATTGGCATGCAAATTTCCATGATTATACAAATAAATGTTTTGCTTTTATTTATGTAAGATACCTCACAACCCTACTTATGGATTTTTAACCCAAACAAAAAAATTGTTTTCATGGGGAAAAATTTTTAGTTTTTGTGGCAAATTATCCACTATAACTAAATTCCTAATTTAAAAAACATTCTATAGGGGCGCCTGGGTGGCTCAGTCAATTAAGCATCCAACTCTTGATCTCAACTCAGGTCATGATCTCAGGGTGAAGAGTTTAAGCCCTGGGTTGGGCTCCATGCTGGATGTGGAGCCGACGTGAAACACACACACACACACACACACACACACACACACACACACACACACACACACACACACACACACACACACACACACACACACACACACACACACACACCACTCAGGGTGAAGAGTTTAAGCCCTGGGTTGGGCTCCATGCTGGATGTGGAGCCGACGTGAAACACACACACACACACACACACACACACACACACACACACACACACACACACACACACACACACCACTTAGTCTATAGCTAGAGTAAGCATATAGTTTCAAACTGGGCCATTTCTAAGAGACACACACACACACACACACACACACACACACACACACACACACACACACACACCACTCAGGGTGAAGAGTTTAAGCCCTGGGTTGGGCTCCATGCTGGATGTGGAGCCGACGTGAAACACACACACACACACACACACACACACACACACACACACACACACACACACACCACTTAGTCTATAGCTAGAGTAAGCATATAGTTTCAAACTGGGCCATTTCTAAGAGACACACACACACACACACACACACACACACACACACACACACACACACACACACACACACACACACACACACACACCACTTAGTCTATAGCTAGAGTAAGCATATAGTTTCAAACTGGGCCATTTCTAAGAGACTAAGTAGGAGTAAACTGGGGAATGTGGTCATCCTTCACATAACCAAAATTTTCATACGTTATCTACCTTTAGTCAAAGGTCCTCAATATCTTCCCATGAAATAACTGAATAACTAAAATTAAGTTAAATGTAACCCAATGCCTCTGTAAGACTTCAGAATTGCATTACAGTCTATAATTTTTATTCAGTGAAGGTGGTGTTAATGACATGGTTCACATAAAAGTCTAAGGGATGGTGATCCTACCCTATGAACCTAAGATGTCTCATCAGCCCTGGCATATAGGTCCAAGTCCTCCAGGAGTACCGGATCCTGTTTTAGCTTAAGACCACATCAGAAAGGAGAAGAACCATCTAGTCTAAGAAGGAATCAAGATACCCCCTGCAAGAAATCCCCACGTTTCCACTCACAAAACCTGGCCAATATATGAAGCCCTGGGACAGTCCAGATCTCATTTATATTGCCCTGACAGATTTTTTTATCTAGCCTATCATTGTGTTCCTTAGCATTAGAGGGTAATTGTGTTGGATCCAGTATGCAAGTAAGCAAGCAAAGACATGTCTAAAGTAAACAACCAAATAACTTTTGCAAGTTTCTAAACTAACGTAAAGTGTCCTTGTTAACTATGCTTGTTCTCTTAGCAAAGAGTGCCCAGGTCCTAAGCTCCTAAAAGTCTTGAAGTTGGATTCAAACTAATTTCGATCGTATATGTTAACTGAAAATCTAATACATGTTTTTCCTTTCTCTTTGGACATTTATAAAATTTTTAACTGAGAAATCATACATAGGGGTGCCTGGGTGGCTGTTGGCTGAGTGTCCGACTCTTGGTTTTGGCTCAGGTCATGATCTCTCAGGCAGTGAGATGGAGTGCATGTCAGGAGGCAGCTTGAAGATTCTCTCTCTCTCTGCCCGCCCCCTCGCACGGGCATGCTCTCTCTCAAATAAAATCTTTAAGAAAAATAAAAAAAATAAAAAAATCACACATATGTTTACAGATGCACTAAGATTGGAGAATAGTTCATTACTACATGTAAGTATTAGATAAGGGGGATCGTTACTTTTGCATGTTTTAAACTTTCTATTACCATGTTTAAAGGAAAAAAAAAAAGGATGCGTAAACAGTGCAAGTTTCCCACTGAAGAACAAGTTCCATGAGGGCAGGGAGCTGTCTACTTGCTCAACGCAGCAATCCCTGGAGCCAGCACAGGACTTGGCAGGACCCAGCGGCCAGGCAGTCTCTGCTTTCCTCACTCACTGCTGTGGGCTCAGAGCCCACCCCTGCCTGCGCACAACATGGCATCAGGGACTCCACACACACACCTTAGTCTCTCCCATGGAGTTTGTGAACACACAGAGCAAGTTGTGTCTGCTTACAAGATCTAACTGCCACCAGACAACAGTGGACCATCTCTTCAGAAACTTGCAAGAGACCAAGCCCTCAGTTTTCTGGAAGAAAATAAAAAATGCATTTCCTTTCCTTAACCAAAAACTCTATTTTTACTCAGGGCAAAGTAGCTCTTCATTGCTACATCTCCAGTTTCCTCTTCCACTCTCTTCTCTGCAATTCATTAGTATATGACTAAATGAGGCAAACATTTCAAAATTGCCCTTATCCAGTATTTAAAAGTCTTGTCACTCTGTAAGGTCTTCCCTCTTCACCTTATTTAAAAATCACAAATGGGGTGCCTGGGTGGCTCAGTCGGTTAAGCGTCTGCCTTTGGCTCAGGTCATGATCTCAAGGTCCTGAGATCGAGCCCCATGTCGGGCTCCACACTCAGCTTGGAGTCTGCTTAAGATTCTCTCTCTCTCCCTCTGCCCCTGACCCCTGCTCTCTCTCTAAATAAAATCTTAAAAAAAAAAAAAAAAAAAAATCACAACCATCCAAGTCCCTACTCCTCTACTTTTCTTCTCAAAAGCACCTACCACCATCCAACTTGTTTATCTGTCTCCCACCACGAAAATATACGAAGGCAAGGCCCTTTGTTTTGTTCAGAGCGATACCCCAAGTACCTAGAACTATGCCGAGCACAGAGAGGTTCATGAAAGAATGAATGAATAGATACAAGGCATTGAAAGCTATTTTCCTACACATACGCAATGTTTTAAAGTGTAATACTTACAAATGCATTCTTATAACCTTTGTACGTAAATGTTTGAGGTGTACAGTCAATCTCTCTACCACAAAACTGATGGAAATCATCTCCTCTTGTTTGAAACAGTCTTTTGGATATATTAAAATGCACAGTACATAAAGTCAGGAACCCAGACCGGAAGCACATTTAGTTTCAACAGCTGGCAGAGTATACTTCTAAGAGGAAATTTAAGGCGACACAGTGAGTGGTCAAGATCAAAAAGTATAGGTCACAAAGTGCTCTCTTATAGTCTCCTTACTACAAAAACACACTGCCTCTCCTGTTACTAAATACTCACGGAATTAAAATTAAATGGCAGGGGCGCCTGGGTGGCAAAGTTGGTTAAACAACTGCCTTCGGCTCATGTAATGATCCTGGAGTCCCGGGATCAAGTCCCGCATCGGTCTCCCTGCTCAGTGGGGAGTCTGTTTCTCCCTCTGACCCTCCCCCTTCTCATGCTCTCTCTCTGTCACAAATAAATAAATAAAATCTTTTAAAAAATTAAATTAAATGGCAAAGGAAAGCAGCCCTGCCTTCTCTGAAGAGGACAGGGTAGAAAACCAACGGCTGTCAAATGAAAACAAATCTATGTCATCACAAATCTACTTCTTAAAAATTTCCTAGCAGTCGAACACAAGATTCTTCACTGCGTATTGATAAGGGTCTCCCACGGGATAAGGACAAATTCCCCACCTGCAGTTTGGGGACACAAGTACTTGCTAAATAAAGGAGGAGCGACCACACAAAGTAAGGGAAGCCCGGATGACAGTGACTTCCTGTGAAGACCCTGTTCTGGCCACTTGTAAAACCTCCCAGTGGCAGAATGGTCAAGCTAGGTAATTACCACCCGGGTCACCATGGATGCCTAAACACATTTCCACTTCAAGTAAGCACCTCTGAGGCAGCAATTCCAGACCAAACCCCCCAGAAACTCCTCACTGCTGTCTCATCATTCACACCCGGCCATCAGGGCCAGTGCTGGATGCCAGCAATATGGGGTTCTGCCTATTTCACATAGCTGGTGGCCAGAGGCCTTTGGGAATTTATATCACCCTCCTGCCCACAGATACTACATACTATTGTTCCAACACAAACAAATTTAGATTCTCTGGCAAAATTTCTGGCAATACAACATAAGCTTCTGAAAACAGTTTTAAAACATCTTTAAAAAAATGTGGACAACAAAGAGAAAGCAAGAAAAAAAACTCTAAAGTAATTCTACACTCTATTATACCATTTATACATTCCCATTTGCGGTCACCTCCGCCTAATACTGAAAGACTTACCCTCAACCACTCAAGAAAAGAAAAACGTTGAAGACGTCAATCACAACACTGGCTGGTCAGCACTGCAGATACAGGAAACTGATATGCTCCCAGCACCGAGGGGCTGCTAAAACCCGGACAGGCTAACCGAAACACCGTCATTAGAGATTCAAATACAAATTCACACACCGTAATGACAAACACACCCCAACTCTGTGGACTTCATCTCTACAGAATTATGAACTACCTCATACAGATAAAAATCTCTACACTCAAAATACCACAGAAGAGTCTGGTAATCCACACAGCCGATCCACACAACTAAAAAAATGTCTGTACATATTTTGAGGACAATAATCCTAAAGCAGAAGTAAACTTTTCAGGATTCAGTTTACTGACACCATCAAAACAAATGATTAAATTAGCTAAAGTAAAGAATCCAATCTCTCCAATCACTATTCTATAATCGTTTTGAAAAATAATGCAAAATTCAGGAATGCATTTAGATGTTACTTTATGACACAGAGGTACAAATAAACTGCAGTATCACTGGTAAACCAAGAAAAAAAAAGACTGCAAATAAATGTGTAACAACAGGTATTTCGGACAGCGCTATGCTGTTGGAATAACTACTGTTTTACATAAATATTTTGAGAACAATTATTTTCATCATACCAGAAGAAGCAGCCTTAAAATTCCAGTTAAAATATTCCCTGAGTGGGACGCCTGTGTGGCTCCGTCGGTTAAGCCGCTGCCTTGGGCTCGGGTCATGATCCCAGGAGATCAGCCGGGAGCCTGCTTCTCCCTCTGCCTGCCGCTCTCCCTGCTTGCGCTCTCTCTCTGACAAACAAATAAAATCTTAAAAATAAATAAATAAAATGTTCCTAAGTAATCTGCCAATCTGCCTACTTTATCTACAAAATGAGCCCCTTTTGTCACCATGATGTTGTAAGAAATTAAACTCTGCCAACCGTATTTCTATTGACCAAAAAGGTCTGATCTTCCCCTGATCCTCTGAAATCTCGCACTAGGAACATTTACCTCAAAAGATGAACGAAAAAAAATTCCTTACCCGGAAACAAGTAAAAAAGCAGCTAGTAAATGGAGAAACTTCACGCGCGCCCGGGTTTCACCTCCCTGGCAACGGCACACGTCCCGCTTCATCCCTGGATTGGCTCCCCCTCCTGCCGCCGCCCGGCTCTCGCTCGAGCTCACTGGACGTCTGCAGATTATTTCCTGCACCAGCCATCACTCACGGCAGGCTGAAATAATTTCCAGACTCTACTGGGGGACGCATTTAGCGACCGGTAAGGATCCCAGAAGTCTTGAGCGGGAAGCGATCGCCGGGCTCAAACCCTCCCGGGGGGGGGGGGGACCCAAGCTGGGCTCCGCAGAACTTTTTTCTCCCCCTCTGCAGAAGCAGGAACGCCGGGTCAGGTCCGAGCCGCCGGCGCCTGCACGCAAGCGGTGCCGCCTCGGACGGACCGTGGTCACTGGCCGGCCAGCGCCTAGGGCCTCCCGAGCAGTGGGCCCGGAGGACACCAGGTACCGGGTCATTACGAAACCAGAGAGCACGTGCGAGGAGGCGAGCCGCGCCCCCGCGGTGCACCCCGGCCCGCGTCCGTCCTTCCGCCGCACAGCCGGCACTGCGGGGGGGCGGTGCCGGACCCACGACTCCCCACTCTCGGAGCCTAGCACAGCGCACACCCGCAGCAGCGCGTCCCGGGGACACCACCCTCCCCCACCCCCGGCCGACGGCCCGCGGGCGCGGACGGGCGGGTCTTATCGCGGCCACACGGTCCTCCGCTGGCACGCGGCGGGCGCGCTCAGAAAAGCGAGCCCCGGGCGGACGGCGGCTCGGCAGCCCGGTGAAAACGCACCGCCGTGGGCGCCGCCGGCGTCTCGGGGCTCAAAGACGAACGTGGAACTTTGCCGTCTCCGTCCCCGTCCCGGTCCCGAGGGGCGGCCTCCCCGCAGGCACAACCCCGCGCCCCGAAAACAAAGGGGCCCCGCGGCGACCGCTCCCCTCGGGGTCACGGCCAGCCGGGCAGACCGCCACGCGGAAACAAAGCGCCTCCTGACCTTCAGGGCCGCGCCGGGGAGGGGGCCGGGGCGGGGGGGTCACCCACGGCCGCCCTCTCCCCGCCGCCCGCCGCCGCCCGCCACCCCGGCCTCCCCGCCGGCCTCCCCGCCAGCCCGGCTGCCGCCCCGCCCCTGCCGCCGAGGCCTGCTCCCACGGCGGCCCCGGGCCTCGCGCCCGCCGCCCTGGGCCCCCGCTGCCCCGGCTCAGGGCCCTGGCCGGCCGCCCCAGCGCGCCGTTACCCGGGCAAGCGCCTCGCGTCCACTCCTCACGCCTCCTGCGGCTGCGGCAGCGGCGGCGGCAGTGGCCTTGCTCGCTCCAGGGGCTGCGCCGCCGTGGCCGCCAACAACACCGCCTTCCATTGGCCGAGGCCCCTCGCCCCGCCCTCCGTAAGCAAGACGGGCTGTGGTTGGGCGGGCTCGGCGCAAGTCAAATACGCTCCGGCGCCGCCGGCGACGACCAGTCAGAGGCCGCGATGGTGGGGGACGTCACGCTGCGTCGCGCTCAGGCCCTCGAGCCGTGTGCAAATACGGGCGTGTGACGTCTGCGGCAGCGCGCGCTCGCGTTCCTTCCGCCTCTTTAAGGGGCCGGGGCACGCGGAGGATACGTGGAGGGCACCTGCCGCCGCCCGCCGCCCGCCGCCCGCCCTCTGACCCCCCATCCCGAGCCCGCGGTGCTCTTCCAGTTCGGTGCCATCTGCAGTAACGGGCGCGCGGACCCCGCAGACTTCCGGCGACCCCACCGCCCATGCCTCTGGCGTCCTCAAATCCCGGAGTTCCGCCTATGGGCTTCGCCCTCGGTCCCGCCTTCTCGCGCACCCGCGTCCGCGCACACCGGGCTGTCAGCCTGGCTCCGGCCTGAGCAGAACCCCCTCCCCACCCCCCCGCACCCATGAGGCCCAGAGGTGCGGGCCCTGCCGCCGGGCTGGGGTACCAACCACAGCCTCATCACATCACAGTTTGTAGAAAAGCGTTGAATTAACAACTGGAGCAAGATGACAGTTGGGTTGGAAAGCCATGCGCCCCAGGCCCGGGTTTCCTGAGGTTCTTCTTTTCTGGGCTGCATCTGCAGTTGGGGGGGGGGAGGTGTTTCGTGATTTTTGTCTATTTTTTCAAAAATGGTGCCTGGGTCAGCAGTGCCCATGGGCAGGCGGTGGTGGTGCACACTGTGAACCTGGGGTCACTTCACTGAGTTGCCCTGAAAGAGGGCCAGGGGTGCCCAAAGCCTTTCTGTTTGTAACACGTTGAGAATGCGGTTTTATTTTCCTGTGGCTGCCACACCGCGAAGTGCCACCAACCGGGGTGCTTAAGAAAACACAACAGAAATTATGTTCTCGAGGTTCTGGAGGCCAGAAGGCAGAAATCCAGGTGCCAAAGGACTGGGCTCCCTCTGAAGACTCCAGGGAAGGGTCCTTCCTTGCCTCTTCCAGCTTCTGGGGCCCCAGGCCGTCTTGGGCTGCAGCCACGTTCCCCACCACCACCCCTGCCCCCAGGCTTTGTCTCCATCCTCACTTGGCCTCTCCTGTGGTCACTACATTAGGACTACTGTAGTGGCCTCATTTTAACTCGATCACATGTGCAGAGAACCTTTCTTCACGTGTTAAGTGCATAAGTAACCAGGAGCTGGGGCTGAATTCCTTAGGGGGCTGCCATTCGGCTCACAGCACACAGTGAGGTGTGCCCCGTTAGTCATCCTGGACAGCAGGCTGTGCGGTGCAGAACAGGAGTAAAAGGGCAAGTGTTCCTGGGTCAGACCCCTGGGGCCAAATCCCTGACCTTCCCAAATATAGCTGGGTGTCCCTGACAGCCTGTGGCTCAGTTTCTCCATCTGTCAATCATGGGCACTTGTAGTCCCCATTTCACAGGTTTGCTGGAGAGTTAGAACACTGGCGCGCGGAACAGCCTGATGCGGGTGTGGACTGTTCCGAAGACCCCACCCCCCGCCGAGGGAGGGGTCTAAATGCCTGAGGACAAGGGTGGGTGGGGGTCTTAGAGCTGGAGCCTGGGCCCTTCCTTTTGCCCCTGCTATGAGGCTCTCCTAAGTCTGTCCTATGAGTGGCTTAGCCTGCACCATGCTCCAGACAACAAATGGTCCCCACAGGCCCCGGTGCTCAGAATGACCAGGAGCAGCCACTGTGGAGCCTGCATCCCGAGCCACCCTCTGAGGGGCCAGAAGCGCCACCTCCTGGGTCCACCAGTGGCCCAGACTCTGCTTGGAGAAAGCAGCCCAGGCGTGGGCACCATGACTGTATTTCGCCCCCCAATACAGCCATAAATGGATTGACTTACATGAAGCGTTAAGTCATAGCAAATGTATTTTCCTGTTAAAGGGAACAAAGGAACGGGCGCCTGGGTGGCTCAACTGGTTGGGCGACTGCCTTTGGCTCACGTCATGATCCCGCAATCCCGGGATTGAGTCCCACATCGGGCTCCCTGCTCGGTGGGGAGTCTGCTTCTCCCTCTGACCCTCTTCCCTCTCGTGCTCTCTGTCTCTCATTCTCTCTCTCGCAAATAAATAAAATCTTTAAAAAAAAAAGGGGTTTCTTGCACGTACTTGTCACAGGTGAATTAATATACTTTCCAAAAAAAATTTCGGGCGCCTGGGTGACTCAGTTGTTAAGCGACTGCCTTCGACTCAGGTCATGATCCCGGAGTCCCGGGATCGAGTCCCGCATCGGGCTCCCTGCTCGGCAGGGAGTCTGCTTCTCTGACCCTCTTCCCTCTTGTGCTCTCTCTCTCATTCTCTCTCTCTCTCAAAAAAAAAAAAAAAAATCTTTAAAAAAAAAAATTTCCACCCCACCCCATCTTGTTCCAGAAGGTTCTCCTGCAGCCTGTGGGGCACTGAGGACACTGCTCAACAGCCTACCCGAGGGGACCTGCCGGGGGGGGCAGGGGCTGTGACTCTGACGGAGGCCCCTCAATTCACTGCCCCCCCCCAGGCCCCCTGTCTCTCCCTCCAAGCGGCCAGGGCGTAGGCCAACCTCCTGCTCACCTGTTCCTGAGGCAGCACAGCAGGGCTGGCATCCTTCCTGGAAGACGAGAGGATTTCCTGGTGGCGTGCTTTAAAAGACATCTGGTCATGAAAAGTTTCACGCAGAAAAGCGGAGAGGATGATGTCGGGACAGAGGCCACCGCTCAGGCCGTCTCCAGGCCGGTGTGCTCAAACCCAACAAGGCTCCCGCGTCCTGCGTCTCTGCCATTCTGGTCGGCCTCCTCCTCCCGGCACAACACCCCGGCACCGGGGCCCCTGGATGGCCCAGCAGCCCGGGCGTCCCAGAGCCCGGTTGCTCCCCGGCGGCACCCCTGACTGCGCCTTTGCCCGTGAACGGGAAGTGAGACGCACCGCCTCGCTCCTCTGGCATCACCCCTGCCCAGATCCGGATCCTGTGCTTGTCCCCCTCTGGGCGATGCTGAGACCCAGGGCTGGGGCAGGAGGGGGGCCCGCAGAGTCTGGCACCATAAGGTGACACGCACATCTCCCCTGGCCCCCATGACCTACGAGCCACCTGCAAGGTGACACCTTGGCACCTGCTGTGACCGGGGAATGTCGGCAGCCGTAGGCCTGTCCTAGATCAGGTGCTGCACTCGGGTTG
Organism: Zalophus californianus; assembly: GCF_009762305.2. Classification (NCBI taxonomy): domain Eukaryota; kingdom Metazoa; phylum Chordata; class Mammalia; order Carnivora; family Otariidae; genus Zalophus; species Zalophus californianus. The sequence continues at coordinate 111,198,826 of NC_045605.1, read as the reverse complement.
GCGAACGGGGGCTTTCTGTGCGTAGCATCCCGTCAGTTCTGTTAGCGGGTGCTTTCCGCTGGGGCCGCTGGGGGCCCGAGTCCGGTTCCCATACGCCCTGTGGAGGCAGCCTCAATTCTGCCGTGGAGAAGTAACTAAGTCCGCCCAGTAAGAAGTGGATGCAAACTCCACGTCCAGGGGGGACAGATTATTATTTCTTGGCTTCCTTCGCTTCTGAAAATAAGTATACGTGCCCAGATTTCAATCAATCCTTGCTTTCAAGACTCAAGTTGTCCCCACCTCGGCCGGTGGAAGCTCCCAAGGCGGTTTTATGTTGCAGGAGAGATTCCCAAGATGCTGAGGGCCAGTGGGGTCCCGTGTGCCCTTGTGAAAGGTCCCCCCCACGGTGCCATCGTGCCGGCCAGAGCACAGAGCCGCGGCCCGGAGCCCCCCACAAACACAAGCCCCCCACACTCTGTTCCTACAGGTCTAGCACATCAGGAACGTCACCGACATGGAATCATGCAGTATTTGCACCAGCACGATGCCCTTCTGATTTGTCCCCTTTCTGACATGACCTCCTTGGTCCTTGAGGGCTTCCCTTTGGGGACAGATGGCTTGGGGTGTCCTGGTACTTCTGCTCTAGACCTGGAGCGGGCCCCCCTTCTCCAGGGAGAGGGGTGGCACTGAGCCCCGAGTCTGGCTCTCCGGGGACCCCCAGCAGCCGGGTTTGCCCTCTGTCTCCACAGCCAGGAAGCCCCGACTATTTGAAAGTGGATTTGAAAGTACATGTTGTTGTTTCTAATTCATATTTGGGAGTATTGTGGCTTTCCTTAACTCCTTCGCTTTTACACTTGTATTTTTTCTCTTACGTTAACATTTGGGTTGCTGCTGTCAATAGAGTGTTTGCTTGGTCCCCCAATAGAGTTTCACAACAATGCCAACGACCAAACACTTGAATGAACCCTCACTTCTCTGCACTTTTTGACCTTAGCGTAAACCCGTGGCAGACGCAGAGCAAAGCAGCAAGTCCCTGCACCAGCAGAGGCCACCATGATGTTGCCAGGCCCTCGCCCTGTTCTGGAACCTCGCCACCGCACCCCGGGGAGCGTGGCGGGCGTCTGGGACGGCCTGCATGCCGGGAGGATGGCAGCAGTCACGCTATGTGACCTCTGAGGTTACATCCCAAAAGGCACCGGACCGACCGAGAGGCACCAGGGAGGGTAGTAAGGCAATGGCTGCTTTCGGCCACTAAGTTTTGGGGTGACCTACCCGGAACGAGTTTGTTTCACTGAGTTTTGGGGCCTTGTCATCTTACTGGTTTAATGTTTGTATGCAAAACGTTTACAAGGCTGAGAGGTCGGGGGTCTCAACACCAGAGCAGGCCCCCTTGTTTCATGAGCACGTGCTCCCCGTGCCTGCAGTACCACCAAGTCGCACAGGCGGCTGTCCCACCGGCTCCGTGAACAACACTGCAGCAAGTGGGGTGTCTCTCGGAGTCTCCTACCAGAGGGGTCATGGGGACAAGGGCTGAGGGTGCCCACAACCAGACGGGGCCCGCTCCCCCCGGGGACAGCGTGGCTCGGCGCTGCCGTCACGGCCCGGTGAGACTCGGACAGCGTGTCCCGACCTGACAGCCCAGCACCAGCACCTCTGTCCTCTGCCGTCACAGGGCTGACCCGGCGCCTGCCTTCTGCAGGGCTCTGCTCGCACCCTCACCAGGCAAGGCAGGGAAGCTCGTCCGAGGCGGGGCGCTCCCCACGCTGGGACCTGGTGACAAACGCCGCCCCGCTGTGTGTGCCGCGACCTCCCCCCCTTATCTCAGCAGGCAGCCGTGCGGACGTGGGTAGGGTAGGGCAGGGCAGGGCAGGGCACGCCTGCTGAGCCAGCCCTTGGTCGTCCCTGGGGCGTGGGTGCCGCAGGATCGCTGCGGTGTGTCTACTCCTCAGAACCAGAGGGCCCGACCGCGCAGCCTTTGTGTGCGGTGTCAGCGGGCTTGCCAGTTTGAGCCTGTCTTTTTCCTACTTAAATACCTCCAAAAGCACCCAGACACCAGAGATTAGCCGATAGCAATCTGCACGGGGCAGAAATTTCTCGGCTGGCTGAAGCAGCTCCACTGACCCGAGCACTGAAGCCGTGACCTGCTGAGCCAGCAGCCCCGAGCAGGCCCCACACAGGCGCTGGCCGTGAGCTCGACGGCACACAGGACGCCCAGCCTCGCTGTCTGGAAACATTTATTACTGAAGTCTTGGCGCCGAAGATGGCGTGGGCCTCTGTGAACGGAGTCCTGGTCTCAGGACCCGAGCACCGCTGTAAACAGGATCAGAACACGGGGCACCGTCACTAAGGATGCAGACAGAAAGTCAGGCCACCGATGGCTTCAAGCTCAGTCCCCACTGTTTTGTTGGAAGCTTCCATTTTGCACCATTTGCAAATACTCCTTGTAGAGCTTCTCCTGAGCTTCAAAGAGCTTCTTCAGCTTCTTGGCTTGCCCTTTGCTCAACTCCTTGCCTTCAGTGTCATGTGTGGGCAAACCCTGAGAACACGGAGAGCACAGGGTCAGCAGGGCGCGCCCAACCCCCCTCTTGGAGCCCATGGGCTCAGCCCCAGGACACGCCTGGGCGGGGACTCACACATGCTCCGCTGTAGCGCACCCCCATGGCGGTGCCTCTCCCGGCCGCTGAGGAGTGAGCAACCGGCTGGGGGCACCCTCCCACCTGGGGGCGAGGCCACTGACCCCCCCCTTTGGGTCAACGTGACTCAGTTCTGATAGGGCTGGCAAAAAGGAAAGCAGCAAATACGTATCAGAACCAGTAAGGAAGGGTCTGGGGACAGTGCCACGGCCTCCCTGCCACACCTCTGGCCAGCCTGGAGGGAGGCCGCCCTGGACACTTGGGGCGCCTCCCGCAAACTGCACCCCAAACAGAAAAGCTGCTTGTCCAAGGCTGGAGGTCCCCATCACCCCCAATTTAGCATTCTAACAAGGTTCTGAAAAGAAAAAAAAGAGAGAGACTCTTACGTTTTCATCAAACTTGGAGTATTTGTCACTTTCCAACAAGAACATCTCACTGGGTGGGATCTTCATCCTGGCCAGCTTCGCTGCCTGGGACACAGAGCCCTGGTCACCGCAGCCCAGCCGCGCGCGGGGAAGGCCTGACCGCGCGTCGCCCCCAGCCCAGCCCCGGGACTGAGAGGGTGACAGAGGACGGGTGGAGCAGTCAGAGGGGCGACAACTCAACACGGAGCGTCCTGCTTGTCCTCCAGGAACAGTGGCAAGGCCGTCTGAAGCCATCACAGCGGCACGGAGCCCAGGGCTGCCCGGGGCGGCTCCGCACCCGGCCTCTCCCTCTCCAGGGCCTCGGGCCTCCCTGCACTCGGGGCGCCCTGTGGGGCTGTGTGGCGAGGCCGGGAGGGCACTGCAGTTGGCACAGACAGAGCGGGGACCTGGCCGGGCCCCAGGGAGGCACAGAGAGTGGGACACGGGGTCCGAGTGTCCCCTTCCGCCTGGGCAGGCGCAGGCCCCACACAGACAGCTGCTTACCTCTTGCCCCCGTTTTCTCCTGGCGGCCTCCTCCTTCTTCTTCCTCTTCTCGTCTTCAACCTACAGGAGCGGAGGGGGCCCCATGAGCCAGGGAGCCGGCCCCCCATTGCCCTCACCTGGACACCGACCTAGCCACCCCAGGGGGGGCGGGGAGCCCTCCCCATTAGGGCCTGGGGAGACTCTCAGCGGCCCGTGTGGGCGCCGGGCCCCGCTCCAGACATGCGGAAGCAGAGAACGGCACACACGAGGTCTGGGGCCCGGCAGACGCGAAGAAAGGAGCAGTGAGCCGAGCTGGGGCGGGGGGGCTCCGTTGGGTGGGTGAGCAGGGACAGCATCGAGAGGGGCTACAGAACGTGGGGGAGGAGGGCAGGGTCAGCAGGGACCAGGCCGCGCAGCCTGGGCCAGGGAAGGAGCCGGGGTTAACTGTGTGGGTGAAGGGCAGTGGGGGGTTGCCGGAGACAGGCTGGAGGCCAGGAGCCCACCCCCGCCTGCAGTCAGGGCAGGGCTGGGGGGGGCACCCTGGCAGCTAGGGGAGGGGAGGGGATGCCCAGCCTCGGTGCTGGGGGGCTCCCGTTGAGGGGAGGTGCAGGGCCCGAGCTGTACCACCGCTGACAGGAAGGAGCCACAGCTTTGGGGAGTGGAGTCACGATGCGCTCATGGACATCCTAGGTTTCGGGGCTTCCTGGTCAGCTAAGCTGTCAGGTGGGCGGCGGGGTACAGGTAAGTGTGGGGCCAGAGAATCGTGGTACTCGGTGAGGGCAGGGCAGGGCCGGTGCAGCGGGGAGTGGAGCGAAGTTCCCCGCAAGCAGGGGCCACGGGCTCGGGAAAAGCAACCACTGGGGCAGAGGAGGCTGGCTGGGAGTGCGCAGAGAGGCGGCCTGGTACGGGCTCGGTGGCTGCTTTCTTGGTGAGGACCGTGTTTGTCCCCCCGGGGGAAGGTTCGGGGGGCGGGGGAGGCCGCAGTCCTCATGCCCGTTCAGCACAGCCGGCTGGGACAGGCCCCACTTGGCGGGCAGACAGGAACTACAGGAGGACGCGCGGCAGACCCCGGCCAGAGCAAGAACCACAGGCGGGGCCCCCAGCAGGCAGGGCTGCCCCCCTGCTACCCCCATCAGAGCCCCATCTGCCTTTATGCCCTGTGCGCACCTTCTCTAGGCAGAGCGACCGGGGTGGGGGGGTGGGGCAGCAAGCGGGGCGTTTGCTTCTTCACCCCACCCGGGGTGGTGGGAGGCTCAGCCAGCCCCATGTCACCTCTGTGGCTGGGCCACCTGCTGTGCTGCCCAAGGTGAGGCGAGAGCCTGGCCCCAGGGAAGGGCCACTAAGCCGGGCGAGCAAATGGGGCAGAAACGGGAGGAGCCGATAGGGCCTCCTCAGCTCCCGGGGACGCTCAGCGGTGGCGGGTCTGCCGCAGCTCAGCACCGGCTGTCGGCACCTGCCCAGGCGCTCGTCTCGTGAGCCACGCTCCCGCGCCCACAAGCACCTCCCGCCGGCACTGCTCGTGCGCCCGGCCCCCTGGCACCTGCCCCCCGCTTCCTGGGCAGACGGAGGTGTGACCGGCAGGTCCTCCCATAGGGGCAAAGGACACACCACAGGGCAAGCCGTGGCCAAACATGTCAGCTGCACGGTTTACTGAAAGTTCTCCCTTGAACTCCGGGGGTCGCTTTTTAAAAAGAGGATCCTTCCTTAGAAGGCAGACCTTGCTCTGTTACCACCCTGCCCCGTGGCCCGCGTCCAGCTAGGGCTCCTTCCGACGCTTCTAGATGCTGGGTCCCCACACGGGAGCTCTGCCAGGGCAAAGCGCACAGCACCAGCCATCTCTCATTCCTATCAACACGCGGCCGCTCCAGCCACTCACCCGTCTCTTCTCCTCTCTCTCCCGCAGCAAGGCCTCTCTGTCCCCAAGCTTGACCACGGTCGGCAGCCCTGAAAAGCCAAGTGGGAGAGGTGGGGCCCAGCCCCCCCGCCCCCGTGGCCCTCGCGCCCCCTTGCTGCTCATGGTGCTTCCACGTTAACTGGAACATGAGGAGGCCTCACCACTCATGACACGGGGGCCAGAGATCATGAAATGGGACATGTCACCTGAGTATTAGAATCTATAATTTCCCGTGCAGCCGAAACCCCCACGATGTCAACAGACACTGGGTGAAACTGGCCAGCAGTCCTGCAGGCCATCTGCCAAGGGACAGATCATAAGGAAGGGTGGCCGGTGCCCAGCAGCAATACGCAGTCAGGCCGCATGCCTGTCAGACACGGGAGGTATCCAGAACAACTAGAGCAATAAACCTACAAGGCCACCCCCTTGGGGCCACAGGGGTGCCACTCTGGGACTCCTCATGGTAAAAACCCCTTGACCTCTGACCCCGTCCTGGAATTCTTTCAAAACCAGCTCCCAACCCCAGCATCCCTCCCATGTCCCTGCCCACCACGCCCGAAGTTCCTGATGATGGGCCCCCAGACGTGGCCAGGAGGACCCACCTTCGTGATCTTCAAACCGCACCCCGAGCTCGGGCAGGATGTCATCCCGCAGGGCATCGCTCAGTTGCAGGACCTCAGGGACTGTGGACAAAGACAGTGGTTCAGTCCAACCAGACACACAAGGAGCACCAGGACGCGCCCAGTGTGCACCTTCCCAAGTGCTCTGGAGGGAGCCGTGGCCCAGGCACAAAGGACGTGGCTGCCAGCGAGGGCGACGGTTTGTGCACCGCCTTAGGACCCCGTTCTGAGGCAGGTGCCATCTGAAGATGCACCCACGCAGCTCCTGGGGATTCAGAGCAGGAAGTCAGGGCCGCCCAAAGCCAAGTGGGCAGCTGGTCCAGGAAAATTAGGTTTCTCCTCCCAGAAAAGAGGCTCAGAAACACCCCCCCCCCCCCCAAGCTCCCTGGTCAACCGGGAAGGTGTCCAGACCCGACAGCCCTGGCACAGCGATTCAGAAAGGCAGCCATGTTCCACACTCCAGGACCCAGGGACCCAAGGCCACACGTGCTCTGAGGCCACCCAGAAATGCTGCTAAGGCTCCCCGCACTCTTCACGCCCTGGTCAGGCCTGCCTGGCACAGAGAAACGTCCGGCTAGGACGAGTGTGTCGGCGGCTGTCAGGAACCCGCTCCGGTGCTCCATGCTCCCTCAGCCCCTCGCCTCATGAACTGTGCTCCCGCATCCACATGCACCTCCCGTCCTCCAAACGTCCTTGTGGCGAGGCGGCTAGGCCCAGGAGCCGCTGGGTTCCAAGCACCCACCAGCGAGAGCCAGAACTGGGTCTGGAGGTTGGGGTGAAGCCCACAGCGGCCAGCATCTCTCACCGATGTGCAAGGCCCAGCCAAGGGATCGGGAAGCGCTGGAGGCCAGGGCGGACAGGTGTCCATGCTGTGCTGCAGCGACACGGCATCAAACACTAGCTCCACTGTGGGTACGCGGCTCTCGGCCAGGCCTCGGCACACCTCAGGTGTGGCTGGAATGGGCAGAGGGCCTGGGAAGCCCAGGAGAAGGCGCAGAGCCTGGCCATCCCACGGGCTTTGAAGTGACTTTTCTAAGAAAGACGGTACACGCCAGCACACACAGTGGGCAGAGTGGGCAGGGACGAAAAGAGCACCCGTGTGGCCTTCAGGCCTGAACGGCACGGTCCCTGCAGGGTCAGAAGTACGGGCCCTGTTCCCAGGAGGCTCAGCACCGGGGACCACACGGCAGGGAGAGGCTGTCCGTTTGCCGCCGCTGAGAATGAAGAGCACGTGGGGCCTCACTCAGAAGCTCGGGGGTGAGAAACTGACTTCGGTGAAGGAGACTCAGCTGCAGTCAGAACAGGGCGGGTGGCGGGTAACGCAGCCCCACCTCTCATGTCTGTGCAGTGGGGACATGTGGCCGTCCCTGAGAGCAGCTGCGAGGAGCCATAAGGTGCCACGTGTGGGAGCAGGCTAGCGCAGCTCTGCTCACAGGGTCTGGTGGCACTGAGGATGAGGCATTCTGGGGGCAGCTGTCTTTCAAAGCCAGGTCTCAGACTGGCCTGCCCCCCAGCTCCCAGAAGGCCCCCTGGCCCGCCAAGTCCCCCACAGGCCCAGCCTGTGCTAAACGGGCCCCGGGGGAAGTCAGCGTGGAAGCTGGGCTGCCACAGGGCATGGGGCACAATCCGTCTCAGAAAGCTCTGACGGCGACAAATCCCAGGACGTCAGGGGACAGGAGGCCTGCACCTGGTCTCGTCGTACTGTGGACGCACCGCGACCAGCGTCTGCCGCATCCTCAGCCCTCCCTCGGACATCTGCCTGCACTGCCGGCCCACCCCAAGTAGTTCTGCACGCCCTCGCCACAGGGCTGTGAGGGACGCCTACACCAGAAACCCGACGCCAGCCCCCACTCCTGCCCAAGCCACCGACGCAGACCGGGCATGCACACGCCCTGCCCTCCGCTGCGCCTTGTGCGGCCGGGGCCCATGGGGCCACTTGCTGTGGGATAGATGAATGATGAACGGATCTCAGAGGACTTCCACGCCCCCACAAGCACAGCCACCTCCAGGAAGCTTCCCAACACTGCTCAAGGAAAAGCCATCTCTGCCTCTCCAGCCTTCCCAGCATGGCTGATGGGACAACACCCTTTATCCTTGCTCCCTGCCCTCGCCCTGCCGATAGCCCCTGTGGAGGGCTGACCCTGGGGCAGGAGCTGGGGCAAGCTAACCAGAACTGGAAGGAAAGGAAGCCAGGGGCCGCCATCACCACCATCAGCTGACCGTCGGCTCCCTGCCTGGTGGTAGGAACTCCAGGCCCATGCTGTCCTCTGGGTGTGGGCTCCGCAGAGCCGAGGACGATGGCCACCACCATCACGGTGACACCTGCTCTGTCCACACAGCTCAGAATCCGCCCCCCCCCGACACACACACACACCAACCTTCCAAACCTTTTGATTACTTTGGGGGCTCGCCTTCTCCTCCCCTGCCTTCCGAGTCACATACTGACCAGGCCCAGCGTGCACAATGAAGAGCTCCCACAAGCCAGTGACAGGATGAATGACCCCACGAGACACGGGCACAGGGCCTGAAGGGACAGCTCTCCAGAGGAGAGGCACACGTGGCCACGAGGTGCAGGGAACGGGGCTCCACACCACACACCACCAGGGAAGCCTGCAGCAGAGCCCCATGGAGATGCCCCACAGACTGCCAGGACTGACAACCGTCTTTGTACAGCCAGGAAATGACAAGCGTTGGCAAGGGCGTGGAGACAGCGTGGGACACGGGGTTCTTCCAAGAGTCACACATGCAACAGCCCCATGACCCCCATGGGGCCCCTCCTAGGGACAGCCCGCTCCACCACCTGCAATGCCGCCAGCAGCAACACTAGGCTTTGGGGAGTGTCCGCCCCGGGCAGGTCCAGGTCCGCAGCTCCGGCTGTGCAGCCGGGAGCTAGGGGAGAAGCCTGGACGGAGCAGGGCCGTCACATGGAGAAGCAGCGCCGGGGGAGGTGGGGCTGTGCCCTGGGACAGCAGAGGCCACCCCGAGAAGCAGGGCACACGCAGGACAACTGCTCCCGAGGGTGAGACCACAAAGGCACGGCCACAACCGTGGGCACGCTCTTCCAAGGAGGGAAGCAGTTTCCCAGCTGCTAAGTGCCCAGAAGAGGAAGACGGGCTTCCCCGGGTGTGGTCGCTGGGGCGCCCCTGGCCACGTGGGCCAGCCACAAGCACCTCGCACTCCTGTTGACTCCAAGAGGCTCAGATTGTAGCAGGTTCTAGAAAAAGACGCTTTCCATTGTGATCACTGCTAACGAGCAACAGCTCAGAAGCACTTTGTGCGAACACACCGAGTAGAGACACCCCGTCAGCACTTCCCTCGCAGGCCGAGATGGCCCGGCCCAGGCCCGTCCCTGCCTGGCATGGGGCTCACAGAGTCCACAGAGCTCAGGCACCCAGAGGCATGTGGGCATGGGGAGGGAGCGGATCTGCCAGGGCTGGCTACAACCATTGGGGCCAGAGACAAGAGCGGAGAACAGACTGGGCACTGAACAGGGAGACCTGTCAGGCCACTGAAGGGAAACTCAGGAGAGGACACAGAAGGCCACAGAACCTGCCCACGGACAAACGAATGAGCAAAATGTCATCTATGCACACAGTGGTAGATGACCCAGCCTTAAAGAGGAAGGAAATTCTGACACCTGCCACAGTGGGGATGGACCTAAAGGACACCAATCACACCGACTGAAATAAGCAAGTCACGAAATGACAAATACTACAGGATTCTCCGTGTACGAGGCCCTTGGGGGGGGTCAGATTCACACAGAGAATGGATGGTGGGCGCTGGGGCCAGGGGAGGGATGGGGGTCGGTGACTTCTGGGGACAGAGAGTGGACGGTGGACACTGGGGAGAGTGGTAGGGGTCACTGTTTCATGGGGACAGAGTCTCCATTGGGGAAGATGCAAAGTTCTGAGGACGGATGGTGGGGCTGGCTGCACAATGGCGGGAACGTGCTTAGGGCCCCTGAGCTGTGGGCTTGCTCACGACTGATTAGATGATACATTTTATACATTACGTGGGTTTTACTAAAAATGAAACAACATGAAAGGAGAGGGGTATTCTGACCACACCCGTGGCCTCCCTCCTCTTCTAACTTCTCCCCAAATTCCCAAGCCTCTCTTAGTCAGACGCCCCCAGCCCCCCCCCAGCGCATGTCCTCCCTGGGCAGGGCTGAGTTCTGGCCAACACAGCTGTGGGCATTGGGGAAACGGTGTCTTACTCACCTGTTAGGCGAGCACCAGGCACCTGGGAAACTTGGCTGAAGGCATGACCTCAAGGCCTACCCTAAGCTTCTCACTCTGTCATTCTGTCTCCGTGGCCAGCCCAGGGTAACAGGACAGCCAGGTGCTCAACAAAGACTCAGTACCTGCTGTTGCTGCTGGTAGGTGGGGAGCTGTCTTCAGCCCAGAAGGCTTTTCTTGTCTATGGAGCCCAAAGTGCACAGGCCCCAGGTCTCTGGCTCCCAGAAGGCGCCCTATCTGCAGGGCCCCAGGTCCGTGGGTCCTGGGCCACGGGCTCAGGCAGGATGACCTCACTCCACCTGGGCCTCAGGGCAGGAGAGCACTGCAGGTAGACAAGGCGCATACAGCGTAGACACAACTACCATCATCCCGACTCAGCAATTTGGCCTCTTTGTCTGTTTGCCTGAGCAACAAACAAAACAAAGCGAAAAGAGAAAGCAAGCCAAGGAGAGGTAAAACCAAACTCCTCCCCAGGCCAGTCGACAGGAGGTACTCTCAGGGCCTGCGCAAGCCCCTGGCCCGGTCTGCGTGCTGTGCACGGCCTCCGATGGCTCTCGGTCACCAGCACCTGCCAGGAAGGATGCTGCGCTGCAGGGGGACAGCCGGAAAGAGGTGCCCTGGCTGCCCCCCGAGGCTGAGATGCCAGTGCTGTCAACGTGGCTGGACGAGGCAGCATGGCTCCGGCAGAGTCCATCAGGCTTTCTCCAGTGCTTTAAAACAGTGAGGGCGCCAGGTACTAGAGAGAGGGTGTTTAGTCAGTGGGTCCAAACACCCGGCCTAAAGCCCCCTGCTCCCCACAACAGCACTGTCAGATCCAGGCTCCTCCTGGGGCGCCCATGGCCTTGGGGTCTCCTGCCCTCTTGCTCTGCCCTCCCTGGAACAGGCCCAGGCCTGCTCTTTCATCTCCAAGGTGCGGCTCCCTCCAGCAGCTCCCTGAGCACCCCATCGGGCCCTCTGCCCGCTCCATCCTCACGGCACCCCACCTGGGCCCACTCTGCAGGGATGGCGGCCAGGGGAGCTCCAGGTGTAACTACCTGTCAGAGGGGCCTGGGGAAGGAGCACGGCACCGCAGGTGACAGGTGGCATTTGCAGTGAGCGACTCCCACATGACCCTCCCCGGCAAGGCTCCAACTCTCTATGAAATGCTGAGCACTGAATGGGGCAGCATGCACGTGGGCGGAGCGCAGCAGAGCAGACCCGGCCCCGCCTGGGTTCAGCACGCCCGTCGGCCACCCCGACAGCGCAGGGTGAAACGCACGCTCCGGCTCACAGCCGATCCAAATGGGTCTGCAATGACGCAGCACTCTCCTAGTCTCCAAGGACACACGACAGTGACCGACCTCGGGAATGTCGGTGATGGGCAGCTGGCCGCATGCCATGAGGCGGCCCCGGGGGAGGCCCCTCGAGTGCAAGGCAGCTGGCCCCCACCACGCCCGAGCAGAATGACAGTTGGGGCGGCACCGGGACTCCCCCGGCTCCCCATTATCACTTCTGGAAGCAAGGACGGGCACTGGCGAGCCCCCGGCCTGCAGATGCCCCAAAAGTAGAAATGAGCCCCGCGCAGACGGGAGGGCAGGGCACTCAGGGCCTCGTTCTGCCTTTCCACTCAAATAATGCAGGTGAAGAAACCCCGCCTCTCACACACGTCCTCGGCCCCCACCCGGCTGTCCTGCCCTGAGGGGGACACCAGTGTCGAGAGACGTGGTGGCTGTCACGACGTGGGGGGGGCGGCCCTGCAGATGTCGTGCCCCAGGCCAGGCGCTGCTAACACCCGACGGCGCCCAGGGCGGCCCCACACAGACAAACCCCAGCAAGGAAGAGCCTCACCTTTTTGCTCTCGGGCAATTTTTCGCACGCCTTCTCTGAACTCAGACAACACCTGCAGGTAGGGCATGACCGTGGACTCCAGCTGCGGAAAGAACAGGTTCACTCAGAGTCAAGCTTGGCCTCTATTTATGGATAGGGCTTGGCGCGCGTGGAAGGCTGGAAGGGGCAGGGATGCCGCTGTCCCAGAGGTGGGACACACACCCCCCCACCAAACACTTGGTCTACACCGGGTATGCGGGTCCCCGCATGGACGACGCGGACCACAGACAGGAGGACAGCTTCCCTCCTGGCCCAGCCCGACAAGTTCTGCAAGCCACTCTGTTCAACTGCTCACAGGAGTGGTTCTGCCTCCGGTCAGACACGCTATTCAAAAAAAACCCTGTCTTTACAGATAAACGGTTCAACGTGGGTGTCTGTCGGGTAGGCTGTTCTGGGAGGCTGACGCTGTCCCTCCTGGGCTGGGAGTGGAGGCCAGCACCATGGAGCCGGGCTGTGCCTGCGTCCAACCTGTGGCCACACACACGCTTGTACAAGAGGAACCAGAGTCTCCAAGAACTGTCTCTCTCTCTCTCTCTCTCTCTCTCTCTCTCTCTCTCACACACACACACACACACACTCTCTCTCTCTCTCTCTCACACACACACACACACACACACACACACACACACACACACACACACACACACACACACACACACACACGTTCGCATCTACGCCACAGTTAACTACCTGCAGTAACCCAGGAGCGGTGCTGGCACGGAAAGCCTGATAGAAACGAAAACCAAAGACAGCAGAATCCAAACTGGAGAAACAATGATTTTATAAAATCTTTTCCTTTGCATCTTTCCTCTTTTTCCAGTAGGCTTTTAAGCAAAATCTCTCCCTGCCTCTTAATTAAGTCCTTCGGTGGCTCACTCACCGAAGTAATAATCACTACCCACAGAAGCCAGCTAGGCTGACAAGCCCCCGGCCTGACCTGGCCTCCCATGTCCCAGTCCTGCACCCAGCTGGGCCGCCGTGCTCATGCAGGGGGACCGGCATCAGGGTTTTTGCTCTTTATCTCCACCAGGCACGGAGACCGCCATGGTGAGCCTTGGCGCAGGGGGACGGAGGCCTCAGCCAGCAGGGTCTGTGCGGAGGAGGGGTGCCCTGGTGGCCCTGTGGACCCCACTCGCGTGCACTGCACACCACTCAGTATGGGCCTCATCAAGACTATCTGCCCCGCTCCTAAAACAATTCAGATTTGGAAGCTGACACAGAAACTTCAAAAGCTGTGAAGCCCACGAAGGGGTCCCGCCCTTTGGCCTGGCAGGGCTGCCTGCCCTGTCACCTCACGGCTGCTTGTTCCCACACACAGCCTTCAAAGGGCCCATTGAGGTCACGCGCAAAGCCCCCACACAACCAGCACATTAAAAGCACTGTTTTTAAGCTCGAGAGCAGACTGTCTCTAGTGCAGAAAGTGTTTTCTCTCTTTCTCTTTTTCTAAGAAACTCAGTGTGTAGCATCATGTATACAAGACGAGAGCAGTTGTGTGGGTTTCCTTTCTGAGAAGCACCGAGGGAGGTTAAAGCCTTTAGACCAACCAGCTTTAGGGCGAGTGGAGCCCGGAGGATGTGGGCCCAGAGCTCGGCAGGCCTTCTTCCTGACACAACCTGGTTTCTTTTCGGAAGCCAGTTCTTGGGGAGACAGCTGTACGCTCCTCCTGCAGAAGAAGGGTCTTCACACCAGCTACCATCCAGAAACAGAATTCTAAAAGGGTTTGGCCTTTTTACTTTGTCCTTGCTTCCTGTTTTCCTTTAAATAAGTTAGATCTAAATACCCACACACACATTCTCATCAAATCATTAAAGATCAGGCCTGAAAAGTGTCTGAGATGAGCCTGAACAAGCATGTGCCATGAGGGAGGGTCATCATGCAGCGGAAACCGCCAGTACCGGGGTGATGCTGGCCACTGCTGGGGAACTTTCTCCCGACCAGACGCACCGCCCGGTGTGCTATCTGAATGCACGCGTGCAAGAATGTCAGCGCACAGGAATCCATTACCATGCGGCTATAGCTCAAGCAAAGTTGGTCCCGTTGAGCCTGCTATCCGGGACTGAGCTCACGGCCGGCACATGGCAGTACAAGCACCCCCAAGAGTGGGTCAGGGAGCAAGGTTGAGCTCGCGCACGCGGGGGGGGGGGGGGGGGCGGGGCAGCTGACTGTGTTCAATCCCCAGCCGGGTCCAGGTGAGCCCCAGGGCTCGGTCTGGAAGGTCCAGGGCCGGTGGGACCTAACATGGGCCTCCAAATGTCCACAGGGCTGGCCCAGGAGGGGAGCGAGGAAGGGAAGGGAGCAGGTGTGGAAGGCAGGAGAGTGTTCCTCGACACGGGCACCATTTCCCGGGGAGGGGGTGCGACCCCCAGGGAGGGACTTCTCTGTGCCCAGGGGTGCTCTACTCACATCGAGGCTGGTTCCGGGTCCTCTCACTGGGAATCCCAGGGAGCTTTCCTCCTCGATGGCCCCGAAGATCTACAAAGAGAAACAGACGTGCAGGATGAGTGTGTCAAGAGGTCCTGAGAAGGGGCCCGCGGTGACCGGACCTCCGCGGTCACGGCCAAGGCCCACTGCCTGCGTGCACGTGGCATGGCGAGTGCCTCAGGTGCCTGCAGTTCGAGGGCTGCCTACCTTCAGCATGTGGGTGAGGTACAGAGCGATGCTTTCCAGCAGAGCCCGGTTGGGGGTCCTCCTGGCGGCCTTCCGGGCCGCCATGTACAGGTTGCACTGGCTGACCAGAGCCCTCATTTCTTCCAAGACCGTGCGTGTGTCGACGTTGTCACACAGGGCCTCGTGCACCGCTGCCTTCTTGTCATAAAAGCTAAGCAAGAGGAACGGGAGAGTCAGCCAGTAACACAGCACACGTGCACCCGAGCGGTCCAGCAGCCGGAACACGGTCCACGCGGACGCAGCACGCTCGCGGGTGGGTCTGCCACGGGGCAGCACAGAACACGGGCGTGCTCGCAGACCCCAGAGAAGTCTCCTACCTCTTGTTCAGTTCTGATTCTTCATCTTCCCACTTTTCAAACCGACCGGTTATATCAACGGGAGCTCGAAGGATGTCTTTCACATTTAGGAAAAACTCCTGAGGTCAGAAAATTTGGATTAATCTCATTTAGAAGACTTTTCCACCCGAGCAGTATCCGGGAGAGAGCTATCACGGTGAAGCGCGTCTCCTTCACGTATAATCTGGAAAACCACGGCGCTGACACGGCACCGGCGGCTACAGGGAGCGGAAGGTTCTCCTTCAAGAGGAGACCGGGTTCCAGGCTTAGCCTGGGATACCGGTGCAGCCGACAGGTGTGTGGGAAACGTGCCCCACGGACACCAGAGGAACGTGGGCACCTGACTCTAGCAGGTCAGCATGGGTTTCGGGAAAGGGGCGCGGGACCAACTGCCCCCCCCCCGAGAGTACAGCTGCCGGCACCGGCCTCCCGTTCCCCATCAGCAGACACGGGAGCGGGAACGACCCCGGCGCAGCAGAGTGGAGGAGGAGGGGGCACTTACGTTCATGAACTTCTCATACTGCAGTGCCGACTCCATGGTGTTGCTCGAGTAATCCAGCGTGTCCTTCCAGGAGTGCATGAGGAAGGCCAGCCGCAGCTGCCGTGCTGGGACAGGGGACAGCACTGCGGTCGGTCCCCTCAGCCCCCCGAGCAGCCACCGCCACCATGCCTCCACAAAAAGGGGCGCTTGGGTCCTGGGCGGTCAGGCTTACCGGAGTGCTTCTTCAAGGCATCTTTAATGGTGATGAAGTTTTTGAGTGACTTGGACATCTTGCAGCCAGCGATGGTCAGGTGGCCCGTGTGCAAGAAGTAGTGCACCCAGCAGTCATTCTCGAAGTAGGCCTGCTCGGGACGGGGTGGAGAGGGCGAGCTTGGGGCGCCATGAGGCACCTCTGCTGGCCGGGTGCTCTGCAGGTACTTTGTTCACGCAGTGACGCAGAAGAGGGGGCAGCTCTGTGAGCGGGGGCCACTGGGGCTCAGAGGGATGGCCCTGGACCAGTGAGCCAAGAGGCAACAGCCGGTTCCAATCCAGGCCTGTCTGTTGCCAACACTCAGGCTGTTTGTGCAGGAAATCAAACCGAACAATGAGGGTTCAAATCCCACCAGCCAGACCCTGATGTGGGCATCAGGCCATGCTCAGCACCTCGCTGGCAGCGCCCCTGGCTGCTTCTACCACCACGGGGCGGGGCGGGGCCTCGAGCCCCCCCCTCAGTGGACACAGCGACCCCAGCCTCCACCTACCTCCGACTGGGCCAGCTCGTTGTCATGGTGGGGGAACCGGAGGTCAAAGCCCCCCCCGTGAATGTCCATCGAGGCTCCCAGGAGAGTGCCTGCCATGGCAGAGCATTCGATGTGCCATCCCGGACGCCCCTAAAGATCCAAACGGGACCGCGTGACCAACCAGCCTACCCTCGGTCCAGGCCTTCAAGTGTCCCGTGTTCATGACCCTCAAAACCTCTGAGCCTTATTCAAGGTCCCAGCAAGCACTGCAGGCCGAGGCGGGCTGAGGCTCACGTTACTCCCAGAACTGCCCAGCCCGGACCAGAGGCAGGTGCCAACACCCCCTCCCCCAGCCCTGGGCCATCGGGACCATTGTCACAGGGAACATCAGAGGGTGGACTGGCCTCCAGCAGCAAGCACCACTCAGAGTCTAAGGCTGTGAGGACACAGGGGCCTTGTAGTCCACCCACCCGCACCCCAGCGGCACAGGGGCAGAGTCCCGGAAGGGAAGTCACATGTCCACAGGCCCACGAGGGTCTGCGGCATCCGGATCCCCAGAACAGGGCGCGCCCCCCACTGCAGCCCGCGCCTTCCTGGGAGCACACCTTTCCCCACGGGCACGGCCAGGACGGCTCGCCTGGCTTGGAGGCTTTCCACAGGGCAAAGTCGTTGGGGGACCGCTTCTCGCTCAGGCGGTCTGCCGAGATGCTCAGGTCACCTGCGGACACGAGGAAGCGGGTCACCCAATGCTGCCTGGTGGACAGAACCATGTCACTGCAAGGCCGCTTCTGGGGGCTACTGGCCAACGCTTCGAATTTCCACTTATTTCCTCAGTCAGCACGCGGCTTCACTACGACCAGATGTTAGCGCTGCCCCAGCGCATCCATGTATGAAACCGCATATAAGCTCCGATTCCCGGGGGACCTGAACCACACCTGCCGGCTCCCCAGATACCCCTCTCCCCGCCCACCCCCCACAGCTGCGGCCCGGGTCTAGGGTAAGCCACGGCTCTCGGGTCTGAGGGGTGAGGCCATGGTATTTGGTGGCAGCTCTTGCAGGTGGGGCCTCGTGCCAACGGTCTGCACAGCTCCCAGTGTCTGAGGACCAGTGGATCCTGCTGGATGTGGCCCCTTGGCCCCAGAGGTGGCAAATCAGGTCAAGTTCGCTTCCCGGATGAGGCCCCCCGGGAAGGCAGACACGGCCTATGTCAGGCGGGAGCGACAGGAAAGGTGTGCACAATCACCGATCACCATAGGAGACTCTCTGGACCACACGCAGGACCCGTGGAGCGCCTTAGTGGCCACGAAAACAAATACCAGCAGTCAGTCTCCTTCAGGCGGTGACCCGGTGAGTGGGAGCAGCACCAGGGCCTTCAGCGCGGTCCCCGGTGCATGGCCTCAATGCTGCCTTTCCCTGGGTGCTGTCGCCCCCTCGTGGAAACTCCAGAACGGTAACGACAGACCCGGCCTAGTGTCCAGGGTTGCCAACGCGGCCTGACCTCAATGACCACCACCTTTCAAGTGCGGAGTCAGGCAACCGCGAAGCCGCCCTGACAGCAGTTGGGAGGGAGAGTGCGCTGAGCATCTTTTTACAACGGACCCGATGGCTACAACACGGGTGCTCCGAGTAGAATATGAGGAAAATACAAGAAGGAACCAGGAAAGAAATGCCACGATCATAAACGAAGGGATGCTTGCTGCTGGCCCTTTGGTGTACTAACCAGACAGACCCAAGCAACAGAACAAACTCTACCCTCCCCCGCGGGGACCTCTCAGCAAGCAGGTCACCGCATCACACCAATGACACAGATGGTTTGATATGGTGCCATGACATTCTTTGAGCCCCCCTACATGTGGCAGATGACGTATATTTAAGCTTTTAATTTCCATTATTACTCATGAATATATTCTGATTTTTAAAACTTTGTTTTGAGAAATTCTGTGACAGAGCAAAGAGGACCCTCTTCCACGCACGGCCCGTGCCCCACGCTTCGGCAACCGTCCCTTCGGTAGTACCTGCTCTTTGCTCTAGTCTCTAAGACGAGTGAGTCACACAATCCCTTCTGCTCCCCTGGTGTCACTTCTCGTCTCCCGCCCCAGAGGCGACGCCCGTGGCCCCACACACATCAGGAGCCGTCTCTACTAGAGCGCCCGCGTGCCAGCGTTCCCGCAGTGGGGAGCTGGCGCTGGGGGTCACAATGTGCTGGAAGCGGGCCTGTCCCCAGAGGAGAGCATGTCCCTCTTCGTCCCTCTGTACTTGCTGTTGGATTCTACTACTCTCGTCCCTGGAACGCAATGCGATTCTAAAGTCAGTCTGGAAGAAGAAAGGTCCAAGAACAAGCGATATTTAAGAACTCCGGGGGGGACCCAGCTGGCTTAGTCGGAAGAGTGAGACTCTCAATCTCGGGGTCACGAGTTCGAGCTCCACGTCGGATACAGAGATTACTTAAACAAAAAACGACAAGAACGAGAACCCAGCTGCGGCCAGATGGCAAGGTGTGCCGTACAGCCGCACGTGCGCTCCCATCTCTGGAGCTCTCCTTCCCCCCTACTGGAGGCGGGCTCCCCGTGGCCTCGCCACCCAAGGCCCCACGTCCGAGCTCCCTGCGCTGCACAGCCCCACTCTCCCTGCACCGTCTCCAGTCACGTGCAGTTTTGTCCAGACATATCTGCGAGTCGTCGGTGTTCATTCATCAGTCTTGCACACGTTTTCCCTTTTCATTCGTCTTTGTGAAGAACCAGAGACTGACTTCTTACGTTATTTCTGTTCCATTCTCTCTTCAATCTTTATCTCCTGCTCTCTCCACTGCTCCTTCAGGAGCTTTCGGGCAGCTTACCCCACCCATCTTCCATCTTTGTTCTCTAACTACTAATTCAAACTACAGGCTGCCCTAAGCTGCAGGTTGTGCCGTGGTGTCACTCAGGACTGTGACGGGCACTGGGTCTGTCCCCTGTCCATGTCCCTTTAGTGCCGGTTGCTGGCTCAGTGTGTCATGGGCAGACGACACAGGCTGCGTAACAAGCGACCGCTGGGGAACCACAGAGACTTCCTCCATGGCCGGTGTGGGTCCTGCGTGAGCATGAGGGAGGGGCCCTGCCTGAATTCGTGCTGTTGAGTCCCAATCTGCTACACAAAGCCCCACTCCCCGTACCCCAATCCTTGCGGGTCTTGTGACCCTCAGCCTGCCTGAGCCACTGCATGTGGACCATGCGCGGTTCCTCCCCTCACAGACGTGGGCCGCCGGCCACACAGCCCCCAAGCGCCCTTGAGGAGACGCCTCCTTTACTCTGACAAACGCCTTTAGCCTTCGATGGCCCAGGGTCTGGTACTAATACTACCAAAGCACCTTAGTCTATCGTTTCTCCACGTTTCCATGTCGTCTTGTGTGAGGTTCCGATGTCTCTTCACAACAGGGCCCCAGAGGTGGAAGTACTTGATCCAAAAGTATTAACATTTTTATGGCCAAACTGCCTTCCAGAAACACTGGAGGGTAGACAGCATGTGCCCCAGCCATGGGAGAGCCATCCCTGCACCACGGGACTGCAGCTTCTGTGGTCTGTCCCAGAGTCCCCGAGAGTGTAAGGGTGGAGAACACCATGAAAGACAAACCTGATTTGGCCTGGTCCTGGGAATGCCTCATGTCTACGCTGAATATGGGGGACCCTTCTTGAAGAATGCCGGGCAGGGGGCTGGAGGGGCTGAACCCCCACAACCAAAACCACGAACAGTCCCCCCTGGCCCGAGCCCCACCAACGGCAGGAACAGCACGCAGACACACTGTCCACGTGTCACGTATCACATACTTGTAACCAGAACGTGAGCTACAGAAGAGGTCACGGAAAACCAGAGGAACCTGTGTGCAGTGCTGAGCTACGCTCATCGAGAGCGATCTGCACGCAGTTCAACTCTGTGTTGCTCAAGGGTCACTGTGAACACAGGCGCTGCTACGCACGCACTACGCATGCGCATCACTTGCTGGGACGAGAGAATGAGAGAACAGCTATGAGGTGCTGCCACTGATGGCGTGACCCCACCCGCTCACACCCAGAACCGGGACGTTCACACAGGACCCGACGGTGTGACACGCCCCCGCTCAAACCCAGAACCGGGACGTTCACACAGGACCTGACGGTGTGACACCTCCCCCGCTCACACCCAGAACCGGGACATTCACACAGGACCTGACGGTGTGACACCTCCCCCGCTCACACCCAGAACCAGGACGTTCACACAGGACCTGACGGTGTGACACCTCCCCCGCTCACACCCAGAACCGGGACGTTCACACAGGACCTGACGGTGTGACACCTCCCCCGCTCACACCCAGAACCGGGACGTTCACACAGGACCCGACGGTGTGACACGCCCCCGCTCACACCCAGAACCGGGACGTTCACACAGGACCCGACGGTGTGACACGCCCCCGCTCACACCCAGAACCGGGACATTCACACAGGACCTGACGGTGTGACACGCCCCCGCTCACACCCAGAACCGGGAGGTTCACACAGGACCTGACGGTGTGACACGCCCCCGCTCACACCCAGAACCGGGACATTCACACAGGACCTCACGGTGTGACACGCCCCCGCTCACACCCAGAACCGGGACGTTCACACAGGACCTGACGGTGTGACACCTCCCCCGCTCACACCCAGAACCGGGACGTTCACACAGGACCCCACGGTGTGACACGCCCCCGCTCACACCCAGAACCGGGACGTTCACACAGGACCTCACAGTGTGACACGCCCCCGCTCACACCCAGAACCGGGACGTTCACACAGGACCCCACGGTGTGACACGCCCCCGCTCACACCCAGAACTGGGACGTTCACACAGGACCCGACGGTGTGACACGCCCCCGCTCACACCCAGAACCGGGACGTTCACACAGGACCTCACGGTGTGACACGCCCCCGCTCACACCCAGAACCGGGACGTTCACA
Source organism: Zalophus californianus (assembly GCF_009762305.2). Classification (NCBI taxonomy): domain Eukaryota; kingdom Metazoa; phylum Chordata; class Mammalia; order Carnivora; family Otariidae; genus Zalophus; species Zalophus californianus. Next base: position 111,177,537 of record NC_045605.1, on the reverse strand, counting down.
CAGGACCTGACGGTGTGACACCTCCCCCGCTCACACCCAGAACCGGGACGTTCACACAGGACCCGACGGTGTGACACCTCCCCCGCTCACACCCAGAACCGGGACGTTCACACAGGACCCGACGGTGTGACACGCCCCCGCTCACACCCAGAACCGGGACGTTCACACAGGACCCCACGGTGTGACACGCCCCCGCTCACACCCAGAACCGGGACGTTCACACAGGACCTGACGGTGTGACACCTCCCCCGCTCACACCCAGAACCGGGACATTCACACAGGACCTCACGGTGTGACACGCCCCCGCTCACACCCAGAACTGGGACGGTCACACAGGACCCCACGGTGTGACACGCCCCCGCTCACACCCACGGTGTGACACGCCCCCGCTCACACCCAGAACCGGGACATTCACACAGGACCTCACGGTGTGACACGCCCCCGCTCACACCCACGGTGTGACACGCCCCCGCTCACACCCAGAACCGGGACATTCACACAGGACCTCACGGTGTGACACGGCCCCGCTCACACCCAGAACCGGGACATTCACACAGGACCTGACGGTGTGACACGCCCCCGCTCACACCCAGAACCGGGACGTTCACACAGGACCCGACGGTGTGACACGCCCCCGCTCACACCCAGAACCGGGACGGTCACACAGGACCCGACGGTGTGACACGCCCCCGCTCACACCCAGAACCGGGACGTTCACACAGGACCCGACGGTGTGACACGCTCCCGCTCACACCCAGAACTGGGACGGTCACACAATTCCCACCTGGCTTGTCCCAGGGCACCTTTCAAAATAACCACACAGAGTTGAGCCCATGGCAGGCAGCGACCGCTGCCCCAACCACCATATAAGGAACGGGCACCTGCTCTCCCCCATTCATAGCGCCCATTCTGGAACTTGTAAGTAACACATCTTGGGAGTCCACTTCCTCCGTGTTGGGCTATTGAAACTGTGCCTCCAATTGAAATGGCCCCGGGGGTTTTTGGTTCCCCAAAGCAGGAGCTCAGCTGCCGAGGGGGCTGCCTGCCGACCCTGTGTGGGTGGCTTTTGTGCCCTTGTTCAGCAGGTCACCACCTGCGTATTGCAAACACACCAGCGCTGGGTGTCCGACACATGGGCGCACAGCGTGTCTCACCCTGGCCCTCAGGTGCTCTCGGCACAACAAACACCAGCCCTGTGGACCCGGGCCCGAGTCTGCTGTGCTTTCAAGATGCTCTTGGACACACTTGCTTTTTTGCTTCTCGTGGAAAAACTCCTAAAATCCCGAGGGAACAAGGCAAGGCTCCCAGGCACCCAGGGGGGGCATGGCTGGGGCTAGGGAGGGGGAGGAAGCCCCCCCACCCCATCACCAAGCTCAGTTTACCTTCCCCTTCCTGCAGGGCTTTCTGGTCCCCAACAGCCTCGGGCACCAGCTTCCCATAGGAGTGTCTGTCGCTGGAAGCAAACTTCACCGTATCAAAGTAGACGGACCCATTTGAGGCGTAGCTGGAAAATAAGAACTGAGGTTGTGGGAAAGCGGACGGATTCGAAGACAGCCCAGAGCACCTCACAGGAGGATGACCCGAAGAGCCAAGTGTTACACGGCCCGCGTGCTGCTTCCATCTACTCTGCCTTCTGTGTCCGGGGCCGGCTCGGCCATTTAGCGGCTCTGAGACACAGCGACTCACAACCACGGCTGCCATGCAGGCCGAGCAGGCCTGCCAAGGACACTTCACACCACGGAAGCCAACTCCTCACTCGCTGGGCAGCGGGTCCCTCTGCAGACCCTCTGCCTCGCGTCCTGTGACCCTGCAGCTCCCACCCAGTCCCTCGCCTCAGCGACAGCGTGGTCCCGCCAGGCCCTCCCTCTGGCTACATTCTACCCACCTGCCCAGCCAAGGCTCTCTGCCTCCCAGAAGCACTCCAGGTTACTGCAGCCCGGAATGATCTGTCTTCTCCCACCTTGGCCTTGCCCACGGAACTCAGTTTGGCACACGATCTCGTGCTGTCCTGAGTAGTCGTGTAAAGTGGGGCAGAGAGAGGAGGTGCCATCACTTCCGGAGAACCTGTGCTGCTCCAGGCCCACACCAGGAGTTCGCCACTCCTCCCTTGGTCCAGCAGACGCTGTGTCTGCCCCATGAGGTGGGAAGCAATCTCCTACAGCGGGGGCGCCGCCAACAGGCGCCGTGTGCTGCAGACACCATGCTCCCGTTTATGCCTCCATTTCTTGGTGATCTCTGACCGTGCTCACTGCGGACAGTTGGACCGTGTTTCCCACAGACAGGTGGTGCTAGGACCGGAGGCCAGGGCCAGGGCAGAGTGTGTGGAATCACAGCCGGGCAAAGGGCCCTGAGGGAAACACACCTGCCCTGGGAGATGACTCGGGGACAAGTGCTCTCTGCTCGCACAGTGAGGCCAACGCCTCCAGACACCCGGCAAGTCCGTGCTTACCAGGCCAGGCCACGAGCTCATGGTCTGAGCTGTGGGCACCCTGGTAGACTACAGGCAGGGGATCCCTACAGCACCCCCATCCTGGCCGCAGCCCCAGGCCCACCTGGCAGGGCTGGCCCCAGGCCCTGGGCTGCACCGGGAAGTCTGCTGGGGGCTTTGAGGACAGCCTAGGCGCAGCCAGCACCACCCTCTCGCTCTTCCTTCCTGCCCTGAACACAGAGATGGCATCTGTACGGCTAAATACCTGCTGGATGGCAGCCAATATCAAGGAAAGCCCGGGGAGTTCCCTTACAAAGCAGCCCTGAAGCTGAGGACCCAGCGGCACAGAGGGAAGAGGCCTGCTGGGAGGTCAGTGCGTAAAGGCAGGCTGCTCTGGGGAAGTCGCGGGCTCGACCGTACCCTCCCCAAATTCGTACCTATGGTCCTATAGCCACCAGAACCTGCGGATGGGAGCGTATTCGGAGACAGGGTCTTCCCAGAAGGAAAGTGAGGTCAGCAGGGTGAGCCCTGACCCAGTGTGACCCCTACACATCTATCTGCATAAGAGGACATCGGGACACAAAAGGAGCCCAAGCAGCCCACGTGCAGAGTGACAAATGTGTGAGAAGTCTGCAAGACGGCCACCGTCTGCGCCAAGGAGAGCGGCTGGGACAGACCCTTCCCTCAAGGCCCTCAGAGGAACCCGTCCTGCTGGCGTGCTGGCGGCCTCAGACGTCTGCCATCTGGAGCTGTGAACAAATCCGCTTCTGCTGCTTCAGCTGCCTGGTCCGTGGGCTTGGTGATGGCAGCGCCAGGCACCCACACGCCCAGCGGCTTCCCCCTGCTCCGCGTCCCCTCTCAGAGACAGAGCACTGCCCTCCTTGGCAGACCTTCCCCTGAGTGGTGCACTGACCCGAGGAGGGCCCTCAGCTCACCCGTAGCCATTGTCCACGATCTTCTGGACAAAGTTCACAATCTCCGGCACATACTCGCTAACACGGGTTAAGACATCTGGGGGGAGAACCTGTGAATGGCCAGAGAAGGTCTCAGTTCTTCCTTCAGAAACATTGGCCTCAGACGAGCACACCCCAGAAAGCAGCAGAACCAAATGCTGGCAGAGAAGCCCCCTGCGCCCTCAGCTCGCATGTGAAACTGCACTCAGCGAGCGATTAGGAAGATGGCCCGGGTGGCATGAGGCCGTTCAGGCATCGGGGCACAGCGAGCAAGCACGGGCTCATCGGCCACACTTACGTTCAGGGCCTCCATGTCTCTGTGGAATTCCTCTTCCCAGAACTTGGGCAGCTGGGAGAAGATAGAATTGTCAGTCACCTCACTGCCGAGGGTGGAGTCCAGCCAGTCAGAGAGCAAGTCCTTCGCTTCTTGCAACAGCACCTGAACAAACAGAAAGCGGACATCCACACACGTGTATGAGGTGATCGCACAGGACCGTACCTCACGCAGTTGGTCTGCGTTAATAATGGCCTCGAATTCAAAGATGTGCGGCGCAGAGCCCTGCTCCACGAAGGGCTGCCATCCCTGCGAGACCATGACACTCCTGTGAATGGCTCAGCACTAAGACAAACACCAGACCGTGACTGGGAGGCGCAGAGGCACATTCAGGAGAACTGACTGCAGCCAACATGCGGCCGGGCGTCCACAGCCAGGACGCTGGAGATGCTGGTGGTCAGGTGATGGGCAGAGTCCCGTCCTGGAGGGAGGTGTCAAGGCCATGGTGCCCCGACAGTCAGGGGCCATCAACTGAAGAGGCCAGCCCCATGTCACGCACCACAACAGTGCAGCGTTGGTACAAGACCTATCCTGTCACCGCAGCACCCACGTCACCTAGGAGAAATGTCCATCTGTGATGAGATGTGAGTGTCATGGCCGTGGCCTGAGCCTTGCAGGCTGTGGGGACCCTGAGGTCCGGCTCTGGAGGAACCCGGGGTTTCAAGCACATGAACTGTAGTGACAGGCACGTGGGGACAGGCAGGTGGTCTGCGGTCCACCCGTGGGGGCAAGAGGGCAAAGAACAAAGGGCGGAGGGAGAAAATGCAGGGAAAGTAGATGTGGAAGACAAAGGGAGGGCGCGCAGAGTGGGCGCAATTGTACACATGGCGCTGACAGGGAAGGGGCGGCTCGGGCGTCCCGCCCAGAGCCCCCAGGGAGAACTGTCCTGCTGACTGCTGCTGGGCTGGCGAGCAGCGACAGGGACCCACCAGGACACTCGGGCCAGAGGCGCAGCGCACTGCAGACTGAGCCCCATGCACGGCCCGCGGGCTACCCTCGAGCTGCCCTCGAGCCCAGCCACCCCACCCTGCGCGCTCACAGCAGGCCCTTCTATTCGGTACCTCACGTCTGGCTACAGAGAAAAGATGACAAGGCACACCAAAAGGCAAAAAACATCTGAAGACAGAGAAGCAACAGAATCAGACGCGGCAGGGCTCTGGCAGCGCTCAGCCCAGCGGTCTGAAACGACCAGGACGAACACGCTCGGGGCTCTAATGCATCAGGCCGACCGCATGCAAGGATGGACGGGCAAGGTGAGCAGACAGAAGGAAGTCTGAGAAAACGGGAAGGAGGCGCCAGAGATCGACGACACTGGGACGGAAATGAAGAACGTCTTCGATGGGGTCATCTGTACAGTGGACGCGGCCGACGGAAGAATCTCGGCGCCTGAGGCCAGCTGAAGGGAAACGTCAAACCAGATGGTCTGCCTTCTCAGAGACCCAACGAAACGCAGCAGAATGGCCAAGGACCGTGGGACAAGCACAGAAGGTACGACGGGTGCTTGTGGGGATGCCATAGGGACACGAGGGGTAAGGAGCAAAGAAACATCCGAACCCCACCGACTGAGAGCCCCCCGCTCACAGGAGACCCTGGACCGCAGGCACAGAAAGCTCAGGGAAACTTGGGGAGAGCACCACACCCAGGCATTCCACAGGAAAGCTGCGGAAAATCCCAAAAGGGGTCCGAGCACAAAAACCTTGCCCAGGGGCGCCTGGGTGGCTCAGTTGGTTAAGCGAATGCCTTCGGCTCAGGTCATGATCCCGGAGTCCCGGGATCGAGTCCCACATCGGGCTCCCAGCTCAGCGGGGAGCCTGCTTCTCCCTCTGACCTTCTCCCCTCTCATGCTGTTTCTCTCTCTCTCTCAAATAAATAAAATCTTTAAAAACAACAACAACAACAACAAAAAACCTTGCCCAGAGAGGAACAAAATAAGAATGGCACCCAATTTGTCCTCACAAAGCATGTAAGCAAGACATGCGGGGGATGCTTCAATGTCGAGAGAAAACACTCGCCACCCTCGAACTCTGGACCCTGTGAGCTTATCCCTCAAAAGCAAAGGGAAACAAAAGCTCTCAGGCAGACAAAAATTGGGGGAACTTGTTGCCCATAGACCTGCTTTGCAAGAAAGGTGAAAAGAAGTTCTTTAGAGAGAACAGAAATAACAGAGGTCAGAAACAGGTCTGCACAGTGAAGGACAGCATCGGAGAGAAGATGCAAAGGTAAAATGAAAACTTTTGTTTTCCCTTTTTTAAGAAAAAGTATTTATGTATTGAGAGAGGGAGAGAGAGTGTGTGTGAACGGAGGGGAGGGGCAGAAGGAATCTTAAGCAGACTCCCTGCTGAGCGTGGAGCCCATTGCGGGGTTCTATCTCATGACCCTGAGATCATGACCTGAGCCGAAATCAAGAGTCAGGTGCTCAACCGGCTGAGCCACCCAGGTGCCCCAAAACTTTTGTTTTTCTTCATTGATCTAACAGGTAACAGTTTATAGCAAGAACGTATCAATCTGCATGCTTATGTACATACTTTATGCACACATGATGCACACACAGCCCCCCCACCCCGGGTTTTCAGATAGGTAAAATGGACAACAGCAACAGCATGAGGACGGGAGGCAGAACTAGATCATTCTGTTCCCGTAAAGCACCCCTAGGACCACGCAGTATAGTGTCTTTGAAAGTGGACTGAAATTAGTGGTGAGTGTATATTGCAAACTGTAGGGCAACCACTAAAAAAAAAAGGAAAAAAAATAGTATAACTGATAGGCCGTAAGAGGAGAAAAAGTGGAATCATGTAAAATGTTCAATCAAAATCACAAAAGACAGAAAAGGAGTGGAAGAAATCAATGGGAACAAGTAATAGGGCAGTGAATAGAAAACAATACACACAGTGGCTAGGAATCCAGCTGTCTCCATACCACCGTGAATGTCAGTGGTCTAAATGCACCAGATAAAACAGTCAGGTAGACCAAAATACAAGCCCCAAATGTATGCTGTCCACAAGGAACCCACTTTAAATATAAAGACACGTATAGATTAAAAGTAGATGGATGGAGACAAATGTACCATGCTATCACAAATCAAAACAGAGCAGGAGTAGCTTGTTTCAGACAGAGCCAACTTCAAAGCCAGGAGAGTCATTAGGGATAAAGAAGAGCTTGGCCAGACAAAGGGGTCAGTTCTCCAAGACAACGGTGCTTCCAGTGCATGGGCCCAACGGCAGGGCAGCAAACTACATGAGGCAAAAGCAAAGAGAACTGCAAGGACAAACAGACGAATCCGTGAAGGTAGTTGGGGACTTCAATACCCCTCCCTTGGGCGTGGACAGACCCAGCAGGCAGGAGATCAGTAAGGACATAGTTGACCTCAACTACACGCTCAGTCAGCTGGATCTAATGGACGTCTATAGACCACTTCGTCCAACAGCAGCAGAACACACATTCTTCTCAAGCTCACATGGAACGTTCACCAACACAGACCATAGGCTGGGCCATACAACATGTCTGAACAAGTTCAAAAGAACAGAAATCATACATTGTGTCTGCTCTCAAACCACCGTGGAACTGAACTAGAAATCAGTAAGAGAAAGACAGCTGGAAAGTTCCCACAATGCATGGAGATCAAACAACACACTTCCAAAGAACACATGGGTCAAAGAAGGTATCTTGAGAAAAAATTAAAAATTTTTGAACCAAAATGAAAATGAAAACACACCTTATCAAAATTTGTGAGATGCAGCAAAAGCAGTGCTTAGGGGACGTCTATAACACTGGGTGCACAGATTAGAAAAGAAAAAAGGTCTAAAATCAAGCTAATCTAAGCTTCCATCTTATGAAACCAGAAAAAGAGGAACAAGTTAAATCCAAAATGGGAGAAAAGAAATAATAAAAATTAAAGCAGACAACAGGAAATCAATAGAGAAAAATCAACAAAACCAGAAACTGGTTCTTTGAGAAAATGAATAAAATTGATGAGCCTCTAGCCAAGCTACTACCTAAGAAAAGAGTACTAATACTAATATTAATACCCAAAAGAGGGCCATCACTACAGACCTCACGGAAATTTAAAAACTTAGTAAAAAAAATACTACACACAACTCTGTGCCCCCAAGTTTGATAACCTGGATTAATGGACCAATTCTTTGAAAGACACAAGCTACGAACACTCACACAAGACGATATAAACAATCTGAAGAAGCCTATTAGCTAGTAAAGAGATTTAATTAAGAATTTATAACTTTCCGGGTGCCTGGGTGGCTTAGTCATTAAGCATCTGCCTTCAGCTCAGGTCATGATCCCAGGGTCCTGAGATCGAGCCCTGCATCAGGCTCCCTGCTCTGCGGGAAGCCTGCTTCTCCCTCTCCCACTCCCCCTCTCTCGCTGTGTCTCTTTCTGTGAAAAAAATAAATAAAATCTTAAAAAAAAAAATTTGTAACTTTCCAAAACAGAAATCACCTGATGCAGAGGAGTTCACTGGTGAATTTTACCAAACATTTAAGGAACAAATGATAATCAGTTTTCTATAGTTTTTCAGTGGACAGAAGCAGAGGGGCTACTAACTCATTCTATAAAGACAGTATTACCCTAATACCAAAAACTAAGACATTACAAGAACAGAAAACTCCAGACCAGTATCTCTCATGAACATAGATGGAAAAATCCTTAACAATATATTAGCAAATTAAATCCACAAAAGTCCGAAAAGAGGGTGCCTGGGTGGCTCAGTTGGTTAGGTGACTGCCTTCGGCTCAGGTCATGATCCTGGAGCCCCGGGATCAAGCCCCACATCGGGCTCCCTGCTCAGCAGGGAGTCGGCTTCTCCCTCTGACCCTCCTCCCTCTCATGCTCTCTATCATTCTCTCTCTCTCTCAATAAATAAATAAAAATCTTTAAAAAAAAAAAAAGTCTGAAAAGAATTACATACCACAGCCAAGTGGGATGTATCACAGGTATGGAAGGCTGGTTCAACAGTATAAAATCAATTAATGTAAATTATTACATCAACAGACTAAAAAAGTAAAATGCCATAATAGCATTGCTAGATGCAGAAAAAGCATATGACAAAATCCAACACCCGTGCTGTCAGTGTGGTCGCGAAGAAGTCATTGCCACACACCGCTCATGGAGCTCAGCGTGCTGGACTTCATCAAAATTAAAGATGTTTGCTCCGGAAAAGACACTGTCAAGAAAACAAAAAGATGAGCTACAGACTGGGAGAAAATATTTGCCAAAGACACATCTGATCAAGGACTATTATCCAAAATATACAAACTCAACAGTATGAAAACAAACCACCTGATAAAAAATGGGCGAATGACCTGAACAGACACCGCACCCAAGAAGACACACAGACAGGCAAATAGGCACATGACAAGATGCCCCACATCCAATGTCTCCGGGAAATGCAAATCACAATGAGATACCATCACACACCTGTTAGAATGGCCCAAATACTAACACTGACAACACCTGATGCTGGGAAAACCCAGAACCAAAGGAATACTCATCACTACTGGGGGGAACGCAACATGGTGCAGCTGCTTTGGAAGACGGTGTGTGGTTTCTTACAAAACTACACATACTCTCACTATATGACCCAGCAGTCATGCTCCTTGGCATTTACCCAAAGGAGCTGAAAACTTATGTCCACACAAAAACCTGCACATGGATGTTTCTAGCAGCTTCTTCACAATTGCCTAAACTTGGAAGCAACAAAGATGCACTTCAGTAGATGGAAAGATAAACAAGCTGCGGTCCATCCAGATGATGGAGTATTATCTAGAACTAAAGAGAAAGGAGCTATCAAGCCATGAAAAGACATGAGGGACCCTAAAACGTATATTCAGTGACAAAAGCCGATTTGAGAAGGCCACATACTATAGGATTCCAACTCTGTGACATTCTGGAAAGGGAAAACCATGGAGGCAGCAAAAAGATCAGTGGTTTCCGGGGGCTGCCACAACCTGGAGGCCGTCAAACCGAGGGAAAGAGACCAGTCATAAAAGGACAGACACCATAGCATTCTATGTGGTCCCTGGAGTCCCCAGATTCATGGAAGCAGAGTGGACGGTGGGTACCGGGGCCAGGGGAGGGATGGTGGTCGGTGTCTCATGGGGACAGAGTCTCTGTTTGAGAAGATGGAAAGTTCTGGAGACAGATGGTGGGGACGGCTGCACAATAATGTGAATGTGCTTAATACCTTTGAACGCCACACCTAAAAATGGTTAAGATGGTAAATTGTTGGTAACAGGAACGTGACTGCTGTCCGAGGAGAGGGAGAAACAGCTGGGCCCAGGACGCCCATCAAAGGAAGACCAGCTACCATGCGGGGACCCCACTCGGAAGCACGCTGAGCAAAAGCGCTCGTCCACAAGCCCGTGTAAGGGGGACTCTCTCGTTAAGCTCAGAACAAGCCCGCGCCGGAAATCCAGACTAAGTGAGGAGGAAAGTGAAAGGGAAGCCTAAGCCGGGCCGAGCTCTGGGGGCATCTCTTCCACGGCCTCCAGACGGAGAGACAGCGGTGGCCGCACCTTTTCTGGAGCTTCTCGATTCCTGAGTGTTGAAGAATGTGGCCAGCAGAGGGCGCCGGCGTGAAGGAGAAGGGCCACCGTGGCCAGGGCCGCCGGCAGGTGACCCACGCCCTCTCCTGCGGGGAAAGGCTGGAAGAGAGCCAGGCCCCTTGCACCCCATGCCCTCACCCCGTCTGGGGGGCAAACTTCTCCCAGGGGCAGGAGAACCGGCCAGGGCGCCCCACAGCCCAGTGCAACCTCAACCTCCCTCGGCTCTCTGCGCGGGTGCGCCACCAAGAAACACAGGAGCACCAGCTGGAGAACTCTGGAATGACCCGCCGCACACAAGCCAATAGGCCCCCAGTCCCGTGAGGACGCGGCGTGGGAGTAGATGGGAGGGCGCTGGCCAGCCCCCTCCCGGGCGGCCACAAACACAGGCTGGAGCAGCGAGTGGGGCTGTGGCAGGCCTGTGGAAACCTCACCTCCGCACAGCGGTCGGCCACCTCCTCTGGGAGGTCGCTCTGCACGGCTTTCTCCAGAGGCTCTGCAGCCAGTTTCACCGCGCGCTGAATGCGATCCAGCATCTGCCTTTTGTCGGGGTCCGTGGCCGCGTGTAACTTGACCGAAAACAGCTGCAAGCACAGGAGAGGGCGGGCCCATCAGCCGCAGCTCAGCACAGCCCCACGCTCCCCTGGGGGCCCCTCGCTGGAGACAAGAAAGCAGTCTGCGTCCCTAAGGGCGTGGGCCCAGCTTCCCCTGAAAGCCGGCTCCCTGCGCCCCCCTGGGCCTGGTTCTCTGATGTCACACGCTGTGCTCGGGGTCACGGGGGCATCACCTGGGGATTTCATGACCTTCACGAAGATACCCATGACCTGGCAGGCCCACCCCTGGTTGGCCTAAGCCGGCTAAGCTCTGATTTCATTCCCAGTGTTTCTTCTAGAGATAAAACACAGAAGCACACGTAATTACTACTGCAGCTACTAAAACAGTAATTACTATTACAGAGCATCAAAGGACTTATTCTAACCTTACTCCATTAAAATAGTAATTCATAACACTGTCATTCAAAATGACAATATTATATTGGAAAGAACTAATTTCTTCAAGTTCTGAAAATTTCCAGTACTCCCGATTTAAGCGGCTCGGTGCAGCGCCTGCGTGGCTGAGACCACCACATGGACAAGCCCACAGGGGCGTTCGGAGCATCCAATGAGCAAGCATCCATCAGTGCCACCATGACAGACTCGGACACTCTCCCATAAGTGGGAGGCACAGGCACCCACTCCACGCCCCCACCCAAGTGCGTCTTTCCTGGCGACTCTTCCCAGCGGCCAGGGGACACATCGGCCAGAACTCTGGGGCCCCCGATGGGGCTGGCTTTGGTTACTGTGTGAAGCCCACCAAGGACGGCCACAGCTCTCGGAACAGTCAGGAGTCAAGGAGCAAACAGCGAGGGGCCCACCTTCAGGGCGGCGTGAACATCTTCTAGGAGCTGGGCTGCCCGCGGCTGCTTCCCCCGATACTGCTCGAACAAGTAGTTCTGCCGGGCCCTCGTGATGATCTGGAGGGAGGAGAGGGAAACTGGGGGTCGTGCCCCACACAGCAGGCAGGCTCCGAGTCCCAGGCAGCCGCGCCGGGGCTGTTCCCATGACCTTGTTGATCTTGAGGAAACGAGCTGCACACCCCCCCCACACACACACGCCCTCCCCACACAAGAGCACGCGTGACCACGGGTCCTGCTGCCACGAAGCCCCACGGGCTGACGTTTTATCAACTGGGCCCCTGGACACGCGGTTTCTCCTGGCTTCTACCTGACGTCATCGGTATACACCACCAAGCTACCGCGCGGAGGGGACTCACGCCGTGTGCATCAGGTCCAGACCTGAGCTGGGCCAAGGCCCACCTGATCTCATCTACAAATGACGCTTCCTCCTCCCTGTCACCCACCGTACTGAGGACGTCCCGGTGAGAGCCCTACCTTGTCGTCCACGTCCGTGATGTTCATGCAGTAGAAGACGTCGTACCCGAAGTAGTCACGCAGCACCCTCCGCAGGATGTCGAAGGAGATGTAGGACCTAGAGCACGGGAACAGACCTGTCCCACGGCCCGCCACACACCCTGGCCCACAGGCCACGGCCATGAGAGCCAGGGGAAGGCTTCTGCAGCCCCGCACAGGAGCCAGGAGCACTGTGGAGCCGGGCCTGCTCTGCGCCTGGGCTCCCGCCAGAGCTGCGGCCTGGGAAAACCAAGGCACCTCCCACGGAGGTGCACACGGAACAAAACATCTGTGTGCGGCCCAGGATGCCAGCCACAGGGCGACAGGACAGCGAGCTCGTGGTCTGTACATATTCTCCAACTTCTCCATCATCAATATGGATTACTTACAGAATGAAAATGTTTATCTCAAAAACAGGAAAGGAAAAGTCCAGGACTGATTTTCCTTTCAAATCTCAGGTCCCTGGAGCAGAGCGGAGATCTCGGAAGGGCTGAGATGTTCCCTGTGGGACCCACACCCCCAGACACCCGGGGACACCCGGCCCGTGTTGGGCGCCCGGCAGCGGCTCCTACCTGGCATGCCCCATGTGAGATGCGTCGTAGACAGTAGGCCCGCAGCAGTACCACGTCACCCTTTTCCCATGCTGAGGTGTAAACACGTCCTTTGTTAAAAATGAAGGAATGACAATCATCAGCCGCATAAGAGGTGCTGTGCAGGATCACCCAAACCAGCAACAAAGAGCATGGCTGTTTATACAAAATTCAACAAGAACAATTTTGTTTTACTGACAAAAGTCACAAACGTCAGGGGTGGAGGAGCTCAGTTACTCTGGGTGGACTCCCCGGGACCCCCGTCTCCCCATCTGCCACTGTGCTCACTGATGAAATTCCAATCAGCCCATGGCTGGAGCCATGGGCCACGCTGAGCAGAACACACCAAGCAAACCCTGTTCAACTGGAATCCAATCCTGCCTTCTTCTCAAAACCTGGTCGGCTCCCAACCATGCCAACTGGGGCCCCGCTGTGCCTGCTGTGCTTGGCATGCGCTGTGACAAATGCCACCACGTGTCCTCTCTGGAAGCAGGCCGGCACCTGGCCTGGCTCTGAGAGACGCACACTTGGGCACCCCAGGCCCGCAAGCCCACAGGCAGGCTGCCCCTCAAGGTGTGCTGCCCCTGGGTGTGCCCGGTGTCAAAGACAGCTGTGCCCCCCACAGGCCACGTGCAGAATGCATGGCAAGAGCTAAGACTTCACTCCCGTCCGGACCGATGGCTGCAGAGCGCGCCCACAGACACCAGCTCCCCCCCGGGGCCACCCCTGCACCCCACAGGCCATGCTCCCTCCTTACCTTACTGCGGGTGAGGCTGTTATACAGGCGGAGTTTGCACGGAGGACACCCAGCCGGGGGAGACCACTGAGGCTGCCCTCGCCGGCCTTTACCTGCCAAGGCAGAGAGAATGCAAGTCACGCTGCACCCACTTGGTCTTTCTCAACGAACAGGGCTAAGCGGTGCGGGTCTCCGTCAGCATCACCCGTGTCAAATGCAATGGCGTCTCTATTTTGCTTTGCTCACAATCTGTGGGGCAGCGGACTGCAGCACAGCTTGGGAGCACCTGCGAGACGAGCTCACACCCACTGCATCCCCTGCTCCTCAAACCCAGGCCCTCCTGGCCGCTTACAGGCACCGTGGTGGACATGGCTTATGGGCCAGGAGGGGGCATGGGCCCTGCAGTGCCAGACTCAAATGCAGCAAATGGGAGTACCCAACGCTTTGTGGAGGCTTCGTGGGACATGGGCCACTTTCCAGGGCAGTACAGGACTGGCCAGGCCGCAACTAGCTCACGGCCCCAGAAACTCAGTAAGAACAGGCTCCACCCCAGCCCCATCTCCATCAGACGGGGGCAAATGGCCAGCTCCCCCTCAATTCTGGTCCCCACCCCCACAACATGCGGGTCACTCCCTGACTCGACTGGGACAAGACACTTGTGGCTTCCAGCTCCACACGGGTGCTTGACCGACTCTGGAACAGTGTGGGGTGGCTCTGTCCCTCGCTGCCTTCCAAGACCCTGTCTCCTCCCCACTCCTGCCACCACCACCGTCCCCTCCCCAGCACTGTCTCGGGGGCTGCCCCTGCTGCTCCATGTGTCCCAGGCCCACGCTTCCAGATGGACAGAGGGCAGTACTTTTGTGGCAGGCGCCCTGAGAGCCCGAGGGGGTGTAGCTCCGTCCTGGGCATCTAGCACCCTGCACCTAGAGCCCAGCTGTCCCCCGCAGCTCTCGCTCACAGAGCCAGCTTTGGGCCTCGCTCACAGTGCACAGGACGGGCCCATGGAAGCCTCCGCACTACCTGTCCCATCTTCCCAAGCAGGGGTCTGCAGCTCGCCGAGCCGCCCCCTCCTGTCCACTGCCCACCTCTGCCTCTCGTGCTGGATGGCCTGCTGACCGAGACCCCACAGAGCCCCACTCGCTGCTTCCTGCTGGGATCACGGAGCAGTCGGTCCTGGGCTTGGCTATTTGCCCAAGGTGTCGCATCAGCCACACAGAGGCTGACTGAAGTGACAGGCAGAGGAGAGCGGAGGGAGGAAGGCAGCTGCTGTGTGCATGTCTGCGGGAGCCCGTGCGCAGGCGGGAAGGGGAGCGGGCAGGCGGGGAAAGAGGCAGCCCGCGCTCAAGAGGAGCTCCCTACTCTGGGTGGTGGCCAGCAAACGAGGCGGCCACAGACTCCGGTGCGTGGGAAGGCCCACACCCTCAGTGAGACAGCGGTGCTATTACTGAGGTCAGGCATGCGTCTCACAGGCTCACTTTACATGCAGCAAATGGCCGTGAAGGAAACTCTCAGTCTGGGACTCGGTGATGCTCAATGTGCTGTGGATGTCACCATGCATCCCCTCTCTCACTCACACCCCACAGCTCCTGAGACAGACAACACTGCTATCTGAGCTGAGCGGGGACATCGGCCAGAGCTGCCACACACGGATGCGAGCCGGAGGACCAGCACTGCTCGTCCTGCGAGGCAGGAAGGCTCAGGGTTCACAGCAGGGGAGGCCCATCCAAGAAGACGGGGGGATGGCGGTACGCAGCTGGCAGTGGAGCCCGGGGAGCCTGGCCGCACCCCAAAGGGCCACCACGGTCACACAGCTGGTGGCAGGTTCGAGGGACTCTGCCAGATATCACACAGGACCCCTGGTTTAATGAGGAAATTTTCCACTAGCGTTCCCTTACCCCATCAGCTGAGCCGTGCCCAAGCACGAACATGGCTCACTCAGGACAGCGGCCCACCGCGGCACTCGACACCCCAACAAGGCCAAGCCGAGTCTCCCCACACGGTGCCCATGCCTCCACTACAGCACTCACCATCCCGTGCATGAACTCCTTGTCTCGGCTTCTGCTTGAACTAACACACATCCCATTCATCCAACACATAGCCAGAACCCTCCAGGCCCTGTCCTGGGCATGGGGCCACTGCACAGCACAAACCCCCGACCTGACAGAAACGCACACACCGCTTAGAGGCACAGCGCCCATCCCACCACCGAGGGAGGAGAAACACTCCCCCAGGACACGGGTAGGGGTCGGGGGGCAGAGAGGGGTGCCGCACTGTGTCACCCCTACAGCCACAGGGCCTGAGCCCCCTGCCAGGGGACTGGGAGCCGCAGCAGCACAGGGGGCCCTGGCGGGAGGGGCAGCACTCCAGACACTGACCGCAGGCCAGGCCCTGGGCAGAGTGGTCCCTCTGTGTCGGGGCCGTGGGGGGTGCTGATGGGACAGGGAGGCGGCAGAGGCAGGGGCCGCCCCACTTTCTGTGCCTGAGAGGGTGGCTCAGGCTCTGAGGCCCACAGCCCGGGAGGGACACGGAGGGACAGACCAGGCGCCAGCAGCAGGGGCAGATGTCACAGGGGTCGCCGCTGGGACAGGCTCGGAGGGAGTGGGGACAGGGTGCCGGGAAGCGGGGGGCTGGGAGAGGCGGCGCTCACGCCCAGGACAGGACGTCAGAGCCCTGAACGGAGCAGTGCTCAATTCTGGCAGCAATGACCAGGCCAGCAGGTGATCAGTTCCTGTGCTCCCAGGGACGTGGGAGAGGGGCCTGGGAGCAGCCCCGCTTGCAGGCCACCCGCGGCCATGGGCTGGGCACACGAGGGGATTTGGAGGCAGAAGGAGTCAGGAAACGTTATGGGTGCCAGGCAGGGTGCATCTCTCCTCGCCCCCCAGCCAGCCTAGCCTCGTCAATGCAAAGGGCGGCTCTCTGCCTCTGGTGGCCCTTCCTCTGCATGGCTAAAAGGCATCTGCTCGTTCTCTAGACAAGGTCCTGGCTGGACCACGAGCCAGGTCGTTGCCAAGGCTGGGAGCCCTGGATGCCCCGACCTCCACCCCTGCACGCTGTGTCTTAGGAGCTGGGACCCAGGGGGACGACATGGCACCTGACACCATGGACATCACCAGGGTCATCGTGCTAGATGCCCATGGAGACAGTGTACCCACAAAGCTCCACCCTGTGCTGCAGAAGGATTATCCAGAAAACCAAATCACACCCCACTCGGGGGGAAACGATGCCCCCACCTCCACCTGTTCCGGCAGGGGACCCAGGCCAGGACAGCGACGTGGGCGCTGGGCGATGCTGCAATGCCCCCACCTGAAGGAGTCTGGAAAAGCCCCCAGGAGGCTGCCCCGCCCTGCGAGGACCAGCAGAGGCAGCACGCCGCCCACCCCTTCCATGAAGCCGCGTGCGTGCCCAAGCTGAGCTGCTCGAGGGCATCGGGCGATTGCGGGACGAAACACCCAGGGGTTCATCGCAGGAGAGAAACCACACAGGGCCTGAGCCCCTCAGATGTTCCAGCAGGACCCCGAAAGTAACCGCTGTCACCTGTCAGACGCGCCAGCACCCACAGGCTGCAGCATGAGCTCAAAGTTGAGAACTGACTTTGTTCTGATTTTCAGAAAATTCAATGACTATTAACATAATATGTTAACTACATGGCGGACACACACACACACACCGCAACGCATGGACAGAATAAAGGAGAAGAAGCCAGTCAAAGTGAAGCCAGGCCAGCAATTAGCTGAGAACGCCAGGCTGGACCAGGCACCCCTCCAACCCCCCAAGCTCCGCCGCGGGCGGCATGGTCTGGCAGCAGCTCTGCACCAGGGCCCGGGCAGCTCTGTCACAGCGGCCACGGGCAGGCATGACCCGCACGGGCTGACTCCTGAGCAGAGTCTGTCCTGACCGCCACTCGGGGCGCGCGGGCCAGCCTGCCAGGCCACGTGCTCACACGCGGGGACAGGAGAAGCCCTGCGGGGTCCGCTGCCAGCTTCGGGGCCCTGACCTTGGAGGTGGCCGCTGGCAGGAGAGGTGCTACCAGCTGGGGAACTCACTCCACTACTCACTTGCTTGGCGCCCACAGGGCTCGCCTCTGCCGCAGGGGCCACCCAGGATCGCTTCTATGTGCCTGAACCACCGAGCCACGTGGAAGAGGCGCGTGTCAGCGGGAGGGGCCGAGAGCTGCCTGAACATGTCCACGTCCGCCTGGGACAGGGAGTACCCCCGGACATAGCTACGCGTGCTGAGGTGCTCGTTCAGGGCCTGCACCCTGGCTGTCTCGTCCCTAATGCTCAGGATGGACCTGTAGGCAGGAGCTGCAAAGACAGAGGCACACAGTGTCAGTCGGGGGCCCGGGGGCCTCGGGCCGAAGTCCAGACACGTGCAGGGCTTCCCCGCGTACGGAACGTCTGAAGCAGGCCAGTGGCTGCCGGGGCTGCTGAGGGGCGCTGGGGAGAGACGAGTGGGGTTTCGAGTCGCGGGGATGGGGCAGCTCCGGAACAGGAAAGTGGTGGTGGCTGCACAGTACGGGCGGCGGGGAGGGGAGCGTAAGTACCACCGCACCGTGCAGTCTCCGTACGACTGCAACTGTGAGCTTCACGTTATGTGAATTCTACCTCAACTAGAGGAAAACAACCCTCCGGGCCCACAGCCCCTTCTCAGCAGCAGCAACCTCCCGGGCCCAGTGGGCGCCGAGGGCGGGTGAGGACACAGCACGCTTGGGTCAAACCCCCGCACCAGCATGGTGTCCAGCAGCTGAAGGCTGTGTTTCTGGGAGGATCAGGGCCCCCCCCCCCCCCGCCCCGAGAACACCTGCTGCAGGCCCTGCCTGCCCCCTTAGAGCAATTACTGGGAGGACTCGCATTGTGAGTATGTATCTCCTCCAACCCAGAAGGGACTCCCAGCGACCTGCAGGCCACTCCTCTGACATGCAACCATCAGGAAGGATGGGCCCCTCTCCCAGCTCTGCGGGAGGACAGAACCCTGCCCGCCAGCAGGCACAGGTGGTCAGGATGGCCTCGGCACTCGCCAGCCCTCGGTGATGGCTCACCTCCTCCGCGGTACTGAGCTCTGCTCACCCCTCCCACCCTCTTCTCCCCTGGGAACCATCGCCTGTCATCCCTTCAGGTCCCCGGTATCAGTCACTGGGTAAAACCTGTTCTTACCACACTAACTAATGTCCAGCTGTGTCTACCTCTGGTGTGGTGGGTTCAGGGACAGGAGCTGCCCCGAGCCTGAGCAAAGGGCACAGAGCCAGCCCCACCCTACAACAGGGAGGCAGGGGCCAGGCTGGGACACTAAACCAAAGACCCTTTAGCCTCGGGAAGGAGCCTCGTACCCCAGCCCATGAGTCTGACTGAGCTGCATCTAAGCCTTGATCATCCCGCTTGTTTTTTTTTTCCTTAATTTTCTGAGCAAACCATGAAAAAGGACCAGTGTTCATTTGCTTCCACAGACACGCTCTTGGCCTGGGACCCACTCAGAGCAGGAAAGTACGAGCCTGTCCCCTCTCTCTTTGCCGGGCGCACCTGCCCTTCCAAGCTAGCTGCCTGGCACCACAAGGTCACTGGGTCACCGTGCCTGACCCACAGCAAGGATAGCTGCAGACAGGGAGGTGACGTGGCCCTCCACAGCCACGTTCCCCGCTCTCTGGCCCTCTTCCCCATCCGGGTGTGCCTGCCTGGTACAGGAGCAGGAAAATCACCCCAGCACCCACCCAAGCAGACAGCGCAGCACGTATGTGGAGGGCCTGTGCGCACACAAAAGGCCTTTCTGCACTTGCGTCCACTGCAGGCCACCCCGCCCCCCTCCGGCAGACTTCCTGGACACAGTGCCATCAGCAAGGATGAGGAGGAATGAACCGGCAGAAGGATGAAAGCCCGTGGCATTTTCCAAGCAGCCGGCACGCAACATGGCCTGCTTCTTGGGCATGTCCTGAACCCTGAGCTCTTCATGCACAGGGAAGGGGTGGGCACTCAGAGTAAAAGTCCTCCTTGAGCCCTCAAACGAATGCTGTGCTTAAAACACAGGCTTTCCCCAAAGCCCACGTGCTTCCTTCCCCAGCGCACCCCCAGGAGGGCTCTGGCTCATGTGACCCCGTCTGATCGACCACACCCTTCCATCTCGACTGGAGTCCTGCCCCTCACGAACTACCCTTGATGAGGGCACAGCCAAGGCGCTGGCCGGTCCAGGAGCCCCATCTGCACACACGTCTGGAATGCAGCCCTTGTCACCCACGGCTGCCACACAGGGGCCCAGCCCATCATCTCTGTGACGCAGGCTCCCCCACAGGCAGGCCAGAGTGGCCTGCTGACAGGTGCAAGATCACATCCCCCCTCCTCATCCTCCAGACCGCCCCCTCCTCACAGGGACCCCCCCCAGGCCTGACTTCAGCCCCCGCTCACTCCACAAAAGCGTGGCCTGTTCTTTTCGGGGTCTTTCATCCCACTGTCCTTGCCTGCCTGGAATGCTCCCCCAGACGTGGCCGGGCTCCCGCTCTTCCTCAGGGCTCTGCTGGGTATCTTTTTTCCTTCAGGTCTCCCTGGATGCTGTTCCAACCAGAGCCCAGACCCCCTTCCTGCTTTCTCTTTGTCCTCACGCCACTTCTTCACGTCTGCCCCACACCCCACTTTATTCACTCAGCATATACCTTCAGCATCTAGAACTAAGCCCAGAACATTCTAGACACTCAACGCATTCACCGCATGAACAGGTGAGCAAGCAGCAGAATGGGAGCTCACAGGGCAGCCCTGCCTGCAAGGGGCTGGGGGTCACCTGCTGTATCAGGGCCTCAGGGGCCCTCTCCCAGGACACAATCCACCTACCCACACAGCACACGGCAGCAACCGGATTTCCCATAGGCTGAGTCTAAAGTTGCTTTGAACCCCGAACGGCTTGCCCAGCCAGAGCCCTGCTGCCCAGAGGTGCACACCTACAGGGACGTTGCTTTTGTTCACTCTAGACCTACAAGGAGAACAAACCACTTTCCGTGTCCACTCTTGGGATTGCTGAAGCAAAGAGAGACCCGGAGGTGGCCCCCTCCCTGCTGAAGGTGCCAGTGCCCCCCGCTCTCCCTCCTTCCCTTGAGCAGGTGGCTCTGAGGACCCAGCCCAAGGGCTCTTGGGGAGTGGCCCCCAAGTCCCTGTTGCTTAGATTCTGTCTAAGACCAGGAGGAAAGTTCCGGGTGGAACTTTCTGCTGCTGCTCTGCTATAGAAGGGCCTGCCTTTGTGACCCCGCCTCACAGCCCCAGGCGGGGAATCGGGCTGGAGGTGAAATCCAGGAAGGGAGGCTGTGCTTGCCTGAGAGCTCCAGGAAAGCCTAACTCTAAGTATCAGGCTTCTTGAGCATTTCCCACACAGCATCTTCCTCCCAGGGAACTTCTACTTCACCCGGCAAGCTGCCTCGGACAGCTCAGCGGCCTGTCAGGTGGCTGTTGGCGCACACTCTCGATGAAGATCAAGTCCAGTAAGATCAGGGAGAGGACCTGCCAGCGGCGTGGGCAGAGCTGGGGCAGGGTTTCCTGCAATCTGCCGTGCTCCCCGCACCGGCCCTCTGCGCTCCCTGTCCCCGTCTCCTGTACCTGTGCCACTGACCCCCGGGAGGGAGGGCAACGGAGCAAGGCCAGCGCCACTCTGATCCAGCCCGCCCCGTCACCCCCACAGCAAGCAGACCGGGCACACGCCTCTCGCTCGGACCACGTTCTAGTGAACAAAGCAGAGCCCCAGGCCCGCGCCGAACGCTGAGCGGGCTTACAGCTGACTGGTATTTCCCGCTTTTTTCCCATGTGTCCTCCAACAAGCATACGCTATTTTTTAAAATGAGCACAACAGGTCAAATGTGCTACCCACCACGCTGGCTTTAAAGCACTGGCAAGGGACTTAGGGAACTCTTGAGCTGCAGGGCCGCGGCTGGGCAAGGCGCTGTACCATGGCGGTGCTGGGGCTCAGTGTGGGGGCTCGGTGCTGGGGCTCAGCCCTTGGGCTCAGCGTTGGGGTGCAGTACTGGGGCTCAGCACTGGGGCTCGGTGTTGGGGTGCAGTACTGGGGCTCAGCACCGGGGCTCGGTGTTGGGGCGCAGCACTGGGGCTCGGCGTTGGGGTGCAGTACTGGGGCTCAGCACTGGGGCTCGGCGTTGGGGTGCAGTACTGGGGCTCAGCACTGGGGCTCGGCATTGGGGTGCAGTACTGGGGCTCAGCACTGGGGCTCGGCGTTGGGGTGCAGTACTGGGGCACAGCACTGGGGCTCTGTGCTGGGGCTCAGTGCTGGGGCTCCAGGCCTTCTTCTCCACCTCCGTCATACAGGCTCAGAACAACACACGCCTCATAAAAGCTGCTGCGTCTCGTGAAATTACACTTGCAAACATTTAAAATACCACCTGACACACAGCCAGGCCCCAGTCAGTTTGCCACTTATTATTACACTTGCCCTGTGTCATTATTATAATGGCCCCTGAAGGGGTTCACTCAGATACTACACATGCATTTAAAATCCACCGTCTGGAGCAGCCTAGGCCGTCACAAGGGAAGGATCTTCTCGGGATGGGCAGGCGCGGTGCCCAGGGAGCTCCGCCGGACGGAAGGCTTCCGGGCTACGGGAGCGGGCGGCCCCTGAGCTGTGACTCTGGCGGTGCACTCAAGCGTGTCTTGAGGAAACCAACAAGAACTAGGTCAGCTTTGAAATGGTCATGGTTTTGGCCAGACTGCAGTCTGGCTATCAGCCCCGAGGTGAGATCAGATGGGCCAGTGGGTGAGCAGGAGCCCCACGTGTGGCGGTGGCCCTCACTGAGGCGGCAGCACGTGCTGGTGCACAAGGCGGACGCCTGCCCCTCGCCGCTGTGGAGGGCATGTCTGCCTCCGGGTCAGCCTGCGGCGGCGGTGCCGC
This sequence comes from Zalophus californianus, assembly GCF_009762305.2. Classification (NCBI taxonomy): domain Eukaryota; kingdom Metazoa; phylum Chordata; class Mammalia; order Carnivora; family Otariidae; genus Zalophus; species Zalophus californianus. Next base: position 111,155,126 of record NC_045605.1, on the reverse strand, counting down.
TCAAACATACACCAAGGGGGAGACACCTACTGATCACGGGAATGTCATTACGTGCGTATCCAGTTTGGATTGATCTGTTATCCAGTTTCTCCAATTTAAGCAGCCAAAGCCTTTATAAAACATTTCCCGAGATCACACAAACAGAACAGCCACTCCGGGCCTCATCCTGCAGTGCTCCGTGCACCCAGCCCTACAAACCACACCCCTTCCACAAGCACTCCTCCAGCTCCCCTGGTTGCCCTCCTGCAGCGCGCCCCCTCCTGGGTCCCCTCCACACTGTTTCCTGTCAGGATGATCAGCTGCCCAAGTGGCTCTCAGAAAGGGGACTGGACAAGGTTTCCCAAACTTATCCCTTCTCCACATCGAATCTGAGAGCAGAGAGGCGCGTGCACCCCTGCTCTCCACCACCTGGGGGAATGCTACCCACTCCCAGAGCCCAGGGTGTCCTCCCACGGGCCGAGGGCTCCTGACGTCTCCTCCAGCGCCCTCTCCTGAGCACCAGCCCCTCAAGTCCGACAATCACTCATCCACGGGCGTCCCTAGGCATCGTGCCTTGCCCCCCCAGACCTGGGCGCAGGTCCCGGGGAGCAGCATGGTCATCGTCCCCTACTGGGCTAAAGCTTGGGTGCTCGCCTCTTACCCCCGCACCACCCACCCCCAGCACCAGCCCTGGTCCCCGAGCCTGCCCCTCTCATGCCATGGCTGCCACGGCTGCCACGGCCCTGCTCCGCCTGCATGTGGGGGAGGGGCAGATGATCTTTCCAAAACCCAAAGGCAAGACCTAAACTCCAAAGATGTGCGCAAGGCCCTTGCAGACCCGGCCCTGCGGCCGATGTCTGGCCCTCCTCCGCCCCCTGGCCTCAGGAACTTGGGGGAAAGCAGTGCTCTCTGCCAGGAATCCCCGCTCCGCTTTCTTCCTTGGGGCTCAGCCTCCACCCCACTTGGGATCTGGCCTGCCCCTCCCTTCCTCGGGAGCAGAGTGCTAGGGGCTCCATCTCCAGGCTCTGGGCCTGGCCAGCAGACCACTGCCCACTGCTGCCGCTTGCAGGTCTGGCCCGGTGGAGCCACCCCTGTGGTTCCCCACACTCCTATCTTGCCCGTGGGCTGGCTGACAGAAAAGGACGCCGCCGAGGTTCTGTCAGCTCATAGTCACAGAGCTGGGACTCTGAACAAGCTTGCAGTTCTCGGCCCACCAAGCAGCACATGCTCTGGAATGGGACCAAGGAGGGAGGCCGTCCGTTCCAGCCCACCCCGACACTGACCTGTCTTATGGGTCTCGCCCTTCACTGGTGTAACCCACCTCCCTACTGGACGGAAAGCCCCAGAGAGACTGAGACAGATCGCCCTCGTCTGCGGTCGGACCTCCGGCGTCCAGGACTGCCTAGCAGGGCAAGTGCTCAACGTATGCTTAGTGAGGAAATAAGAAATATCTAAGTAAATCTTTGTGAACTGCTCAGGGACACTTTTCCACTGAAATGGACGATATAATGCTCTCACCTGGCGCTTTCACTTTCCCGTCTTTCACAGACCTTTCATTAGAATCACAGTCTGCTGCCCAGGTAATGAGAGGGCGGCCAGACAGCACCATACCACCACGACATGGAGATGGCTTAAGCTCCACCCCAAGGGCACCATCTCTCACAACTCTTACATAAAAGTAAATACTCGCCAACACGGAAACATGAGTTCAGAGATAAGCAAACATTTGTAGTCTATAAATATGGATGTTTCATTTTTCTTCTGGAAACGCAGCAAAGCCTATTGGCTCTATCTCGTGTGCCCTTACACACACTCTGGACTGGGGGCTCTAGCTGTTATTCTGAATGGAATCATTCAGATTATCATCAAAGGCAGCACAGGATGCTGGCTGAGATCCCTGCTGCGGTCAAACTGCCAGGGCTGGAGGCCTGGCTCGGCCCCCGGCTATAGCTGTGGGACCCTGGACAAATCACGCAACTTCTCAGAACGTCAGGATTTCTCGCCTGGACAGGCAGATAAGGGCAGTACCGACCACAAGGTTGGTCTCAAGATGAAAGGCCACAACAGATGTATTTAGACGGATACCTGGGGAAGAAAAATGCTAGCTATACGAGGGTTACAAAGACCCTTTGAAGTACTCAGCATAAAGAATTAAACAGCAAGTTTGACACAAAACCACCAAAGACTGCCTGGAGCCTGCAGCACAAGGCCTCTGAGGGGAGCTCCATCCAGCCAGGCGTCCTCCAGAGAGGAGACTGGTCTTTCTAAAGCAAGCGGAACCTGGAATGGGACACGCACCTTCGAGCAACAAAGGAGAAGCTGCAAAACCGGTGTCAGCACAGGGAACCAAACAGATGTTCTGAATCTACTTAAGGAAGAGCTGAAATGGGAAAAATATTCTAAATGAGGATGTCCTTGAAAAGCCTGGGGAAGGCACCTGGGGAACTCAGTCGGTTGGGTTGAGCTCTGCTTCAGCTCAGGTCACGATCCTGGGGTCCTGGGATCGAGCCCCATGTTGGGCTCCCTGCTCAGCGGGAAGTCTGCTTCTCTGCCCCTCCCCTGGCTCATGCACACTCTCTCTTTCTTGCTCACTCTCAAATAAATAAATAAAATCTTAAAAAGAAAAAAAAAAAAGCCTGGGGAGAAGGTCACTTTTGATGAATCCAACCTTAGGAATAAAAAACTTTCAGAAACTGGAAACCAAGCGTATCTACAACTCTAGTACCCATACACACCCTTTCCTATTTGGTTTCATTTCCTGTTTCCTCAGGGGATGACCACAGGTTCTCAACCTTGGAGGAAGCCTAGGGACAGGTGGGGGGGGGGCACCAGTAAAGGAAGAGCAGGTGGGCTGTGTCCTGGGCCCAAGCGCTGCCTGAGAGGTACTGCCCTAAGGCACAGGACTAGAAAACTCCATCAGCTGTCCAGACAAACTGGGGGCTTAATTCCAACGTATAGAGCAATCTCCAAAAACAGGCCAATTCTTACCAAGCCTCCAAACACCTGACTTTCTAAAGCAATTAAAAGAAAAAACCCAACATGTCATTTATGTCCACAAATGAAACAGAACCACGCTTTCATTAAAAAACAAAAAAGAACAGATAAACAAGCTCCAGGTTTCAATCCAGACACACAGCACCTGTCCTGTGCCAGGTGCTACTCTAAATCCTTTCCGAGGGATGACCCCTTAAGGGTCCACATCCTCCGAGGTGGCACGCTCGGCCCCCCCGTGCTCTGAGAAAGGGGCAGAGCTGGGAGCCCAGGCGCGCCACACCAGCTCTGGACTCAGGGCTGTGACCATGCTGCCGTTTCACCGGAGGCTGGGTGGACTTCTCGGGCTGCCTGGCTCTAGGGAAGGTGGAGACAGTCCTGGAATCCAGGCACACCCGTCGGGGAGGTACAGCGAGCCTGGTATGTGGGTACTGGTGTGGGGCAGCAGCCTGTCATGGGGGTGCCTCCCACATCACAGGGTTACCCAGGTGGTCGGAGCTCCCCACTTGGAGGCCCACAGCACCCAGAGGCAAAGGGGACACACACAGCCTCAAGTGTGGGCAGGCTGGAACCTTCACGCATCATTTTCACCAGCCAAGAGCAGTAAAACTCTTGGTCAATAATTCCAATGGAAAGTTTGCTCCAGACAGGAATCCTGGTGACAATCTCTGGACTTGCCAGAAGTCACAGCCCTACTTGCGGGACTGCGGGAAAAGATCCAGGGCTCTTCCAAGGCCGGCCTGCGGACGCGTTGGTCCACGCGCTGGTGACATCAGAGCCCGGGGTGGGCAGGGCTGCTCCCTGAACCTCCCCGGAGGCAGGCAGTAAAGTGGGGTAATAACGCACTGACCAAGCAGAGCCCAAAGGCCACTGTCTGTGGAGCCCCAGATGAAAGCCTTCCTAAAACCCGAAGCCTCTCATGTGGGTGTCTGTGAACCCCAGCTTCTTTCGCCCACCCCCGGCTTGCTGCCAGGCTGGACGCCAACTGAATCAGCCCCGGGGCTCTGCCTGTCGCCAGGGTACAGCTGGGGACAGGAGGGAGCCAGGTCCCGCCCAGACGCCAGCTACGGGAAGGGGGAGGTAGCGCGCCGGGGCGGGGTGCCAGAGGACCCCGGCAGAGCCCGAGGAAGAGGCCGAGGAGGGGGTGGCCTGGAAACCGCGGGGAGCCCCCAGGGGTCCGGCAAGGCGCGGGAAACGCAGGCCCGGGCCGGGGCGGGGGGGTCCCGGGGAGGCTCAGCGTCCGCCAGGTCGCTCCAGGAAACCGCCGACCCCCAAAGCGGGTGGGTCCCACGCCCGCCCGGGGAAAGCGCCACCCCCAGAACCGGGGTCATCCTCCGCAGGGTGGCCCAAGGAACCTGCCGACGCCTCAGGCCCGGGGCCCTCCCCCGCGCGGCCAGGAGATCCGCCGACCCAGGGCGACGGGTCCTCCTCCGCCCACCCCGGGGACCCGCCGAACCCCCAGGGCGGCTTCATCCCGCCAGCACCGCCGCGCGCACTCACCCTGCTCCCCAGAGGAACCTGACATCTTAGGAATTCCAAACCAGCCAGAGAGGCGACAGCTTCCCGGAAGCTGATGCAACCACCGCCCCGGAAGTCCCGCCCAGCGCCGGGGCCGCCTTCCGGGACACGCCCGATCGCCAGGCAACCGCCGCGGACTCGGGACGCCGCCGGCTAGGGCATGCTGGGAGTTGTGCTTCCCGTCGCTCCGCGCGCACGCGCCGGGAGCCTCCTTGGGACCACAGGTCCCTATTATGGACCTAGGAGACCCGGTGCCAGCCCAGGTGCGGGGCTCGGTGCGGTGTGTGTGTCCGAGGCGGGGATAAGTTAGAGTTCGGCCTCGGGAGACGGGCATCGAGGACACAGCTCACTCATGCTTGTTAGCACTGCACCGACGGGCGTGGGGACCAGCCCCAGCCCCAGCCCGCTGGTCAGACAGGGCCGTCCAGAGACAGCAATGGGCTGGCCAGGACGGAGGACTAGTTGGAAGGAAGCTTAGAGGATGGGATTGCGGATGGGTGGGAAGTGCGTGCCCGGGAGAGGGCTGTCCAGCGGACGACCCCCGCAGAAAGCAAGCCACTGAAAACTTCCAGTTAGTGCAGAACGCGCAGAACAGCCCTGGCAAGAGATGGGGCCTGAGGCACAGGCCAGGGCTCGGCCTTTTGGAAGCATCTTGTAAGCAGAGTCAAGAATGGCGAGCCGCTGAACGGTTGGCTCCCACAGGACCGGGCACAGCTGCATTTGTGCTTTAGAACGCTCAGAGCGCCCTGGGTGGCAGAACGAACGAAAGAGACCGGGAGGACAGCCAGACTGAAGAAGCCTTTCAGTCGTCCAAAGGATAGTGAATGGTGGCCTGGGCTAGCGGGGTGAGCACACAGTCCGGGGAGAGCCCCAGGAAGCAGCAGAGCCCGGCACGAGGCGGAGACGGGGCAACGGGGTGGACAAGTGGACAAGGAAGCGGGTGGCGACCCACCTCTCAGATGACAGAGCGGGTGTGGCTTTCACTGTAACTGGGAGTTGAAGAGGTTGGGTGCTGGATGGGAAGAAACGGGCAAATCTGTGCCTAACTCCAGGAACCGGTGGTGTTCGGGCTGAGGGGGGCAGAGTGGAGCTCACATTCTGAGGCAAGCAATGGGGGGAACACCACAAACCAGAAGAGGCGTCTCCAGCCTCCGATCCTCAGCCCAGAGCCCTCCCTCTGGCAAACTGCAGCCTTGGGGTCCGTGTCGCCCTCTGTGCATGAAGCCCCCGCCGAGGATTCACACCCACGTTGTGTACCCACCGGAAATAAAAGGAAACACGATTTAAAATATAAGTTTTATTATGTAAAACTTAATTACAGGGGTCCTTAAGTGCCTCAGTAGGCTAAGGACCTGGCTCTGGATTTTGGCTCAAGTTGATGTTAGGGTTGTGAGATGGAGCCCAATGTCAGGTTCCGCACTGGGCAGGGAGTCGGCTTAGGATTGCATCTCTCCCTCTGCACTTCCCCCTGCGCACAGAAATTCTCTAAGCTACATAAAATCTTAAAAAAAAAAAAAAAAAAGAGAAGAGAAGAGAAAACTATAGGGGTGCCTGGGTGCCTCAGACGGTTCAGCATCTGCCTTTGAATCAGGTCATGATCCCGGGGTCCTGGAATCGAGCCCGGCAGTGGGCTCCCTGTTCAGCAGGGAGCCTGCTGCTCCCTCTCCCTCTCCGTGCCACTCCCCCTGTTTAAACTCTCTCTAGTAAAAGGATATTTTAAAAAAAAACTATTAATACAGAAAAAAATGTAATATATTAACTATACTTATAATAAATACAGCATAATAACAAGTCATTAAGTTACTCCTAGTTACATAGGGGAACCTCAGTCACAGGCACACCGTGTTCTAGGTCATGGGGACATCCCAGATCTCCGAGATCTAAGCACTGATCAGAGCAGAAAAAGGGCTCAGTGCCTGGGGAAAGGGCTGGGCAACGTGAGTGCAGCCAGCAGAGTCCTGGCTCCCTGCCCAACCACCTCAGGACTCGCTGGGATCCACGTAGATCCTGCCCACCCCTGCCGCCTTGGTCACAGGCAGTCCCCACAGCTGGTCTGGCCCCGCAGGAAGCACTCTTGCTGGCACCTAGAACTGACCTCCCCATTGCCAACTTTGTGCGGGATCTATGTAGAAAATGTGCACAGTCCCATCAGGGATTCCAGAAGTTTCCAGTAAGATGCAAACTGGGAAAGAAGGTCAGATCACGGCCATTCAGGACCCCGCTTAAGGACATGATCCCGTGCCAAAAGTTTCATCTGAGGTCTCCGAACGTCTGACCAGGATGCCTTCGGCAACTAACCCGTTTATAATATTTTCCAGGTACATGTGTAGCTGCATCTTATGGAGGGCAGCGAACAGTTTAAAAACAGAGGCTTCCCTTCCCAACTGGGTTCTCCACAAAAGGAGCATCTGGTGATGCTGCTCCATCAAATTGCCGGGGTTTTGGCATTCGCAAATGTCAATGTCACTGTCTTTCAGCCCGAGAATCCTCATAAATGTTTTCCAGTGTTTATCAGAGATCGTTTTTTCAAATTCATAGTAGGTCCGGGCTGAAAAAAAGTAAAAGCAAAAAGGAGGACTGTTTACATTTCTGGGAGGACCGCGTGGCACCTGCTGTCACGGCTCCCCAGGGATAGGTCACAGGTGTCTCCAGCGTGCCCCAGGGCCGGGTGCCAACCAGCACGCCACACCCAGGAGGTGGGAGGTCCTGTGGGACCCCGCTGATGTCCCAGAAATCGGGTCCAGATGCCGGGAGACCGAGGTGGGGCCAAGACTCCCGCCCTGCCTGTGGCTCATTACTGGAGCCTGGGAGGAGCCAAAGATCCGGGGAAGTCGGGAACTGCACGGGATCCCCAGTCGGCTGCAGGTCACCTGCCCTTTTTCTGTCCCTTGACACCCAGAGAGAGGCTGTAAGACGCACAGGACTGACAAGGCCTCCAGCTATCGGGTGGGGACCGTGGTTAGGATCTGAGCGGAAAGGCAGGTTTTGTAACCTCTTGGGGTTTCAGACTACCGTCTCCTTAAACCTATCCAAAGGGGTGGCCCTGCACAGCTGTTAGCGAAGATGGGATGTAAAACAAAAAGCACCTGTCATGGAGCAGGTCTCAATCAATCCTCCATGAACGCCTGAAAGAGTACAGAGTCCTAGCCAAGAGCGGGCCTGCTCGTCGAGGCTGTAACAAGTATTCCTACCCCCCACTCATTTCTCCTTCAAAACATGAACGCATCTTCCAATCAAAGCGGTAGTCAAAGCCGATGAACCCCACCAAACTCATGTTTGACAAATGATGTTTCCCATAATGTCACTCCTGAGCGCAAAATAGTGCCCGCGGCTTGACGCAGGCAAGTGTCCCCCTCTCAGAAACAAGGACAGCAGGACTTGACATGCACACCAAACAAGGTGAAGCCTTAACAGTTGCTAGAAACGAGGAATGCAGACTACGTACCGTCATTCCATGTATCTGTTACAAAATACTTAGCTTCATAGTCCTGTGGAGAGAAGAAAACACCGTTGTTGCAGGAGAAGGAAGAATCCATGTGGCTGAAGCCGAACCACAGTCTGGTCAGAGGGAGCAGCGGGGTGAGGACAGGGGGGCCTCCATGGACGGGAGAAGGCCTTCAGGGAGTAGGTCCCGCACCAGGGGCCGAGAGGTCACAGCCTACGAGTGTCCTCCGGGTCTCACTGCCCCAGGACACGGCCGGGGCCCAGAGGCGGCCCAGTGGCCCCTGCTCAGGTGGGCAGGCGGGCAGGTACCCGCTGAGCTGTGTCACCTGGGGATACCCAGCTCTGCTCCAGGGAATGACAAACGGACAGCACTCCTGTCCACAGAAATGCCCCGGGAAACGCGAGAGGGTACTCCGGAGAAGCTCCGAGCGGAGGTCAGTGCCAACACTGAGTGCCCGAGAGCGGCAGCCCCAACGCCCACTTCTCCTGCGCATGAGGTCAGGTAGCCCGTCACCGCCAGGCCGACGGCTGCAGGCCCCAGCTCTGCCTCCCGCCCGCGGCTGGCCCCCCACGGGACTCCCCGCTCTGGGCAGGGGTGCTCGGCCATAACATGGGATAAGAACGGGCTGAGAGGGACCCCCCGGGCCTCCTGCTGAGATGGGCAAGGGTCCTAACGTCTCTACTGACTCGTCTCTGAGCCGGCAGGGAATCTGAACAACGTCAAGCCCTCTCTCCCTGCAGTGGTACCTACGGACACTCGGCCCAGAAACCCAGTCTCCACGCTAGAGCTGGCATCCTCCACGCCCACACCAGGGGACCCCAGGGGGCCACAGCGATCGGCACAGGAGCAGCGTGATCTCCTCCCTGGGACCCTGTCCCTAATTCCTCACCTGTGCCCTGCCTTCAGGATTCAGACACGGGGCCTTGGAATTCCCCAAACCCTGGCTCCGTCCCATCGATGCACATGCTGTCCCCGCTTCTGGAAGAGCCCTACTCCCCTGAGCCACGGAGCGGGTGTCTGCTCATCTCGTCAAACTCAGGTGTCCCACACAGGATGGGCCACACAGCCCCACAACAGAGGATGGGGCCCACTGCTGTCCTGCGAGCGAGCCCGGCCCCCACGGCCCATCCAGGGGCGCAGTGTGCGCTCGCCCCTCCCGCCGCCACCCCGGCTGCACTGAGGCCATGCCCGGCACACAGGACTTGCTGGCCGAAGCCCGCCGGGCCGATCTGAGGCCCGCTCACGCTCCGGGGGCTGTGGTGTCCAGCACGTCCCAGCCTCGGGCCCTGGACAAGGACGCTCCCTGAGCCTTGGCGCCCTCCCGGTGTTACAGCCCCTTGGGACAGCAGGTGGGGTCGGGACTCCTGTGCGCTGAATTGTAGCCCCACACACTGAGTCTGAACCTCTCAACGTGACTAGTCGGGAATGGGGTCCAGGCAGACAACAGTCCTGTCGAGGTCGTGAGGGTCGGCCTCACTCCATGCTGACTGGTGTCCTCAGGGAAAGGGGAAATCTGGACGTGGACTCGTACACAGGGACACACGCCGTGAGGACGGAGGCAGAGCTTGGGGCAATGCTTCCGCAAGCCCTGGAGCCCGAAGTCGGCCAGATGCGAGCAGCCGCCGAGGGAGAGGCCTGGCCTGCTGGTGCTTTGCAGACTCAGCGGCCGCAGGCCACCCAACACCTCGATCTGGACCGTGAGCCTCCAGGACGCGAGACAATACACACCCCGCCGAGGAAGCCGCCCCGGGAAACCCACACAGGGGCTGTGCCAGAGCGCACACGGTAGCCCTGAGCACGGGGTCTGCGTACACTCAGCGCTCAGTAAGCAGAGGTCTCATTCTTGGACGCCCCAGACGGGTCACCTACCTGCTCCAGGGTCCTGAGGGAGGGGGCCACCTCAGGGTGGTCCTGCGGGCCAGGGGCGGCCGGGGCTGCCGTCTGTAGCGCCTGCTCTGGGGCCGCGGGGCTCCCCCCGAGCGCCGCCCGCGCCGGCTCGGCGCCCTCCTCCGGCTCCTCTGAGGGGCCTGCGTGGGGCCCAGCCTCGGGATTCACAGCTGAGCACCCCTCCTCTAGCAAGCGAAAAGGCGAGGGCGTTTCCACATCAGGGGCAGGCCCGTCGGTCTCAGGATTCAGGGGCAGCAGCGACTCACTGTGCTGATGGCCAATCTGTGAGTAAAGGACAAAATCGTGTCTTTTGGACACGGAAGCCTGTGGCACAGGTGCTTCCCAAGCCACGACTGGGGCGGCGGGGGGGAGAGAAATACCTGGTAATTCCTGCCGAACGTCACACTGTTTCATGAGGACTTTATTTGTTTGGTAACCTGAGCAACTACCGGGGAGCTCAGGTGACCGGTTGCAATTATTAGCAATAAATTATCTCTTTAACTTTTAAGGAGACTCCCGCCCAGCATGGCGTCCAACAATGGGCTTGAACTCACAACCCCGAGTGCAAGACCCGAGATGAGACTGAGAGTCGGAGGCTTAACCGACGGACACACCCAGGTGCCCGGACAATAAAGCATCGTTTAAGGAGGGTGCGCACCCTGGGCTTGGACACAGAACGCTACTGCACACTTAACAGTCTACACTGGTGTGAGCGCAACTTTTGTACACACCAAAAAAGTGAGCAATCCATCCGACTGGCTCCATTGCGCTATGTGCTTTATGGCTGTGGGGCGGGACCACCTCCCAGCACCGCATGCTGCGCCTGTGGGTCCGCAGCCTGAGCTCTGCGCCCGCACGTAGGACCTGACCGCAGGAGTTCACACTCCATGAATGTGAGCCCTACACCAGTGGTGAGCGTGCTCGAAGAGGCCGACTCTGAGACGCACGGACACGGGGAGAGAAGCAGAGACGGGCAGACGCCTCGGCCCTACAACGCTGGGGTCTCCAGCCCGATTAGGGAGGCAGGAAGGACCCTCCCAAACGCCTCTGACAGAGCCCCCCCTTCCCGCCGCCCCTCCCCTGATGCCAGACTCCGGCCCGCACACTTGCAGGCCATAGGCTCTACTGCTTTGTGCTCCCCAGCGGACACCGAATTTTTCGGCAGCCCTGGGATGCTCATGCACACCCCTCTGCCACTCTGAGCCTCATTTTCCACCCCGCCCTAGACCGACAGAATTTCAGTCTTCTTCCAGCACATTCTGGGGCTCCAATAAGCAGGCACACGCGAGGCTGGAAAGCAGGGGCTCTGGTGTGCCCACCACTCACCCACCCCGGATGACTTTTGGGACTCGACTGCCACCAAAGCCCAGTGCCACCGTTAGGGAAACCGCAGGACAATACTTACAGCGCTGTCAGGTCCGTCCGGCCTTCCTGAATACCAAGAAGAAGAGAAACGATCAGAACTGAAATCAGTGGGGGCAATGACTTCTGCGAGAGAAGAAACTGCTCTGAATTGAGGACAAACCGTCCTTACCTTTCCAGACGCTGAAGAACCAGCAGCAAGGCCGCATACCTGCAAGGAGCACAGGAGGTGAGCGTCCTCGGGGCTCTGTCTGCACCCAGCTGCCCTTCCTCCTTTCGGGCACCCCACGCTGACGCAGAGCCAGTCTCTCCCTGCCCCTTGGCCCACAGCACCCCCAACGCGGCGTCTCGCCAGCTGCCCAGAGATCTGGGTCTTTTTTTTTTTTTTTTTTTAAAGATTTTATTTATTTATTTGAGAGAGAAAATGAGATAGAGAAAGGGAGCATGAGAGGGGGGAGGGTCAGAGGGAGAAGCAAACTCCCCGCTGATAGCAGGGAGCCCAATGCTGGACTCGATCCCAGGACTCCAGGAGCATGACCTGAGCAGAAGGCAGTCGCTCAACCAACTGAGCCACCCAGGCGCCCCCGGAGATTTGGGTCTTAAGACCTGTGTGCGGGGAGCAGGCAAAGAGCTCTGAGCTCACACATGAGAAGGAGAAATTCAACACAGCTATGTATTCACAGCAAAAGCCTCCCGGGGGACCCCCAACCCAGGGGGTCCACTTCGGCGCTCCTGATGGGGACCCAGAGCTAGCTCCCCCAGCTCTGACCTGACCCTACTTACCTTTCTTCTTATAACAGTACATGAAGAGGACACCCACAATGAGGAAGATGGCCAAGAGGGCGAAGGATAACACGAGCTCACGGACGGACACATCCTTCGGTAATTCTTTTCCTGGAAGGAGACAAGACAGAGAATGGTGGAGCGGGTCAGGCTCACGTTCCTCACTCAGGTGACAAGGACAGAAAATCCTCGCTGAGGGAGGCAAGGAGGCACCGTGGATCTCGAGGCCTCAAGCCATCTCTCCCACTAATCATGGTCTTGAACGACCCTAGTGGGAGGCAGCTGAGGCTCCTGGTTTCTGTGTCACAGACGAGGACCTGGGGTCCTGGTCAGGTGGCTGGAAGCCGGAGGAGGTCTGCATGGCCAGGGGAGTGGAGGGAGGTCCTGGTTTCCCGGGACCGGGCTCTGCATTTCCACCTGCACCAGCAGGAGGCAGAGCATGGCCAGTCCTGACGGCAGCAAGGCCCTCCCATGGTGGCCTGAGGGACATGGCAGGTCCACCCCGAGGGGACATCTGCTATAACCACTCGGGTGTCCTGGTCTCACTCTGGTGACATCACAGAACTGACACAGGGGGCAGGACGGTCTCATTAGAGCCTCGATGGTCAGCCACCAGGATGTCATCGGTGTTGGCAGCCGGGACTGGGAGGTGGGAGGGATGGACGACAGGGCAGATCTTTCACATGGTGCCAAGTCTGACTCAAAGATTTTCTTTATGCTCTGATTAGGCCCTTCCTAATTTGTTCTTCTCTCTTTGGTGTTAAAGTATCCTTTAAAAGTGCAAGTTACACAAATCAAAATCTTTTGTGGAAATCAACAAGACAGTGCTGGCCTGTAAAGGGACACCCCACCACCGTCCCAGAGCAGCCGGACGACCTGGACGCAGAGCCTCAGACGTCAAGGCCCGCAGTTAGGTGGACTTGGGCTCCCCCCCCCAAGATGGGACCGAAGGACAGCCTCACACGGGGATGCTCGCTGCACTGCCCCACCAAGGGACACTGGCTACAGCTGGAAGGGACGGTCTTTGAAGGACACAATCCTGAGTCAGGTGCATGTGCAGGTGGGAAAAACACACCGAACCTGGACCTCCTACCCTACACCCTGCCGGGTTCACTGCAGAACAAAAACAGGAAGGCAAACCCATACAGAATCCCTCCAGGTGAGCGAAGATTTCTCACACAGGACATGAGCCCCAACCGTACGGGACACAGTTGGGTAAAGGGACCACATGAAAACGAAGGGCCTGTCCACCAAGACACCCTTGCCGTCAGAGAAGAAGACTCGCCGAGGAGGAGATATTTACAACACAAAGGCACTATCCATGAATTTTGTAAACCACCCCCCACTTCTACCAATACAGCTGACCTTTCAACAACATCAGCCACAAGGTCCAGGTACGTGTGGAATTTTTCAATACACACGATACAGAACCATCGATGTGTCTGTTCTTCCTTATTATCTCACTACCCTTTTTTTTTAAAGGTTCATCGATTTATTTGACAGAGCGAGAATGAGAGAGAAGGGGCGAGTGGGGGGGGAGGGTCAGAGGGAGAAGCAGGCTCCCCGCCAAGCAGGGAGCCCAATGCGAGACTCGATCCCGGGACTCTGGGATCATGACCTGAGCCGAAGGCAGTCGCTTAACCAACTGAGACCCCCAGGCGCCCCTCCTTCTTACCCTTTTCTCTCTACTTTATGTTACTGTAACAAGACCGCACGTGTGATACATGTAACACACAACACAGCAGGTAATCAACTGTCCAGGCCCACGGAGGCTTCATTCAACAGGACGCTATTAGTAGGTAAGATTTTGGGGGGATCAAGGGTTCTCTGGGGATGTTCCCGTGCAAGGGGAACCGGCGCCCCTCACCCCACGTTGTTCAGGGCTCCGCTCTATCAAAACTAAGAAAGCAACCCCGCCTAGGACTCAACCGAACAGTAGGCAAGAATCCCTCAGAGACACTCAGCACCAGAGGCCCAAAGGCTTGGGGCCTCACCTCCGCTCGCGGCTGCTGCCTGCCTCAAAGCCTCAGGTCCCGGCCGAGCGCCCCTGAAGGCAGCGACCTGGCCTGCTTTTGGGGATCCCATGAAAGGAGAGATGGAGGAGGTGCTGACTAACCGGGAGAAAACCGCGGGCCTCACGGAACTCAGCCGTTCCCCTCCCCTCCTGCTCTGCCAGGTGCGGGACGCCAGGCAGGACGCCAGCAGCGAGCGTCCCCGTCGGCCCACGCACCCCGGCGCGGGAACCTAGGACGCAAGCCACGGCGCGGCTCCAAGCATTCTGTTCACTCAAGACAGGGCCATGACCGTGGCCCATGGGCCGAATCCAGCCCACGGCCCATTCCCGCAAGTCTGAATGGCACCCAGGCGTGCCAAGCCTAACGTCTTACCTTCACGGGGCAGGTCTGCGGACCTGGAAGGAAGAGATGGCGTCCGGCTCTTACCTGGTGCCTCCGTACCAGCTTCTGGGGCACAGACTGTATCGTGTGTGGCATTGCAGGGCCAAATGACAGGTCCAGAACACCTGACACAGGGAGGAAACCCAGAGCATTAATCCTCCCTGCCTGGTACGGCCCCAAACATCCTTCGCACCACCCACAGGTCAGAGGTCAGGAGGAGCCCCGGCTCGCAGGATGGCCCGCCAGCTCTCAGGCTCTCACTGCCTGGCATGTCCCCGGCTGCCTGGCCCAAACCGGTTCCCTGAGGAGTAAAGCTCTGTCCCATGCTCTGTGACGTGTGGGGGGTAGGGCAGAGCGTCCCTCTGTTCCTGGATAGCACTGCATGTGCTGGGAGGACTTGCCCTGCTGTAGCTGCAGCTCGATCTCCCTCAAGAAAGAAGGTAGCCCAAAGGTGAAGCGCGTGCAAAAGGGGACATGGAAGCGAATCCAGAGAAGCCAGAGGCTTGATCGAACCGGACCTGAAGGCAGTCCTCACTTCGGACTCACAGGTCCAGGAAGCTACCGTTCAACACGGTCTGAGTTACGTCAGTTGATGACGTGCCTCACAAAGGAAAGGCGAGCTATCTTTTTAGTGGCCCTGCCACTGTCCGCGTCCCCAGAAGGTCCTCCCCAATCGGTGTCCACCCAGAACCTCGGAAGGGGGTGTGCAGAGATGCTCACGTGACGGATGGGGTCACGCCAGACTGCGGTAGGCCTTCACCCATGACTGCTGTCCTTACAGGAGGGAAGAGTGTACCAGGACAGAGAGAAGGCCGGGTGCAGACAGACAGACACAAGCGGAGACGACCTCAAGCAGACAGAAGCAGAGGCAGGAAAGCCCAGGAGCCCCGAAGCGTGCCGGCAACATCAGCGGCGGGAAGAGGTGAGGCAGGGTCCTCCCCCAGAGTCTGCAGAGGGAGCTCGGCCCCGCTGACCCCTGGCTTCAGACTTCTGGTCTGCAGACTGTGAGAGGACACATCTTTGTTGGTTTTCTCACAACCACCCGGGTGTGGCCGTGTGTCAGCAGCCACAGGTCGTTCACGGTGATGCGTTCATGCCGCTCTGCACTCATTCCGTCTGCCTAGACCTCTCCTCCCCCGGAACTCTCGATGGCTCCCCCCTCCCTCCCTGGGCCTCTGCTCAAGAGGCCAGTCCCCCCGCCCCCACGCGCTCTCCCCCGCATGGATCCGTCACTGCCCCCGTGTCTGCACCGTCTCCACCACTGCTGGGCGCTTAGGGTCTCTGCTACTGTGCGTACAGGAGGGGCCCACACCCGCATCCCCAGCACCTTCGACACCGGAAGCAATTCTCCACGCAGTTGTCTGAGTCGCAGTAGTGGCTCCCCAACTTGCACTGGCATTGCCGGTCGCTGGTTGGTGTGCACTCAGCCACCATCTCCTGGTCTGAAGGGGGAGAGCTGAGGGTCAGCACCGGGGGCCAGGACCGTCCCCGCCTGTACCGGGCTGCGCCCAGCACACTGGTGGAGAGCACGGAACCTGTCCTCCCCTTCCCTTCTATGCAGGGGCGGAGAGGGGCCAACAGCCAGACCTCACCCCTGCATCCCGGCCAAGGGGCCGGGGCCACCTGCTCAGAAGCCACCCCCATCGTTCCGTTCACCTTGTTCGCCCCCCACAGAAGAGCACAGCGCCGGCAGGGATGCCGGGTGAGGGGACCCCTCAGAGAGAGAACGGAAGGCGGGGGGACCCCTCCTCCTCCAGCAACACCCACGGCGGCCGTGCTCACCACCACACCCGGAGCCCTTCCACGGTGCTCGAGACCAAGAACAGCATTGCACAGACAGGTGAGAACCAGACAGGCCCGCACTCCCTGCCGGGCACCACGTCCCAGATCCACAGCCCGGGTTCAGCCCTCCGCAGCCCATCGCTACATTCTGGCGCTTCCTGAAACCGGACGCGCTGGGCTAGATGTGACCGGACCGGATCCCGCCGCGTAGCCCACGCCGGGCTGGCCCCTGGGGGACCCAGCTCTCCGTCCCTGGACACTCGGGTTGCTGCTGGCTTTATGTGACAGCAGACGCTTCCCCTGCTCTCAGCACACACGGGCAACGCCTGCCCCGGTCGAGATCAGGACACGGGGTGGTCGGGCAGCTGCTTCGGCGAATTTTCAACTTCACCAGCTCTGCCAAGACTGTTTCCAGAGCGTACGGACTCCTGCACGTCCCTGGGGGTGAGTCCTCCCTGTCTTTGGGCCCCATGCTGGAAATCTGTCCATCTGCTAGGAGGACAGCATGTCTGTCCATCTACTCCTGAGCTTTTTACGTGTGTACTGGTCACGGATGTCCGATCGTCTTGGCCGCGTCTGTGTCTCCACTTAAATCAAGTGTGTTTTCAAACGTCCCGACTGATGTGTTTCTTCTGGATGTGAATTTCCCTGAGTCGTATCATAAATCCGTTCTCCCACGGATTCACGGCTGAATTCCCAAACCTGGGTGTCTTGCGAAGAACAGAAGTCGGCCGTTTGAAAGCAGTCACGGGTACCCTCCTCACTCGTAAGGTTTCTGACTTTTAGGGCTCCCGTAAGATGCTTTTCCACTGCCACCAGGGCATAAACACGCTTTACATTTTGCTCTCAAAGTTGACTTTCCCCACGTGGCCTTAGCTGCACCGTGAGCACACTCGTGTGCGTGGCGGGAGCTTCCGGCCTGCATCCTGCCCGGGCAGCGACTCGGGGGGGGGGGGGGGGGGGCGTGGCGGTCTGCGCCGGAGATGCCAGCCCTGCTCCCGGGGAGGGGCTCGGTCCCTGGGCCACACGCCACCGTTCACATCCACGGCACTGTCCACTGTTCCACTGGCCCAACCGTCCACCCCGCCCTGACCATCACGCTTGTCCCCCTGCCTCTCTGCACTGAGTCGTAACACAAGGGAGAGGGAGCATGTTCTCTCTCTTCCTCCTGAGAGTTTTGACGACTGTCAGCTCATTAGATTGCATGAAAATACCTGTTGTGATTTTTTTTTTTTTTTAATAAAAATTGTGTATTTAAAATCTTCAGCGGGTGGCCCAGACGGCTCAGACGTTAAGCGTCTGCCTTCGGCTCGGGTCATGATCCCAGGGTCCTTAGATCGAGCCCCGCATCGGGCTCCCTGCTCAGCAGGAAGCCTGCTTCTCCCTCCCCCGCTCCCTTTGCTTGGGTTCCCTCCTCTCTCACTGTGTCTCTGTCAAATAAATAAAATCTTTAAAAAAATAAAGGAAAGAAAAGAAAATCTGCAGCAGGATGATATCCTGTTGGGATTGCCCAGAATCCACTGAATCGTCGAAGAATCCTTTCACAGAGATCTGCTATCTTTAAAACAGAGAGTCTCCTTACTTACAATCTTGTATCTCTCTGCATAAGTAGACTTTCTTCAACGTTGTTTGTTCACGTAAACTTAAATTTTATACGTCCTTTCCTAGATTTTCTCAAAGTTTCTCATCGTTTCTTTGCTAATGCAAACAGCATCTTTTTAAAGAATGACATCTTTAAAAACAACTTGATGCTCCTACATAGAAACAGAGAGAACCTTTTGTATATGACCCTTGCCCCGAGTGTCTCTAAGATCCTGACTCCCGGAAGGCTGATTCTTTAACCAGGTGCACACACCATCATGGTAAGAACACCCCGAGATCGGTACTCCGCAGCTCTAACATTGTGTTCATCTGACGTAATTCCGTTTGGGGCAACGCCAGCAAGCTGAGGCCAGGGGGCTACGTTTCCAAACCCCAAGATCCCACTGTGCCGGACTGTAGCGCACTTACCCGCCCGACACCTAGTGCACGGCCGGCAGCTGGTCTCCCTGTTTGGGTGGGACTGGAAGCTTTCGGATTCACATGGACTACATTTGGAAACACCATGGTTTACATCACAGTGCCTGCTGACATAAAAGCCTGTAAAGGGGGGAACACAGAGGTGAGGTGGGGGCCCAGAGCGGACCCGATCCCCAGGCCTCTACTGGAGGACCAGGCCTCGCCACGATCTCCTTGGAGCGTTCTGGACTGACACTTGGCCACAAGTGTCCCAGGAACTGGGGACCTAGTGCCCCTCGGCTTTCAGCGACATCTTGGAACACAGGTCAGGAGATGGTTTGGAGCATACACACTGGAGGCTCCTGCGCCCGACAACATCTGTGTGTTCGCCCCTGCCTCTGGGGTGGGCTGACAGCTTCCGGCTCATCTACAGGGAACGCTGGAGGGCTCGAGACAGAGTCTCTGACCAGGCCCAGAGGAGCCCCCTGGTCTAGCGCCTGCCTCGTGCAAAGGCTGTAGCTGAGACAGTCAGCCCTGGCTGGGAGGAGGCGAACACAACCTGAAGTTGCACAAGGCTGAGTTCACAAGGTTTGCAGTCGAAGCACCTGTGTCTACTTCATGCCCACATGAGCTGTGCGTGTGTGCGGGTGCACGTGCGCATAGGCAGCGGACCCACACATGCCTGGTGTATACACAGGTATGCTGGGAGCGTGTCAGGTGAGTGGTCCAGGTGTGGGTCTTCAGTACCCAAAACGGGAGCCCTGCAGGGGCAGAGCGTGTGTGGGGCAGTGGGTGACGCCGGTGGTGATGGGTAGAGGGATGTGGTCGGCCCCCGCAAAGAGGAGATCCGTGAAGGAACTCCCACGGACAGCGTGTGCACATCTGTCTGCGAGTGTAGATGAGGTACATGCTGTGGAGGGGTGGGAAGAGCAGGCACCTAGGGCCTGTGGCCCCCACCTGCTCTATGGGGCTCATTCAGAGCATCCTCACGAAGGTGAGTAAGCCTCCACGCACATGCCGTGCCTGAGAACCGTGGTCGCCCCGGCCCCGCAAGGACCCTCCTTCGTCAGGTGTCCGAGTCACCCCAACGGGAGGGCAGCTAGGAGCATCCGGCCTGACCGTGCATCCCCATGTTGTCCTCCAGCCTGCAGAAGGACCTCCCTGAACAAAACAAGCCCACAACCCTATTCACAGGAGAGCCCCCCCCCCCAAGGGGGCCAAGATGCCAAGGAGCGGTCCGCTCACCTGAGCCAGAGGGAGTCTCCCCACCCAGCCTCCAGCTCTGTCTGCTCCAACGGCCCACAGCCTCCCTTCTCCAGCCTGCGAGGGCTGCCCCTCAAAGCTCCAGAAGATCCCCTTGGACTCACCGGCAGGACACTGTTGGCAGCACAGGTGGAGACCCTCAGGCTTGTACTCATTCGGGCCGCACTCGGGGTTACCGCCTGGCAAGGCCACCTTCGATCCGAAAAAGGAGATGGGGGTCATTAAGAGAAGACTCTGCTGCACACGGAGCCGCACATGTCCTCTAGCTGGACACAGGCGAGCACACAGGGGGACGACCACCTGCCACCTCACAGGGGTGGGCTTTGTTGGGGGAGCATACGTTGGGAACTTCCTACGTATCTCTGTGCTTTTGAACTTAGGATCTGGAGCAGTGCTACTCGGGGCAAAATGTTCTTTCGTTTCCCAAAACACGTGCTCAGGCCCATTGTTCCTACTGTTGCCGTGTAACCTACCACCCAGCCAGAACTGAATCGTCTGGGCCCGAATATTGCTTTTTTATTGAAATGATTTATTTATTTATTTCAGAGAGAGTGCACGAGCAGGGGGATGGAGAGGAGGAGAGGGAGACAGAATCCCAAGCAGACGCCCCGCTGAGTGCTGAGCCCGACACGGGTTCGATCCCACGACTCGGAGACCGTGACCTGACCCGAAAGCAAGACTCGGACACTCAAGGGACCGAGCCACCCAGGTGCCCTGACCATTTGCTTTTGTTCTAGTTCATCTGTTCAGTGACTACATATTTATGTGTCAAAAAAGCACATCATCTTTTGGCTAGGAACAGGGGATCTGAGTGTGTGCACCTGCTCCCTGCGTGCACACACACTAGAGCCCTGTCGTGGTGTGGTCCTGATTTTTTACATCGTTACTGATTGTTTTCTGCTCGGTCTACTGGCGTTTGAGGTACAGTAAAACCTCGACCCAGTTCGTGGATGTTAGATTTCACCAGACAATTACACCAGTTTCTGCTGTGTGTATGCTGCGTCCACTCGGGTGGATGCGGGCGATGTCACGACCGCTGCGGTTAAAGCCATGCACCCTTGCCGTTCGCTGAACTGGGGTTTGCAAGCCGGCCCGCTCAGTGACACTCCTCCGTAACCCCGAAGCGGCTCCTCGCGGCAGCTGCTGGCACGCGCAGAACGGCAAGACTCTCTCGCCGGGTTGTGCTGATCCCACTCCTCCTACCTCTAGGCGAGAAGAGCCTGCCACCCACCTTCACCCCGTCTGCTTCCCGCCCGGCCCAGCCGCGCTACGTCCTTTTAGGCAGAGCTCTGGAAACACCAGCTCGCCTGACTTTCCCTTCTACGCCAACCCGATCGTTCAGAAATGAGTTCCTCCTACTTGCAGGTGCTGGACCACCACCGGATTTACGTTTCCTTCTGCCATCTCATGTTGTGTTTTTAATACCCCACTTTCTTGGATTCTTTTTCGCCTTTTCAGGCTTTTGCTTCCTTTTTATTCCTCGTCTCCACATCCCTTTTTTGCCCCTTCCCACGGAAACTGATGAGGTTCCACTTTAGTTTCTAGCGGTTCAGACTACGTTTTAATTTGGGTGAAACAAAAAGGAACAAAATCATATTTAGATGGGCTTCCCTCTGCCAACACCACAGTCATAACCGTCTCGGGCAAGAACGTATCAATGAATGCACGTTTGTGAATGGAAGCTCCTGGGAAAACAGAGTATTTACACGGTTTCAAAGGCAATGCCCCTCAGGATACCTGCTAATTACAGAGGGAGAAAATATTAAGTTTACTGTGAAGACACCTGGCAAACACCACCTGAACTGTCAACGTCAGCATCGCCGCGGAAGGAACAAATCGATGTCCTGTGTCATGTGTCTTTTGCGATGGTGCAGTTGAAAGGACACAAAGTCGCCTCTTCCGTATTTTTCCCAAAAATGCCAAACTCACATTTATTCACAAAAAGCCAGCACACAGATCCAAATTGAGAAACGTTTTATTAAAGGACGGGTCAGTACTCTATAAGCGTGTGAAGATCAGGGAAGAGAAGAAAGACCGAGAACAACTCATCCTGAGGACGGGGGTGGGACAGCAGGGGACTTGACGGGAGGCTGGGGACCGAAGGGCGGCACCTGTTTCAACCTTTGCCCCCATTCTGAGCATCGAGTGCAGGCACCCTCCTCTAGAGGTCTGCAAGGTCACTACCAGTGCTCTTAGTCTGTGCTATTTTAGTTGGCGGGAGTTTTTTGGTTTTTGGTTTTTTTTGAGGGTATCGTTTCTTCTTTTCTACCAGGCTAACATGCAGGGCACTCAAAAGTAACCATCTGAAAGTGTAGAATACGGTGGCGTCCAGCCCACTGACGCTGTTGCACAACCATTTGGACTATTTTGGTAACTTAAAAAGTCCAAAGGTACTTCAAAATCAAACCTGAAAAATTAAAAACCTTGTAAAAAAGAAAAAAAATATCTCAAGAGGAAAGCGGCTTTCCTTTGTGGAACTTAGCCTGGTCAGTAACATAAATGGAGGCCATTTCCTTCTGTCCGGGTGGGGCTCACCCGCTCAGCCAGCAAGGGGACGCTTCACATGGCAAAAACAGCAAAAAAGTCCTGTTCTGTCCCCCAGCCCCTCTGGTGTCGGGGCCACCGCCCCCACCCCACCCCCGCCCCACCCACTCTGCCACCCCAGCCCCGCCCTGAGTTCAGCCCAGTGTCCGCTCTGGGATGCCAGACCCGGTGCTCCCAACCCCCAGGCACAAGGAGAGTGGGGCTGGGAGGGTGGGTGGTCTCAGCTGTACCGCTGGTGGCCCGCTGGGGACCCTTCCTGGGTGCCCTGAGCACCCAGGCCCAGGACAAGGGTGGGGCAAAACGTAAGCGCCCCCCCCACCCCAACTCAGCAACCAAGATAAAACTACATGATGCGGCAATTTAAAAACTCGAATCAGCAGACGGCTGCCACCTTTTGTGAGCAGTTCTCCTGGAACCAGAGCAGGGTTACTAGGATGTGAAGCGGGTGGGCAGGCTCGGGCCAAATGCAGGGTCCCATTCTCTCTTCTTCTGAAATGTGTCTATTTCAGCATGGATTGTTTTCGCATGGATTATTGCTTTTTCAAAAAGACCACATCAAAATACTCCTCACCTCAGGACCTGAGTTACGTGGGGGGCGTCCTAAGTCTACACCAGACACGAGTAGCCGACTTGCCTCCTCCGGCAGGTACCTCCCTCGCAGAGGATGAAGGGTTCCCCGTGGTCCCTCCGGAGGCCCGCCTACCGGCAGCAATGCTCCCACCCCCGTGGGGCTCGCCCCAGCCAGGGGTCCCCCCTGCTCTCTGCCCTCCCCTCAGGCCCCAAGGCCCCTCCAGCCCCTTCCCTTCTGTGTCAAGAAATCCCTAAGGAAGTGCAATGGCATGTGGGAACCACAGCCATCCAGCATTTGCACACGCCCAAGTCTCCAGTGGGGAAGCCCTGAAGCGCCTGTGAGAAGCTTAACCCTTCAGTGAACGAGAACGTGTCACCGATCTGAAGTGAGCATCTCCTTCTGGGCAACCCCAGCCTCACAGAGAGGAAGGTCCTGGGAGGGACCGCAGAGGAGTCACCAACCACCCGCCCAATGTGGAAAGGCCTGGGAAGGGAACCCTGAGCCCAGCCCAGTGGGTATACTGCAACCAGGCTGAGAAGAGAGGTATTTCCCCTGCTCCTTTGAAGACAGGCTGGCAGGCAATTTCCAGAAGGTGCAGATTCCAAATTCTCCCCACCCTAAAGTTTCAGCACATATGACAAGGAGCCGACAGAAGAATGGACCGTGACTAAGCACCAAGCGACACGTTCTGATGCACGACCAAGTTTCATGGAATCAAAGGCTCTCTGCTTCTGCACAGCGATGGAAACCATCGACAAAATGAAGTGGCAATCGACCGAATGGGAGAAGATACTTGTGAACGACATACCCAACAAGAGCTTAACATCCAAAACAGACAAAGAACTCATACAACTCCGTTAAGAAAAAAACACACAACCAGCTTAAAACATAGGCACAGGACCCGAGTCCAAAGACATTTTCCAAAGACAACACAGATGGCCAACAAACCCGTGAGAAGATGCTCACCATCTCCCATCATCAGGGAAATGCAAATCGAAACCACAATGAGATTTTACCTGGCACCTGTCAGAAGAGCTGGGATCAAAGAGACAAGAAATAGCAAGTGTTGGGGTGAGGCTGTGAAGAAAAGGGAACCCTCTCGGACTGTTGGTGGGAATACATGGAAAACGGTATGGAGGTTCGTCAAAAGAGTAAAAACAGAACTACCCTACGACCCAGCAATCCAACTTCTGGGATTACCCTCACCCATGTGAAAAGACGTAGACACCCCTGTGTTCCCGGAAGGATTATTTACAACAGCCTCGATATGAAAGCAGCCAGAGAGTCCACGGTGATCGATGAACAGGTAAGGAAGATGGGGTGTATATACACGGTGGAATATTCGCCACAAAAAACAATGAGATTCACAATAAAAAAGGAGAAAAAGAAAGAAAAGGCTCTCTGGGTCAAGTTTTTCAGTGCGTCAATGTGGTCTTGCAGACATCACCAGACAAGCTGCTTGACCACAGGACACAAAGAGTTCCCCCCATCGAGGAATCTGGGAGCCACCAGCGCGGAGGGCGGAAATATGACGACAACAGAGAAAGAGACAAGCCATCGGGCCTGGCTGATCTCATTCTGAACGTGCTCTGGAAAAATTTGCTTACATACACCTGGCAAATACACGGGCAGAAACAGGCAGCCCCAGGGGCGGAGGGCACATAGAAGAAGGTGTTAGGTAGGAATGCCCTCCGGTCAGGAAAACACCAAGACTGGACTGAACTCAGGAATTCAACAAACAACCTGATACTGATACAGGGACCGAATTTACAAAGCACTAAAATCAGGGGCGCCTGGGGGGCACAGTCGGTTAAGCATCTGACTCTGGGTTCTGGCTCAGGTCAGGATCTCAAGGTTGTGAGATCAAGCCCTGGAATGGGCTCTGTGCTCAGCTCACAGAGTCTCTTGAATTCTTTCCCCCTCTGCTCTGCGCTCTCTCTCTCTCTCACACATAAATCAAGGGGCGCCTGGGTGGCTCAGCTGGTTAAGCATCTGCCTTCAACTCAATTCACGTTCCTGGAGTCCCAGGATCCAGCCCCCCACTCGGGGCCCTGCTCAGCAGGGGGTCCGCTTCTCCCTCTCCTCCACCCCTGCTCCTGCTGACTCTCTCAGAGAAATAAACAAAATCTTAAAAAACAAATAAAGAAATAAAATCTGGGGTGCCTCGGTGGCTCAGTGGGTTAAGCCTCTGACTTTGGCTCAGGTCATGATTCCAGGGTCTGGGATCCAGCGATACGTGGGGCTCCCCCCTCAGAGGGAAGTCGGCTTCCCCCTCCCCCTCTGCCCCTACTCATGCCCATGCCCCTGCTCGCTCTATCCATAAATAAATAAAATCTTTAAGAAAACAAATAAAATCTCTTTTTAAGATTAACAGTATGGAGGTTCCTCAAGAAGTTAAAATAGACCTACCCTACACCCAGCAATTGCACTAATATTTACCCAAAAGACACAAAAGTAGTGAACCAAAGGGGCACTGGCCCCCAATGTTTAGAGCAGCAATGTCCACAATAGCCCAACTATGGAAAGAGCCCAGATGTCCATCAACAGATAAATGGACAGAGATGATGTGGTATATGTACAATGAAAATCACTCAGCCGTTAAAAAAAAAAAGAAAGAAACAAATCTTGCCATTTGCATCGACATGGACGACATGGACGGAGCTAGAGGATAGTATGCTACCTGAAGTAAGTTAATCAGAGAAAGACAATGATCATATGACTCACTCACATGTGGAATTTAAGAAACAATGCAGAGGATCATAGGGGAAGGGATGGCAAAATGAAACGAAATCAAAGAGGGAGACAAACCATAAGAGACTCTTAACTCTAGGAAACACTGAGGGCTGCTGAACGGGATGGGGGGATGGGGTAACTGGATGATGGACATTAAGGAGGGCAGGAGATGTAATGACCACTGGGTGTGACAGGCAACCGATCAATCACTGAACTCCACCTCTGAAACTAGTAATATACTCTGTCAAGTAATGGAATTTAAATAAAATTAAAATTAAAAATCAATAAATGAGAATAAAAGCACGAAAATCAGAAAAGACACCCTTTTCAGGGGAGAAACACTGCAACGCTCTAGCCAAACTGGCTTCAGGGAAACTCAGCCGAGCGCTGGGTGTGGAGAGCCGGGGTCTCCTGTCCTTTTCAGGCAGAAAGAGGACGACGCAGCCCGCAGCCCCCAGCCCCCAGCCCCCAGCCCGACTGTGGACGTTGAGCTCGCTCAGGGGGGCGGCGACACTCAAACTTGCACACTGTGGTTTGAGGCTAACACTCCGGGGCACCGCAATCCGATTCTCTGCGCTTGAGGTTTTCGGATACGTTATCAAATATTATCATTGGTCCCAATATAATGGAACCATCTCGCCACCAAACCATTTCTGCGTGAACGTGCGATGGCTGATAATAACAGCCACAGTGATTTTGTAGCAAATTAAAGACCACGCTTCCCGCGAAAATTCGCGCAGCCTCCTGCCCCTCCCCGCTGCCCCCGCCCTGTTTCCACGACCGTGCGCGCTCCTGAGGCTCCTCGAGAGTCCTGCACACCGAAGCCCGGCCGCAAACTCTCTCCGGAGTCTGAAGCCACCGAGAACAGCCGAGCGCCAGCAGGGCTCGCCCCCAGCAGCAGTGACTCACGCCCGCTGCCGAGGGACCTACGGGCTCCGTCCGCACCCGGGGAACGCGCGCGGCCTGCAGCGCCTGCGCGGCCCCTCACGGGGCTCCGGGACCCTTCCCAGACCGCGGCCGGCGTGTCCGAGCCTGCAGGGTTCTCCGGGACCGCTCCACGCGCCTCGGCCGCCCCGCCCGCTCCGGCTCCCAAACCGTACCCCGCCCCCACTCGACCCCGCCGCCCCGGGCCCCCCACCTGTGCCAGCATCCCCGCACACCCGGGACCGCTTCATGGGCCCCCCCCCCCCGACCGCTCCCGCGCCTCTCCTGCTGCTCCACGCGCCCTCCCGGCCGCCGCAGGTCCCTTCCCCGCGCCCCGGCCCCAGGCCGCTCCGCGCAGCCCCGCACTGCTCACCGCGGCTCCGTGGAGGAGCAGCAGGGCCCACAGCCGCAGGGCGCGCGAGGTTCCCGACCACCCGCTCATCGCGGACTCGACGAACACACAGCTGAGGACCGGTTGAGTCCGCCCGATTTCCGAGCGGCGGCCGGAAACGCCCCCGGCGGCGACTTCCCTCCGGCGAGCCGGCCTCTACCTATCCTACAGCGCGGGGCTCCTGGTGGGCGGAGCCTCGCCGCCCGCTCGGCCCCTCAAAGGGCGGGCGAGGGCGTGGGCGGGGCCCGTGTGCGTCATCTCCGAGCGCCGGCCGTGGGCTCCGAGCCAGAGCCCGGTCCCGAGACGGAGCCGCGGCCGCCTCCGGGTCCCCCCGCGGGCGGGCTCCCCCCCCCGCCGCTGCCCCGCCGGGCCCTCGGGCGCGCTCTCTTATTTCTTAATTTGAGAGAGCGAGCGCGAGCACCCCGGAGCGGGGCGAGCGCGGAGCCGACGACGACGAGGGGAGGCGCCGGCTAGTGGTTCCTGGGGACAGAGCTGCATTTGGGGAAGAGCTGGGAAGTTCCGGAGGCGGACGGTGGGGATGGGCGTGCGACCGCACGGATGGACTTCGGGCGACACAGCTGGGCGCCCGGCCCTGCGTCGGATGGGAGATGTTACGTGTTTTACCGCAACAAAAGCGGAGTCATTAAAAACAAACCCACCCAGAGCCGATGCGCGGCCGTACGACGTCCAGCCCAAGTGAGGCCGGGCGGCAGGGCTCTCGTCTCAGGGTGCGGAAGAATGCGCGTCGCCGACACGAGAGGGTGAAGGTGAGAACCGGGAGAAAGCGCTAGGGCGGCAGGGGTCCCGGATGCGCTGCCCCTGAGGGCGCTCTTGCTGGGTCTTCTCCAGAAAACCGCCCCGGGAACTCCAGTCGGCCGGATGTCACCAGCGAGCGGCACGATATCTCACCTGAGGTTGAAGACAGACGAGGTGGTCTTGTTGTGGTCGCTTATCTCCGGTTTCGTGCTGCCTCGGCATTTCGGCAACTGCTGCGGAGACAGACCTCGTCCTGACACCGGTTTCAGGAAGTGGGGCAGGCTCCCCAGCCGGCTGTCTAGGTACGCTCCCTCGGGGCTCAGTCAAACTGAGAAAAGAGAACTTTTACTAGTTTCAAGACCTTCAGCAACACGACTTACTTAGCATTTCTGTGTCCTAATGAATTACGTTTCCTCCTAGAACACAACTGCATCGTGTGGCGGGGGGGGGGGGGGGGGGGGGGGGGGGGGGGACGCCAAAAGCGCTACTCCCTGTAACTGTTTCAAAGCCCAGACATCGGCCAGAGCGATGGGCAAGGGAAAAAATAAAAGGCATCCAAATTGGACGGAAGCAGCAAAACTCTCTGTTCAGAGATGTCACCATCTTACTGCAGAAAACCGTAGAGATGCCACCTGTCCTCTCTGGAACTAGTTAGAACCAGGACAAGGGCCCAGGTGTCCTTCCTAAAACAATGATTGCTTGGGACCCTGGGGGCTTGGTGTGCAGTTGTCTAGCGCCGGTGCTCTGGAATGTGCCTACGATGGCTTCACCAGCTCACTCTCACCCAGTCCTTCCTTAGGTGTTGTCTATTGTGCTGGAAGACTCTTAAGGAAATCATGAGCTCCTTGTCCTTACAGGGAGGACAGACAACTCTTTGCACTATGAGGCATGTGTAAAGTGGGGGTTCAGGTCCCAGCAAGAGTAGAAGCAGGTAAAGGAGCAAAACCCAGAATTTCATGGAGTCCTTCAGGCTCCGCACCTCCTGGTGAAGCCCGGCTCAGGGTGTGTGTCCCCAGACAACCACAATTTCTGCTTTGCCGACTGGAGCGTGAGGTTCCTGTGCTGTGGCTGACAGCCCTGTTCCTGCTCAGCTGACTTTTCAGATTTAAAACAATCTCCCCCATCTCTGAGAATAAAAAAAGACAACCCTCAAAAAGAAAGTGTCGTAAGGTCGGCCTTATCATCTAGGACAGGACTTTGGGTTTTCTTGGTTTTGACACAGTTTGACAAGTCTTAGAAGAGGTGTGACAGCACATGGCGTTAGAAGTACTTAGAACCATAGAGAAGGTTTGAGTTGATGAAAAATGGATGTGTCAAAAGTGAACACACACATCCACACCAAAGCGTGTACACAGACGTTCGTGGCATCTTTATTCACAACAGCCGAGAAGTGGATACAGGCCCGACATCCTTCACAGGGGGCATGAATACGTAAAACGTGGCACCACACACTACACAAGAGGTGGAGCAGTGTGGACAACGCCGATCCGTCTTTGGCCTCCGTCGTGTTCAGCGAGGATCGTCGACTGCTCGACCCCCCATCAGGGAGTCGCCCCGAGCAATCTGAGCAAACCGGGGAAGTGGCCGGCACCGATTTCTGGTCTCAAAGTGCCTTCTCAGTCTGGGGGATATATCTTGCCTCCCGCTCCTGCCACAACACGGGGGCACCTGAAACATTACGTGAATGAAGCCAGACACAGAAGGACACCTGCTGTAGGATTCTATTTATGGAAATGTGCCAGTAGGCCAATCCAGAGAGACAGAAATTTGGTATTTTCCGGGATCCGGGGCAAGGGGGGGAGGCGGGGGGGGGGGGGGGGCGGGCGGACAGAGCGAGGCGCTAGGATTGGAGGAACGGGGAGAGATTGTTTCATGAGTACTGGGGGGTCTTGAACGCCTGCAGCGGGTTTCCTCATCTGTGGAAGAGAGATGAGAACATTTGCTGCGGAGGCCTAAGCTGGGGTCAGAGGTCAGAGGACCTGCTCAGTGTATGGCACAGTCATGCCTACTAAGGCCCCTGGGCACACTACCCCCCGCCATCCCCCGACCCTCCTACGACGTTGTCCAGGGCAAGGACCCCGAATGCAGGGAGGGAGCCGGCAACTGCCTGTTGCCCCCACGCACGGGGCTCCTCAGGGGACCTCCCAGTGCTGCCCGGACCCGCTTGCTTCTCCTGAAAGTTCCTGCTGCTGGGAGTCGCTGGGGATCCATCCAAGGAGATAAGACAGTGTGCGGTGACCGTCACCGTGTCCCTGGGCAAGTGCATCTCCTTCCTGCCCTGGGGTGCCGTGGGGGGGGGGGGGCAGGGCGGGCCAGAGGCTCGTTGCCCCCTGGGGCACCCTGCACTCCCGTGCTGCAACCCTCCCAGCTGGGGCTGATGGCCATCGCGGCACATTTCAAGGGGGCCGGGAAGGGCAGTACTGGCTACGGGGATGGGAGGCGCAGCTCTGGGCACCCACATCACCCTAAAATATCACCACTGGTGTCTATATCCCCAAGAGTTCACCCAAAGGACCCAGAAATCCTGCCCGGGCTTGGACTATTTCCAAGTGCCCTGTGATGCCCTGGTCACCACCCATCTGGGCATTGGACCAGCTATTTCTGCGGGGTTATGCCCACCCACCTTTCTTTCCCTTGTTGATTTGGCAGAACTTTTGGCATACCAAGGACATAAACAGAATTCTGGAGGTGATTCTGAGGCTGCTGTGGGGCATGGTGTTGGAGCTGGTGAGTCAGGCCACACGTGGGTGGTGCAGTGAGAGGAGGTGGCCCAGAGCTTCCTCTTAGAGCAACCAGCCCTGGTATCGAGATGTGGGAAGCTGGGACCCCGAGGGCACCCATTCTCCAACAGTGGGTGGCCTCTACAAGGGGGGTGGGGGGGCGGGGCCAGGGCCAGTCTCGGGGCACGGCTCTCCGGGGACGATCCAATCCTGGAGTCCATTCTGCCCAAGGCAGCCAGAGGGTCTGCAGTGGCAGCACCCACCTGCCCCTTCCTCTGCCCAGCCCGAGCGCCACCCTGTCCTGAAGCCCAGGGGCTGAGGCGGTGAGGCCCTGAGGGAGGGGGTGCCTGCACCCTGCCCCCCATCCTCCCCTGGATCCCTCCTCTCCATCCTCAGGGCCTCGGGTCCCTCCCGACAGCCCCCTGCTGGCATTGCATCTCTCCCTGGGAAGCCGCCCCCCACATTGCCAGAAGTCCCCAAGAAGACAACACAGAGCGTGCGCGTGCCGTTTATTTCAAGGCCTGGGGCACAGACACGTCCCCACATTGCCGGCAGGGAACAAGAACGTGGATACAAAATCTGAAAAATGGGACGCTGGGTCCCGATGGCACCCACATAGTTTTAAGGCTCAGGGTGTATCTACAGGTACATGTGCAGATGCTCGCGTGCACACGCATGCACACACACACACACACACACACACACACACGCACATGGCGGCACTTGACACAGAAACAGGCGAGACGCCAGACGCTGCTTGCAGCCTGCCTAAAATATTGCAATTGCGTTTATTAAAAAAGTGTAAAACGGGAGGACCGTGCATCAGTCCCAGCAAAGTGGCAGACCTGGGCTTCCCTATCCCAGGGAGTGCTGGGGCCCGTGCGGCCGCCCCCTGCGCACCCCTGCCCACGCACGCATAGCTGTGTCCACTCCCCTTGGCAGGCCCAGGCTGTGCAAGGTGAGGGTGGGTGCCATTGGTGTATCGTGGGGCTCCCGTCCACACAGCACAGAAGCAGAGTAAAATCCAAATGTTCTCTCCACAGTAGCTCCAGTCTACCCTAGAGTCCGAGGGAGGCCCCTCTTAGCGCGACCCCGGCAGCATGGGAGGCTCTCAGGAAGGATAGCCCTGTGCATCAGGACAGAGGAGGCTCTGGGAACCTCTGGGACTTGCGGCTTGCTCACCCAAAGCTCCCCACTCACCCCTGCTGGGGAGTGACCGCGCAATGCCTGGGCAGGCCGTCCACCCCCACCTCCGGCACTCCCACGGGACAAGCGGCTGCTGGACCGGGAACGAGCAGAGCAGGCAAGTTGACCAGGGGGCAAGAGGCATGATGAAAGCTGCACTTGGCTTTAGCATTAAGGCCGGCACTGGGTGGAGGGTCCCACGGGGAAGGTCAGCACCTCCCCTGGAGGAGCCGGTGTGGCCCCCCAGGTCCCTCCGGCTGTCCCCCTGCCGCCGTGGGCCCGTCCGTCCACAGTGGTCACGCTCGCTAGCTCTCTCTGCCTCCCTGGGCTGGCTGAAAGTGCTTGGTGCCTGGGAGGGAGAGGTGGGGCTGGATGCCCACGCTGCCCCCAAAGGGCTCTCATTTGAGGATGAAGTTAATGAGCAGCTGACACGCCAGGAACACACAGAGCAGGAACCAGGATCGGGGGTTCTGCAGGAGGCCTGGCGCCGGCACCTGCCTAGCCCTTGCCGTGGAGCTCAGCATGGCTGAGAGGTGCCTGCAACGACAGGGGAGGACAGTGCCTAAGCCAGGGTGGGCGTGCATCCCTGCCTTCAATGGATGGCTTAGTACGCAGGGGCCCCCGGGCACAGATTCCAGGGAAAGGGGTTCATGGCTGGGGGAGCTGGGCCTCTTGCAGCCTCTTTTCCACTCGTGCTGTGACGGGCTGAGCTGGACCACCTTTGCCCCAATAGTCCCACGTTGGAGTCCTGACCCAACAGGTCAGATGTGACTCTGTTTGGAGAAGGGGTCTTAAAGAAGCGATTCAGTTTAAGTGAGGTCACGGGAGTGAGCTCTAATCCAGTGTGACCGGGGTCCTTATAAGAAAAGGACATCAGGACACAGCCCCGCATGGAGGGATGACCCCGTGAGGACCCAGAGAGAGCACCGCTGTCCACCGACGAGAGAGGCTTCGGGGGAATCCAGCCCTGCCCACGCCTGCATCCCGGGCGTCGGACTCCTGGACTGAGGGACAGTGAACGTCTATTGCATAAGCCCCCGTCTGTAGACTATGTCAGGGCCACACCCAGGACACTCGTAACCTCGCCCTGACTGGCTGCACTGTGTGTCTACAGAAACGTCTGGCTGTTCTCCTGGCTCCCTGCCTCGTGGCCAGCCTCCTCTGTGGTGCCAGGGGGCTGACTCACTCTGACTCAAGTGCGGCTGGGCCAGCCCATGCCTGGACTTCCAGCCCCCAGCTGCTTTTTCCCTGCACAGAGCTCAGGGACCAAGCATCGCCGGCTCATCCTGTTTAAACAAGACCCCCTACAGTGTGGCACCCCCAACTCCCCCCCGCAACCCCCCTACCGGCCTGCCCCGGGTAGAGCTGGCCGCCTTCTTCCTGTCCTCCATCCATCAGACCCTCTGCAAACCACGGGGGTTCTAGTTCTGAGCGACGCACGGCCTCCCCGGCCTCAGCAGCTCCCTGGCCCCATCCCCGGGAGCGACACTTACCTGTGCAGCTCCTGCTGGGCCTCCCGGATCGACAGGATGGCCTCGTGCAGTGCCTGCAGCCGCCGCACCTCCTTCCCACACCGTGGGCACGGGCTCCTGCTGCCTGGGATGTCCGGCCACCGGTCACAGGACCCAGGGGACAGGGGGTGGAGGGAGAATCAAAGACGAGCCGGCATGTCCGGGGAGCCGCCACGCAGGGTCCCAGGGTCGTGCCCGGCTTGGGCCCCTGCCCCACCTCTTGGGAGCCTTCAGGTGAAGCTAACAACACGGGGAGTCGACGGACAGGCATAGAGGGAACCCCCAAGCTCAGCGGGCCTCTAATAAGCCCTGGGAGACAGAAATGGCAAGGCACAGCTCATGCACCTAGAGACGGGGACAAAGTCGGGGAGGAGCCGGCACACCCGTGAGGACGACAGGAGGCACAATCAGATGGTCATACGGAGAGATGGATACTGTCCAGCCCTGCCCCTTGCACCGCCCCTGCCAGCCAAAGGGGGTGCCGCACCGTCTGAGTGCAGGGCTGGGGACTGCTGCCCTCCGCACCCCTGGTCTGCCCCTGGGCTCAGGGAGGCGTGGAGGACCCTGGGAGGGCGGTCAAGGTGCAGCACACACCTGCCCAGGGAAGGTGCTTCTCTGGCCTCTCCCACCCTGCAGAGTAGCCGGCCCAGGAGGGCTCACCGGGAATGAAGTTGCTGCCGTCCCCCTCCCCCTCGTCTTCCTCCTCCTCCTCCTCCTCCTCCTCCTCCTCCTCCTCCTCCTCGTCTGAGAGCTCTGGGCAGGACTCGGGTGTGGAGCTGCTCTCAGTGACCTGGCTGTGGCCGGAGGGCTGGTCGCTGGCCTTGCGGAGCCGCCGGTCCGGGCCAGGCCCCTGGAGAAAGACGGAGCCACTGCAGCCAGGGGCTCACCCAGGTCCACCACAGCTGGGCCCGCGGGCACACGACGTGCCGGCCTTGGGGACGGGGCTGCTCTAGAAGACGTGGCTGCGGGTGGTTCTGACTCCGGGGCCGTGACGGCAGGTCCCGTCCCACCGTGTGAGCTGACAGCTAGGCCGCCCCCAGTCCTGAGGCGACCTCTCCAGAGGGACCTCCGGTAGTTCCCCAGAGCACAGGAGTGGCTGCGTCGCGGCCGACTGGAGGGGCTGAGGGGGATGCGGGGGGCATCCAGGTGGGCGGGTGCCTGTGGAGAGGGTGGGGCTGCCCGGCCTGAGGGGCTACAGCGGGGGGGGGGAGGGGGGGGTGGGACACATGGGCAGTGAGATACTGTGACCCTTGCTTGCAGGGAAATTGCGGCCACCGGGCAAGAAGGGTCATGCCCGTTCTGCTCATGTGATCACTGGCCTCCCACCATGTGCAGGGGAGGCAGCTGCCCGCACACAGAACCTATAGTACGGGGGGGGAGGGGGGAACTGTCATCCTGTGGCCTCCGCCCACGTGGCACCAGGGAAGACACTCCAGGCTTCCTCACAAGTCGCACCCTGGTGTTTGTCTCCGGAAACCTCTTGCAGGCCTCCTGGAGCCTCCCCGCTTCCGGCCCTGCCTCCCCTCAGCATCCCTGCAAATGCAGCCTCCTCCTTCTCCTGGCTGAGCAAGCCCCCAGGCTGCCCTGAGCCTCAGCTTCCTCCTCTGCAGACTGGCACCGTGTGCTCTTGGCACCACGGAGGGCGGCTCCAGGGAGCAGGGGCCCTGCTGGCGGGGGTGAGTGTGTGGGGGGCTACCGAAGGGGGAGGGGCAGACAGGTAAGGGTGAGGTTGGGAGAGACGGCCTCACCTACAGCCTGACAGTCCCTTCCTACTGCTGAGGTTGAGCCCGGGCAGGGACCCTGGGGGAGCTGACCTGGTGCCTGGGCCCCGGGCTGCCCAGGAAGGTGGTCTGGTGGGCCATGGTCTCCCGCCGCACTGTGTGCAAGACCCCATCTTGCTCAAACTGGGCGATGTCCTTCAGGGGGTCCCAGGGGCTACGGCTGGAGGGTCCAGAGGGCATCCGTTGGCAGGGGCAGTGGCCCTTGGGAGGAGGGGGCCCCATCTCGGCCTGTTCCCAGCAGTAGCCAGAGCCCCAGAGATGACCTACTGCCAGGGCCGGCCAGTGAGCCCCCACAGGAACCCCTCCTCCCCCATTACTCGCCCCTCCAGGGGAGCCCCCCACCGCCGCACTCACTCCTCATGCCGGTAGCGCCACTCCTGGGTGGCGGGGTCCAGCCGGAACAGCTGTGGTTTCCAGGGCACGAGGTTCTGCTGGCGCTCGCGGGTCCGCTGCCGCTGCATCTCCTCCAGTAAAGACTTCTCCTGCGTGGCCTTGTGCTGGTCGCCCTCGCCGATGGCCCTGGTGACATGCTGCCAGAGCCTGGGGGTGGGGCACGTGCTCTGAGCAGGTGATCTGGACGGTCCCACCCCCTGGGCGCCGGAGGGGAGGCTTAGAGAGCAACCTCCACTTGCTTGCCTCCAGGGACAGGGAGCTCACTCTCTCCTGGGGAGCCTGAGTGTCTTAGAGCGCCGGTGATTCAAAGTGAGGTGGTACTCCTCGACCCTGAGCTCATACCCCCACTGGCAGGGTACTCCCTGTGGAGCGGCTGGGCATCTGCTGTCCCCAGGCCTCACTCTCCCTCAGCTGCCCCAGCGGGACATGGTGTCTGTCACAGGGGGTCCCCTCTGGTCCCCCCTCCCTGCCAGGGACACCCCAGCTCATGCTCACTGCACGGCAACCCTGCCCATCCACACCAGGCCTGGGTCCAGGGGTCCGGCGGGTGCCCGCGGGCGCCTCACCTCTCCGACTCCAGCTCTGTCTGGTCTTCCAACAGCACCGTGTGCCTCTTCAGCCTCTGCCCCCGGACTTCCCCGCTTGGGTTCCAGAAGAGCTCCATGCTTCCTCGGCCCTCCTCCTTGAGGAACACTTCTCGGTCCTGCCCCAGATGGCCCAGGCAGGAACAGAGGGGTTGGCCCCGCAGCTATTCCTATGCCCGTGGGCCCACCTCTGCCTGTCCCGGACGGCAGCTCTTACCCAGTGCCCGCTGAGACGTGCCACGACCTCCTCCCCTGACGTGATCTTCCCCGAGATCTGGTTGATGCTGGTGCTGCCCCCAAAGAAAGGCTGTGGGGACACCCCGAGACAGGGCTGGTGAGGGGCCGGTGGCCTCCCCAGCACCCTGGCGCCCCGCAGTGAGCCAGGGAGGAGGAGGCCCCTTCCTCATGAGGTGCCAGCTCTCAGCCCCCGGGACGTGGGAGGCCGGCTAGGCTGGGACCCAAAGCTGGAGGCTGCCACACTCGCCCAGCGCCTCAGCCTGAGCTCAGGGATGCAGGGGGCCTATGAGGCCTGTGTGCCCCGTGGCTGGGAAGGGGTCTGGGCCTGTCCTGGCTCTGCTGTGTGGCCTGCAGGAGCCCCTTCCTCTCTCTGGGCCCTGGCTGTGCTATGGAGATGCCAAGAGCTGCCCCCTCCTGAGTGTACCTGCTCCAGAAACCATCCCTGGGGTGTGCTGCAGCTAGTGCTACCTTGAGCTTGAATTCCAGCTCAGCTTGAAAGTTGGTCTTCTCACACTCGATGGTCACTCTCCCGCCCAGCTCCATGGTCATGGTGCCATACAGGATCCCTGAAACAGTCTCCTGCTCAGTCCTGGCACTGCGTACCCACACAGCACCGCTGACCCTGAGGAGGCCAGTGTCAGAGCCTGGGGAGGAGGACAGGAGCCCCCGAGGGCAGAGTCCCTGGGACAGAGAAGAGCTGGTGGGGGCGGGAGGCAGAACCCGGCCCACGCATGTTTCCTCAGTGACCCTCTGCCCCTGAGAGTTGCTCCGTCCGGGGACTGTCCCACCCTTGGCAGGTTCCTTCCTCCAGGATGCCCTTTCCAGGCTCCCAGGGGCCCCACTGCCCCCATGAGACGCTCGTTACCATCTGTCATTTGCTCTGTAGTTCGGGCCCCAAGGTGGGCTCCTCCATCTTCCCTGCTCGCTGCTGCGCCCAGGACTGGCCCGGCGTGTTTGTTTAAACTAATACATGCATTATACATATTTATTTCAGATTACACTCATCTATTTATTTGACAGAGAGAGAGCACAAGAGCAGGGGGGAGGGGCAAAGGGAGAAGCAGACTCCCCACCGAGCAGGGAGCCAGATGCGGGACTCGATCCCAGGACCCCGGGATCATGACCTGAGCTGAAGGCAGATGCTTAACCGACTGAGCCACCCAGGCATCCCTAATACAAGTATTTTTTAGTTAATGAAAGAAAGAACGAATCTTCTGTTTCTTGCCATGTGGAGGATTTAATCTAACTAAAGAGGAGAGCTGTGTGTATTATAAAACACTTAGACGTGTGGGATAAAGTGAAAACATAAAAAAGACAAGCAGAAGGGCTGGGAGTGCCCCCAGATCCCACCAGTGCACAGGACGGGAGCCCCGCGCTCCTGCGTGCGGCTTGCCTGGGGAGCCATCCAGGATGCTCGCACCAAGTGGGAGAGGCAGCTGGAGGGCAGGGGGTGCGGGGATCGAGAGAGAGAGAGAGAGAGAGAGAGAGAGAGAGAGAGAGAGAGGAGAGAGATGCCAGCTTTCTCTGACTACACCTGCTTTTGTAGTTTCGAACTTTGGATCCAGGTAAATACTGCATTTCCATAATTACCTACAAAATGAAATTACAAAAGCAACTGGGAGCAAAAGGAAGATGAAACAAAACAAAAAGGAAGTGGGTATCTGCCTGGTGGTGTGATCCTGGAGGGGGATTATTCCTGCCGAGTTTGCAAATCCCAGCGGGGTATGCTTAGGACAAAGCAATCCCCAAAAGGCTGTTTGCAGCCACAGCCTCTTGGGGGGAGGGCTGGTTAGTGTTACCTTACTCTGACTGTGTGTGTGTGTGAAGTGGCTAAGGAAGAGTAACCACAGCCCAGAGCAGTGTTGTTTACAAAGGGGCTTTCCCTCCAGGGTTGGGGGTGGTGAGGGGGGAAGCAAGGGGGGAGGGGGGAGACGGTTCAGCTGTCAGGCCAGTGGGTTACCAGACACCCGCCCTCTTGGATCCGGATTGGAAACCTGTCAATTTTAGTCTTAAAAAAAAGAGAGGCTTATGTTTCTTTTACTGGAAAGTTCTAGAAACAATGACAAAACCACTCTTAAGAAGCAGATCTGGTTTGCGGTCTGTGACAGGAAGTGGGCGCTTCAAGTTGAAAACATTTTGTGAGACAACTTTCCGGGCTAGGAAGTCATCAAAGAGCCAGGGGGAAAGCTCAACAAACAAGGACAAGAGCGCCCCCGCGCCGGCCGGGGCTCTGCCCTCCTGGGGGGCGGGGGGGCCTCTCACCTTTACAGTGGGCGTAGGGCATGGTGAGGGTGTAGTCCTCTGCCAGGTTCAGGAAGGTGAGTGTGGCCTTGCCGTCCAGCAGGGCCGACAGCGAGTTCCCTGGAGAGATGGGGGGGTGGTGGGTGGGACCAGTGAGCAGACGCGGGACCTCAGGACCTGGGGGCCCACCCCCTAAGTCACACGGTCTGAGCTCCCTTCTAGCAGGTGCAAAGCATCCCCGGTCCCTCCAGCCAGGTGACCATGGGCAGCTGGGCCTCTCACCTAAGCTGTGGGTCACCTCACCTCCCTGAAATTCAGATTCTGGAAAAGCGCCCCGACGCAGGGCGGACAAGGCTTGGCTCCCAGGGAGGGCTTCTGAGGCTGGAGGCTACATGCAAACCCTGCTCTGATTGTCAACCCCCCACCACGGAACTTCCGTGGCCCCGGAACTGTTCCGCTCTGTGCTGACACAGGGACCACTAATCACGCATGGCCACACAGCACGTGTGATGTGGCCGGGCCAACTGCGCAGCGGTGTCTTACTTTGGATCAATCTAAAAGCCACACGCGGCTTGTGGCGCCTGCTCTCACCCACAAGCGGTGCCCTCCCTATGGCCCAGGGGTGGGGGGCCCGCAGGCTCTGCCTGGCTCCAGGT
The DNA here is from genome assembly GCF_009762305.2 of Zalophus californianus. Lineage (NCBI taxonomy): Eukaryota > Metazoa > Chordata > Mammalia > Carnivora > Otariidae > Zalophus > Zalophus californianus. Next base: position 111,116,495 of record NC_045605.1, on the reverse strand, counting down.
CCCTGACCCGGACAGGTGTGGAGGGAGATAAACCTGGCCACCGCATCTGGGGGCCCAGTCCCCCCCCATCTCCCCCAGGCCCCGGGAGATCCCAGGGGAGGCCCGCCCCCCACTCACCGTAAAACCGGGACTTAGCCGCGATGCTGCCGCTAATGCAGAAGCCGTCCTTCCGGTTGCTGACGTGGAAGGCGGACACGGGAGGGTGGTGGGACACCTGTGGGCAGAGAGGCGCTCTGGAATGGCCCCGGGGGGGGGAGGGGGCCCGGCTCCCTGATGAGAAGCCCCCTTCCCGCTGCCCCACCTCGTCCCTCCGGGCCGCTCGGCGTGGGGCCATTCCCACTCTCACGCCTGCTGCCTAGGGAAGCGGACACTGAGTCGTGGGCCTGGCAGCCATCCGGGGGGATGAGATGTACGGACCCCACCCAAGGAAACCCTTCCTGCTGTCACAGTGCTGGCCCTGCATCTCCTGGGGGAATCCTGATGGGCTGGGGGGGGGCACCCGGAACGCGCACAGGGCTCAGACTCTGCCCGCCGAGGAGCCTGGTGTCCAGCCTGGGGGCGGCGGGGGCCTTGCCTGCTCCGCTATGTAGAAGGTGTGGCTGTTGGTCTGGGGATGGAACCAGCAGCAGCGGAAGGTCTCCCCCAGGATGGGGTTGTAGGGCTTCTTGATCCCCTGCAAGCAACGAATGGAAAGCTCATGTGAGGAATGGGTGGGCCACGGACCCACATGGGATGGGGTGTGGACCAAGGGGCAATGTGGGGGACTGGCTGCCCACTGCCCACACCCCCAGGAGCCCACAGGGAGGCAGTCTCTAGACGGGAGGGCCTGGTTTGCCACCAGCACCTGGGGACTGCACCCCACTGTGCTCTGGGGAGAACATGCTTTGCCCATGGTTCACATTCCGAGGGGCAGCCTATGAGATGTCCTGTCCGGTTCTTGGCTCCCAGGGGGACCTGAGACCCTCCCCAGGTCGTGCTGTCCCTGGACTTTGGACGGAACTGGTGCACAATCTGCTCAAGGCCCCGGTGGCTTCTACTGACCGTTTCATAAAATCCCAAATCCCACAGGTCTGCTCCCCTGTCCCCTGCCTCCCCTTCAGCCCCACTCACCACCTTTTTGCTCCCCAAACGGCCCAAGTTCATCCCCACTCAGGAGAGCCCTCCTTCTGGGGCTCAGACCCCCTGATCTGGTCGGGAGCAGCCGGCTGACCCTTCATGCCACCCACCAGGTGCATCACTTCCAGCTGCGTGTATGCGTGTTGTGTGTGTGTGCGCGCTTCCCCGTGGAGACGAGGCTCTGTGAGCACTCAGTGCCTGCAGATGCCCGGGGAGGACACCTGCCGCTGCCCTTGTGAGCCGCGTCTGCGCTCGGGCCTAAGTGTGACTCTGGGCCCGTCGCTCGCCCACCCCTGCCCGCCCCCCGGGCCTTAGTTCCCCACATGCACGGTGAAGTGGAAACAGAATGATGCTTTCACACTCACACGGCGCGGAACCCCGGGCGCCCCAGCAGCCAGGGGAGGGGGCGGGGCTGCGGGACCCTCCTGTCACTACCTCCCCCCTCCCCCCAGCACCCTGTGCTCAGCAGAGCCTGAGTTTCGGGTTCTCAAAAAGGTTTCTATGACTACAAGACACACCATGAAAACCACAGGTCCCAGGGGCTCCTCCAGGTGCAGGGTCGAGAGCCCCTTTCCCAGCACCGCTGTGTGTGGTCGCTGTTTCTCTGGGGTATGGAAGTCCCACTTGGGCCCTGCAGGGAACTGGGACCACCCCTGTGGGCCTGGCCTGGCTAGGAGGTCCCTGGGTGGTAGGTCAGGGTGCTGCCCCCATCTCTGAGGACCGGGGGCCACAGTGGGGACCATGTGGGGTCAGGGTGGCCCCAGGCTCTCCGAGGGGCAGGGAGGTATGGGGCCGGGGGGACGGCACGCTGCGCCTCCGCTCTTACCTTGGGCTTCTTGTAGAAACCAGACAGGTACCACCGTAGCACCAGCTTGATGCGGCTGTAGGCATCCCCCTCCAGAGCAGCCCTGGGACAGCATGGGAGAGTGACTCATTCCGGGCCGGGTCCCCGGCCACCCCCTTCCCTGTGCTCCCTCTATCCTGCCCTCCACCCGCTGTCACCTGGGCCCCTCCTGTCCTGCCCAGCCCCGGGGCCGTGGGGAGTCTCCCACCCTCCCACAGGGACCCGAATTCTCCACCTAACCAGAGGGCCTGGGCAGACAGGGCGTCGCTGGTTCAGGGCTGGCAGGGTGGCTCTGCCTTCAGGAAGGCGTCTGGGAGCTCCTCTGCACGGGCTCTTTCCAGCCTTTCCAGCCTTCGGGCTTCAGCTTGAGGGCACCGAGGCCAGGGCCCAGAACTCAGGACGCTAGAAGGTGCTGGGGGCTGCCCCACACTCACCTTTGATGGCGGGGGCCCTGACCTGACACACAGCTGCCCGCCCCCCCATGAGCTGCTCCTCATCTTGGAGACTGGGCCCACTAGCAGGCTGAGCCAGCAAAGGGACCATGGACGGAGCCCAGCCCGGGGCCCCAGGGCCCCTTCGGAAACATCCGTGGCGGGGGCAGGGGGGCGGGCAGGGGCCGAGGGAGGCTGGGGTCTGTGGTGTGCACAGGTGCGTGGGGCACCCGCCGCTCGCTCACCTGGACAGCAGGTCGGCGTGGCAGTAGTAGTCAGAGAGTTTGTCGAGGAATGAGCGGGGCTCTAGGACGAACGTGGGCAGCACCACGCGGGACAGGTCCATGCCCGGCCGCAGCTGCCTCAGCAAGACCCACATGAGACTCTTGTTCTCTTCCGACACAGTCTCTACCTGGGACGCCTGGCCCAGCTGCTGGCAGAGGGGCTGCGGTCGGGCCCCAGCTCCGTGCCGCCCGGGGAGCCGCCAGGCGGGGTGGGACAGCGGCGGCTGGCTCTAGCTACCAGGAGGCGCCCTCCGCGGCCCGGCCCCCGCTGCCCGGCCAGCCAGTCCCGCCCTGTCTGACCCCTGCCCGCCCTCGGCAAGGGTCCCATGCCCGCCCGGAGGGGCCTGTGCGGGCCCAGGCCGGCTCCTGAGGAGGCCCGGAGCTGGATTCGGGCACAGGAGGCAGGGGGTGTCCGGGCTGCCCGTGCACCCCCTTCCTGCTCCCTAGGCCTCCTCCTTTTGCAGTGGCCCCTGGGCACCCACACCGTGGGCGCCCCTGCCTCACAGAGGGGACAGCTGACTTGCCCAAGCTCACAGAGCTGGCATGAGGCAGAGGTGGGATGTGAACTCAGGGCTGTCTGTGTTTGTGGCCCAACGGCAGCCACCCCCAGGGAGGAGCGGTATCCATCACCACCCTGCTGGGCCGCCTTCAACAAGTTGCTTTGCCTCTCTGTGCCTGCACGCCTGTCCTGAGGTCTCCTGCCGGGTCTCCCAAGGTTCCCCTGTGGAGCCGAGCCTTGTCTGTGCTCAGCCTCTGAAGGGCCCCTCGGGCTGCCCGCTCTCTGCCCCTTGCCCCTCACGGGCACCATTTCCCCCCATCACGGGCCCGTCCCTACTCCCAGCTGCCAGCCCCACGGTGCTGTCAGAGGTGAACTGGGACCCGTCCTTCCACCTCCCATGTGTCCTGAACCCCCAACCTGGCCCTTCTCCACGGCTACCTGGGACCAAGGCCTCTGGGGAACCGCTCCTCCCTAGCAGGCCCGGGGCTTCTACCTCCGCCCCTCGGCCTTCTGAAGGCCTCACCTGGACCCCAGGGGTCCCCGCCTAACCCCCCCCCAGTGGCTTTCCCAACACCCTCAGCCGGGCCCTCACGGACCACCTGTGCTCCCTGAGTTGTGGCCACCCTGATCTGCTCCCCCAGTCCCCGGGGTGCTACAGGCTCCCCCCACCACCCAAGGGGCCGGCCAGGCTCTGCAGCCTCTGTCTGCTTCAGGGAGGCCGGTGAGGTACAGGGGGACACCCAGCTCCCCAGGGGGGCGGGCTCTCACCTCCCCAAACTCCTCGTGGACCTGCTCCACGTACGTGGTCCCCCTTGGCACGGGGCCCTCCAGGGTCTCTGACCAGGCGCTCCCGCTCTCGTTGGTCTTCCCGCTGTGGTCCTGAATCTCGTTTTCCGACTCCTCGGCGTTCTCTCTCTCCGACTTGTCTGAGAAAGCGTCGTTCTCCAGGGAGGACCCGTTCAGCCTGGAGGGGCAGTTGGCGCCGTGGGTCCCCGGTCAGAGGCGCGGCCCGAGCGCCCCCGCCCCTGGGGAGTGAAGGAGGCCTGCCTCCTGATCTGAGGTTCGGGTGGCCAGACTCCACGGTGCTTGGCCCTCCCGCCCACACACAAGGAGACCACATATTAGTCCCAGAGACAGCCAGGGTCCTGGGGGTCCCCAGCAGGAAGGAGACCTGGGCTTCTGGGAGGGGCCAACCCTTGCCCACCACGCCCCTGCTCACGGGCACAGATCCTGGTCATGGATGGTGGCCGAGGGGGGCAGCCCATACAGTGAGGGGGGTGATGCGTCTGGCGAGGATCCGGGCTCCCCGTCACGGCCCTGCTTGCACGTGCTGAGTCGCAGGAGGCTGGAGCATCGCAGGGCCAGCTCCAGGGCGTCCAGCCAGCAGCGGCCTGCAGGGCGGCACGGGGTGAGCCCACTGCAAGCCCGGGGAGGCCCCCCTACGCCAGAGACACCCCTGTCCCTTCCCCATCCTCCTGGGGCACAGGCACTGCTGCCGTGTCGGTGTGCATGCATGTGAGTGGGGGGGGGGGCAGATGTGAACAAGGAGAAGGCCTTAGCCAGCAGGCCCGAGTCAGGAAGAGATGCGTGCCTGGAGGAAGATGCCCTTCAGAGGATGCTCACGGCACTCCCTCAAGGTCACACCTTAGCAAGACTCAGAGCCTCAGTTCCAAGCCGGACACCTGTAGCTTCTGTATATGGAGTGGGGGAGGAGGGCCCTACGTCATGAGAACCGCCTGCCACGGGTCTCAGGGGGCACGGCGGGGGGCTGCTCCGCGGGCCTGCAGCACAGACCCGGAGGGTGGGTGGCAGGCTGGGGAGGGGGCTGCAGCGTCGTGGAGGGAGGGCTGGCCAGGGCCTGAGGGAGGCAGCTCCAGAGGGTGGAGAGTGGATGGACCAGGAGGGCAGTGGGCGACCCCAAGGCAGAGCCGGCTGAACCCTCCCATCCCTGCTGCCTTCCCGGTGGAGGCTGCCAGGGGGTTCGACCAGCACCACCTCCTTGTCCCTGGGGGTGTTAGCAGCTTTGGGGACACGTGTCCACCAGGGTGGCCCCCGATGTCCCAGTGTGATTACTAATGGCGGCCCCTCCACTCAGAGGCGTTGCCCCATGAAGTGTTCTTCTGGGGAGCACGGCTGGGGCCTGGCACGGGGAGGCGAGTGTTTGCAGGGATGGTGGCCCTGGTTCTACAGGGTTTCACCGCAGGCCCCGCCTGGGCTGAATGTTCGTGGGGCAGAGGAGGGGGTGACAAGAGCAGGGCCTGCAGGGGCACGCCTCGTGGTTACCACGAGGGACTAGACACCCTGAATGCTCTGCATCCCTTGAAGCCCCCTCCTCACCCTCCAGGAAGCCCACCCTCATACCCACAGGGTCTGTGGGCCCTCCCTCCCTGCTCATGGCCCAGCTCATGCCTCAGCCCCATCGGCCTCGTCTGACAGCTGATCTTCTCTCCACGAGACTGCGGGCACCCAGAGCACGGGCGGTCCCTCCTGGAGCGTGGATGTGGCGTCTGTCCACCAGGGGGTGGTGTGGCACCAGCAGGCAGGCCACCAGCCCCAGGCTCTGGGCGCCGAGGGCCTGGAAGCGGGCAGCCGCATTTACCCGAGGCAGCCACTGGAGGGCGCTCCAACAGCGTGCGCCGCATCTGGGGCACTTGGGATCCCCACCCAGGCCTGGCCCCCTCCTTGCTGGCAGGTGGCCGGGGCGCCGTTTTTGTCATATATTACATGTAGATGGTAACGGCCAAACCCACCGATTCAGGGGTGCCCGGCAAGCGCTTGGCACACAGTAGCTGTGATCTGCAGACTTTAAATCAGGTCATCAGGTTGTCCTGACAAGTGGGGAGCCGGGCGCTACTATTCATGGTTTACTTTGGGGAAACTGAGGCTCAGGGAGGTACTAGCAAGAGGCAGGCCTGCCTGGCCCGAGCCCAGACTTGTCCCGTGGCATCTGGCCATCTCCTCTCTTGGGGGGCAGTGGAAGGGACTGATAGTGGTCATGTGCACCGGTTTGTAAGTGGGCCAGGGCACCCACGTCGTGCGGGGTCACCAGGGAGACCCGCAGGGCAGGCGGGGACTCACCGTCCGACTCAGAGGCGGCCCTGAAGATCAGGTAGCTGCTGGGGAGGGGCTGCGTGATGGAGCCCACACTCTCGCCCTTGGGGCCCTGGGGAGACAGAGACCCGGCGTCACGTCCGAGGACACCCAGGTCACGCGGACTCACGCAAACCCCCACTGACACACACGTGGCTGCAGGCCCTCCAGGCACCTGGCAGCAAGAGAGGAGAGGGAGCTGGTGGCTCCGTCCACGGCTCTCTAGCTCCGGAACTCCCCGTTTTAGCCCGGCCGGAACCAGCACACGCACGTTCAAGATGCCCACTTAAATTCAAATCTCAAGAAAGAATACGGCTTTGTCCAGTAGGGGTATAGCCCATGCAATATTTGGGACATACTTATACTAAAAAGAACTATTCGGTGTGTGTGTCTGGAATCCTAATTTAACTGGACATTCTGGATTTCATCTGGTAACCTGACTCCCGTTGGTCCTGGGCCGGGCAGCTCCCGTTAGGAGGCTGGGTCGGGGAGGTCCGGGCTGGGAGCAGCTGCTCACACGGCCCCGTCCCTCAGCCCCACTGAGGATCCACCCGGGGGGGCCAGGGACCATATCTGATCCCCAGCCCCCGAGAGACCCGCCCCACGGCCCCCTGCAGCTGGGTGGTGGTGGGCCCACCCGGAACCCCGAGTTTCGCCTCCTGGTCGCCCCCCAGTGCCTGCCTCCCGCACGCTGTTCACAGGCCTCACCCCGCCCCCGGGGCCCGACCCGTACCTTCACGGCCCAGACGGACTGGTCCAGCGGGTGGAAGAGCTTGAAGCAGAAGCCGTCCTTCTTGGAGGGCCGCTCGATGAGCTCACAGCAGTGCAGCAGGACCGTGCCCACCCACTGGCCCACCTTGGGCGTCTTGTAGATGAGCAGTACCCCCGGCTTCAGCACGCACCACAGTTTGGTCCAGCTCTTCAGGGTTCCCCGGATCTGCGGGGAGGGGCGCCGCTGTCGGGGAGGCCGACACCCTAGGGGCACCTGGACAGTGTGGGGGCGGCGCTGGGTGGCGGGCAGAGTCCTCTTTTAGCTGGTACAAGGAGCACATAAATGACAGCGGATCCAGAGACATGCACTGAAGCCAGGAACGGATTGACTGGGGAGGCTCAAGGCCAGGGTCAAGGCCCTCCCGGGGTCCTGGGAGGAGCCAGCCACAGATGTGACTGTCGTCAGCTCTGCAAATCGTGAAACCTGTCATTTCTCTTCTCATTCCAAAGAAAAAAATTCACTCTTGTACCTCATTTCTCATCCGTAATTTTGTGGGGGGGAGGAAAGGAGCCCACGGGGGCCCAGGGCCTCGGCAGATGACCAGGTGCTGATAGGCCTGTCCTGCTTGGGGTCTGAGGCAACCCTGGGATTCGGCAGCTTTCCCTCCACCACGGGGAGCATGGAGACAAGTCCCCGGGGCTCAGTGAAGTCTGAACCCCAACCTGAGAAGGCAGAGTGCAGCCTCCCCCACTCCGTGCCCCAGCTCAGGGCTCCGTGCGCATCCCGGGACCCCATCTACGGGCCAGGGACCCCCACCTCAACTGGACAGAGGATCTCTGCAGATTTAAGGAGGTGAAGATGAGGCCACATTGAAGTGGGGTGACATGTGGACACAGACACACAGGGGCCACGCGAAGGCAGAGGGTGGAGGGGCGCGTCCAGTAGCCCAGGGAAGCCCGGGGCCCCCAGAAGCTGGAGGAGCAGGAAGTGTCCCCCCTTAGCGCCTCCGGAGGCCGGGGGCCCTGCCCACAGCTCGATGTCAGGCGCTGGCCTCCAGAACTGGGGGGACAGTGGGTCCCGAAGCCCCCAGTTCGTGGTCCTTGGTCAGGGCCCGCCGCAGGACACTGATACGGATCACAGTCCCAAAGACGCCAAACTGCCTCCTGACCGCGGAGGTGGCCAAGCCGGGAAACACACCTGCCTGCCCCGCTTACCTTGAGGCTGTCAGCCATGATGACCACGCTGGGGTCCGTCAGGGCGCTGAACAGCTGCTTCGTCGCTCGCTTCTTCTCCTGCCGGTAGTTCTCTTTCTGTGCCTGGACCCCGGGCACCCAGCGGGCAGGTCAAGGGACAAGGCCTGGGCTGGCCCCTGCCCCGGCTCTTCCCACCCGCCATGCCCCCACGGTCCAGCCCGGGGTGGGGGGTGGTGAGGACAGGGGCCGGGAGAAGAGAGGAGAGGACGTGGGGGCGGGGGGGGGGGCGGGAGGTGGCCAGGATGTGGCCTGCCCCCTCCCTTTGGCAGGCTGGGGCGTGGTGGACCTCACCGGCCCATTCCTCTGGCACATGACATACTTGTGTCCCCTTCCTGGGCCCATGCGCACCTTGAGAGCTTCCTTCTTGGTGACCTTGGCTGTTGGGGACATACATTCCTTGTCGGACCCATTGTACAGCCTGTATTCTGCCTGCAAGAGAGACTCAAGTGGGGGGCAGAAGGGCCTCAGTGTGCAGTCTGGGGCTGCGGAGGCCTGGGGGGCGGCCGGCGGGGCTTGAGATCTGAGAAGGGTGCTCCTGTCCCTCACCGCGCAACACCCTCTGTTCGGCTCTCCAGCAAGGCCGGGGGGGGGGGGGTACAGGAATGGAGGACTCGGGGTAGCCAAGCACAGCATGTGGGCGGGAGCTCAGAAGTGCCCGGGAAGCGTCCACCCCAGCCCCAGCCATGTGCCCAGCCTCTGGGCGGGGGGGCCACACTGCAGTGCGGACTCTCCTCCCCGGTGCCCTGGTTGCTGCTGAGTACAGGTCCCATGCCCGGACGCTCTCCGGGGCCTGCCCATGGCTGCGGGGAGCCAGATGGACCGAGGACAGGGCTGGACGCGCTCTGTGGACCGAAGAGCAGCAATCAGGGGTCTGGGGCTGGAAGGGGCCGTGGTCCTTTAACAGATGGGGAAACTGAGGCCTGGGGGTGGTAAGGGTAGCCAGGAGAGGAAGCAGGACTAAGGGGCTAGAGGCAGGGCAGAGCAAAGGATGGCCTGAATCCTGCCCTCCACCTGTTTCTGTTCAGCCTGTGAGCTCGGAATAGTTCTGCATTTTTAAATGGTTGAAAAAAAAAGTCAAAAGAATAGTATTTTGTGAGACATGAAAATCGTATGATTCGTGGCTCCCTTTTCTGTGACGGCAGCGTGAGTACTTGAGACAGAGCCTGGGTGACCGCGAAGACTTGCTCTCAGACTCGCCCTCGGTCCTTTCCAGAAAGAGTCGGCCCACCCGGCCCTGCTCTCTGGGCGGCGTGCCCGGGGGGTTATCGCCAGCGCCGCCCTGAGCCCCCAGGCAAGGGAGGAAGGCCCGGTAGCCTGAGCCCCACGGCCTGCAGGAGGCACGGGCCCAGTCATTGTCCCATTTGACTGAATGGGGAACTGAGGCCCAGAGAGGGTAAGCAGCTCCCCGAGGCTGCGAGCCAGGAAGCGGCAGGGCTGGGATTCACATCGTCCGGCAGGCCGGTCGTCCCCACAGCGCCATGTGCCAGGCACGGCGTCGGGCACTGGGGGTGGAAAGGAGAGGCAGGCCACCCATGAGCCCCAGAGCTGCCACAGCCGGGGCTCACTCTCATCCTCCACATCCCGCAGATGGGAAAACTGTGGCTCAGAGAGGCTCAGAACCTGCCCGGGGTCACACAGCTCACGAGGCGCCGAGCTGGGACACCGCAGGAGGGATGCGGCTGCGGTGGGGACTCTGCTCTAGAAGCAGACTTGGAGCTGAAGCAGAGTGTAGGCCAGACGCTGTCCGGTGGCAGGTCTCCGGGGGCCGGGGCTGACCCACAAAGGTGCTCCCGGAGGTCCTCCTGGGGGGTGCCCCAGCCCCCTTCACACAGGCTGTGCCCCCAGCCCGGAATGCTCTTCCCTGGAGCGGGGAAGCCCCTGCTCCCTCCTCAGGCCCCACCCAGCCACTCCCCAGGGGGAAGACAGCCCCCCGGCCCTGCTGGCCTCGGACCTGAGGACGTTACACCTGCCCTTGGCCACCTAGCACGTCCTGTGATGACAGTCACGAGGACCAGGATGCTTGTCGTCTACAACGCCCGCCCAGGGCAGGGACATCCCAGCACACCCCAGGCACGGCAGCGGGGAGCCTGGTAAGCATCTTGCGTGAGTGAATGAGTGAGTGAGTGAGTGAACCTGAGGCCCAGCTCCCCTCCAGGTGTGCTCGGGGCCTGGGGACCTGGGGGCCTGGAGGCAGGATGGAGCGTCTGTGCCCTGCATCCCTGTGGGCCTCAGTGCCGCAAGGCCACTCGGGCTCCGGTCACTGCAGCCCTGCCCGCCAGCTCTTCTGTCCTCAGGGGCACCCGGGGACCCTGGCCAGCCTGGGTCCCTCGGCGCCCTCCTGCACGCTGCTGCATATCAAGACACAGCGGGATAACACAGCGCACTCACACTCGAGAAGCACGGCTCAGAGCCAGGACCCCCAGCGTCTGACCACAAACACACAACCTCTGAAAGTGACTTCCAGAAGCCGTTTAGGACGACCTACAGAACAGGAGCTGCCTTTGCAATCACACCTGACAAGGATCTGGTGTCTAGCATATATAAAGAGCTCTTACAACCCAACAACAAGGACAAACAACACAATTCAAAGATGAGCAGAGGACCTGAACAGACGTTTCTCCAAAGGAGTCCTATGATGGTCGAGAGGCACACGCACAGATCATCAGTCATTAGGGACACACAAATCAGAACCACAGAGAGACACCACCGCATACCCACTGGGACCCACTACAACAGCGATTAAGGAAAGACCCAGAGAATCTAAGCGTGGTGCGGTTGTGAGAAAGGGGAGCCCTCCCTTGTTGCCGGTGGGGTCGTAAAATGGTGCAGACGCTGTGGGGGGGAGTCTGGCAGCTCCTCAAGAAGTTAAATACAAAATGCTTGTGAATTCCACGTGACCCCGGAGTGACCACCTGGCCCACAATCCCGGGAGCTCTTAGGGGCTCCAACACGGTCACCGGAGCTGAAGAATGAAGACAGCCCAGATGCCCACCAGCAGGTGAATGGACCAGCCAGGGGTGGGCCATCCACCCCTGGGATATGACTCAGCCCTAAACAGGACCAGGGCACGGCTACATGCCACGACACGGGTTGACTCTCAGAACACGTTGCACGATTCCATCGCCACGAAATGTGCAGAACTGGCAAGTCCACGGACACGGGAGGTGGCGTCAGGGCCACGGGGCTGGTAAGGGGGCGGGGAAGGCTCTGACGGGGTTTCGGGCTGGGGGACGGGAATGTTCTGGAACTAGACAGAGGTGGTAGTTGCACGGCACGGCAAACGCACTGAATGCCCTTGAACTGGGCACTTAAAAAGGCTGGTTTTAGAATATCCGAATTTCACTGCACAAAAAATACAGCACCTCTATTAGCTTGTGTCTTTTCCCAGGCTGGGTCTCTCAAAGCAGCCCCAAGTCGCCCTTAGGAATCTGGGGGTGTATGGAGCTTTCTCCCCCCGCCCCCGGGCTCTGACGTGTTGCAGGTTTAACTCGTTTTGTCTGGAGCGGTTTTCCCCCCCCAGGACACCGCACTCTCCTCACGCCCTCCCCCTGCGCCCACGGCCCTGCGTGCAGCTCAGGTGCCACTCAGACCTAATTACCGAATGGATGGGATCTGAAGTTCGAACCAAGTACATGTTTGTGACGGTGTTTGTATGTTATATTGGGTTGTAGAAGGACACAACTATGTTTTTGGCGTTTTTATGCCAGAAGCTTGTATCTTGAAAAAATAAGTAAAATCCAAGTGCCAACTGACGGATGAATGGATCAACAAAATGTGGTCCATCCAGGCAACGAATATTCCTCAGTCTTAAAAAAGGCAGGACACGCTGACACCTGCCACAGTGTGGATGGACCTGGGGGACGTGATGCTGAGTGAAATAAGCCAGTCATGAAAGGACAAATACTGCAGGATTCCCGACACGAGGTCCTTAGTCTCCAGATTCACAGGGACCAGAGAGTGGACGGTGGGCGCCGGGGCCGGGGGAGGGATGGGGGTCGGTGTCTCATGAGACAGAATTTTGACTGGGGAGATAGAACGTTCTGGTCATGGATGGAGGACAGCTGCACCACAGTGGTAATGTGCTTACTACCCCTGAGCTGTGCACTTAGAGACGGATAGGTCAGTAAATTTGAGGCATGTCCATTTTACTGCAATGAAGAAAGAAAAAAATAATAATTAAATAAAAATAAGTCAGTAAATAAATATGCTCTGGTTGCTCCTGCAGCAGTTGGCAGCCCTGGGGCCCAAGAAGGGAAAAAGGAAATGCAGGCTCCAGAGTGGGGGGTACCCACCAAAGGTTTGGTTTCTTTTCCGCCTGTGAGGCAGACACGGGACAGACCGTGAGAACCACAGCAAGCCCTCCTTTGATGGACGAGGGCATGAAGTCCCGGAAGAGTGAGGCCGTCGCTCGGGATCACACGGGGGGCGGCAGGTGGCTGGGCAGGGGGTGAACCTGGGGTCTGTCTGCGCTGCTCCCCAGCCCCACTGCCAGAACCCAGAGCCACCAACCTCCGTCAGTGTGTAGGGGCCACGGCTGCCCCGGCCTGAGACCCTCTGGGGAACAGAAGGGTGTGCCTAAAACCCTGCAGGCGGTGCCCGGGGCCTCGGCACCCTCCCGGGACCCAGGTTCTGCCTGGAGTGGCACAGCCGGGCCGGAGCCAAGAGGGGCTGGTCTGGGAAGCACGCAGGGGGTGGGGGTGGGGGGTGTGTGTGCATTTCCAGAACTCAGCACCCCTCTGCAGAGGGGCGCACCTGGTGGAGGGAACAGCAAGGCAAAGGCAGAGGGAGGGAAGGCTCAACCCTCGGTGGTTTCCCTACAACAGAAGGACTCCAAGGCCTCCTCTTACAGTGTTTCCTGTCCCTAAATGCCACCGAGCAGCCCACAGCCTTCTCCAGTCCCCAGCCTCCCTGGACTGTGTTATGCCCAGAAGGGGGCTCCAATAAACCAACTAACAAGCACTGTTTGTGACTCTGTCTGTCGTCCCAGCCTCCCCAGACGCGGGGTTCAGAGCTGCCCCTCCTGGCACATGCGGGCTGGGGGTGGCAGGCTAGGCCCGGTGCCCCGTTCCTCCCCCCAAGCTACCTTCCCTTGTCCCCTGGGCAGACTCCCTGTCCCTGAGTGTCCTCCCATGGCCAGGCTCTTACCGGTGGCCCCTTTGTGGCAGAGCCTGGCGTCGGGGGCCCTTCATCCCTCGGCAGCGATGGGCCATTGGGCTCTGTGTCCTTCCCTGCAAGAGAGGGGCCAGAGTGGGGACCAGGGCACGGCAGGAGGGCTGGTCCCTCCGGCTGGCCGCCCCGAGTGAGACACGGCCCTCCTGGGCAGGGCAGGACACCAGCTGAGAGATCTAACAACACCAGCCAGGGTCCCTACAGGGAGGGACCCAGGAGTGGAGGCCCAGCTCCCACGACCTGTAGGAGGAGCCCAGGCACCTGGAGGCGCTGGTGCAGCATGTCTTTTGGGGTCCCATAAGGCCAGGCACCCCGCTTTCAGAGGAAGACTGCGATGTCCAGGTTCTGAGGCACCTGGCGGGTTCAGGGTGCCCGGACCACGGCTAGCCTTCCCTCCCGCCCTGACCCTCTGGGAGCTGGGCTCTCGGAGGGAGGTAGCCGGACACGGTCCCTGTACCCCGACCTGGCAGGTGTCTGGATTCAGTCTGGGGGGAAACAGTCACCCTTCCCTAGCTCCATCTATTTTGAAGAGGGTTGCCAAAGCTCAGGTTTACGGGCAGGGGGACGAGGGCTGGGCTCAGACCTTACAGCTTACTGCCGGGTCCCCACACTGGGAAAGGGGGGATCATCCTGGCGGGGCAGTGAGGACAGGTGCCCACAGAGCCAGCCCTGGCGGGGGCTCTGCACACCCACTCTCCACAGCCCTGGGAAGGGGCTGGGGGGCTGGGGGTGGAGCATCGTGCTCTGCAGAGAAGCCAGCCTGAGGAAATGATTCCGTCCTCGGGGACCCAGGTTCCCCTGGGGCAGGAAAGGCCCCGGAACGGCGGCCACTCCAGGGGCCACAGACTTCCTGCCCCAGCCGGGGAGGCCTCCTTGCTGCCTCCGCTTCTGCATCCGCAAAGCTCCCTGTGCCCCGACACCCAACGCCCAGGCTTGGGGGTGAGCAGGCGGCTTTCTGCACTTCCCTCCAGGCCCCTGTCTTGGGGGCTTGTCCTGCAGCTGTCACCTCTGTGTGGGTGCCGCCTGCTGGCCTGGGAGGACCAGGGGCCTGTGGCAGTCGGAGGCGGGCACCGGTTCGTCTCCTCCGTCCATACCCCCTTCCTCACCCCTGCCCCCAGGACCTGACACCCCTCTCCTCCTGGAGCAGGTCCCTACCTGCTGGGTCCTGCACTGCATGGGCCAGCCGCCCTGGGGACCAAAGACCCCTGAGCCTGGCTGCCCCCTGAGACTATCCTTTCCCTCCCCCTGCTCCTGAGAAGACGCGGCAGCAGAGACGGAGGTCGGATGTATTTCCCCAGGCGTCCCGTGCCCCTGGCCCATGTCACCTGACGAGGCGCATGCCACGTGGCCTGTTTCCATATCTGCTTGTGAGATTTTGGGTGGGAGGTCCCCAGAAGCCCCCCAAGTCCTGACAGTGTGTCGGTCTGAGGCTCTGCTGGAGTCTCCAGGTGCAGGACAGACACTGCAGCTGGGAAGGGCTCGGGCATCTCTGTCCTCCCTCCCAAGGCAGGCAGCAGGCGAGGGGCAGGCGGGCTGGAGGAGGTGAGGTCTCCCAGGACACAGGAGGAAAGGCAGGCCGCTCTGGGGGCAGGAGTCACAGACACGCAGGGAGCGCTCAGCTTAGACTCTGCTGGGCGGCCAGTGAGGAATTAGGTGACGGCACAGGGAGCACCTGGAACCGGGAAGGCACCAGCAGGTGCAGGGGACCCTGTGCCCTGTGGGCTCAGTGCTTTATCCACCAGAGGCATGAGAGCCCCCCACTCCCGGTCTGGACTGTTCCCTCTCAGAGCCCGGGACTCCTTTGCAGCTAGGAGGAGGTACTAATATCCCCATTTTACAGATGAGGAAACCGCCGAGCCCCGAGAGGTCCTGCCCCTGGCCCAGGGTCACCCAGCCAGCAGAAGTGGGGCTGGGACTTAGGCGGCCTGCCCTGAGAGGCTAGGTTTGGGACTGCCCCACCACACTGCCTCTCCAACGACCAGCTGCCCCCAGAGCCCGGGCGAGGGAGCCCCCTGCTGACCTCCACGGCCAAAAGGCTGTCACCTGGCCCCACAGGTCCCAGGGCTTCAATGCCCTGCTAGCGCTTTGTTCATACTGCACAGCACCAGCACCTGGGCGGCGGTTAGCTGAGCAAGGCTGTCGCCCACCTACAGCCAGGATAGCCCAGAGAGGGGAATGGACCTGCCCGAGGTCACAGAGCCGGGGGGACCCAGGTCCCGGTGGCCGCCCCAGCCCATGCCGGCACTGACCTGGGCTGAGGGGGTAGAGCTCATTCTCTCCACCGAAGAGCAGGTTCCGGCTGAGTTTCCGGGGGTCGACTTTCTGGGGGGTGGCGGAAGGCGGACACAGTGAAAAGCGGCGGCGGAGAAAGGCCTCCTCCTTCATGGCCTGGGCGCTGGGAGGCTTCTGGAGGGAAGGAAGAGACGCGGTCACACCCACGTGGAGAGCAGGGGCGGCCCTAGGGGCCGGCGGGCAGCTTCCCACCCACCCTGGCGAGAGGCACTTCACAGGTCGGGGGTCAGTGGCAGGGGTCACCCCGTCTTATAGTCAGGCCCTCACTTGGGACGTCTCAGAAACAGATGAGGAGGGCCTGGGGGGCCTGCGGACCAGCGGGGGTGTGGTCAGCGCAGGGAAGGCCGTGCCCGGGCTTCCGAGGGCCCTCGAGGGAGGACTGCACCCAAGCCCGGGTCGGAAGCTCCGCCCAGACCAGCCCTGCGCAAGTGTAGCCCCTCGTGGGTGTGGCAGGCACCTCTCTCTGGAAACACCCCGCCCCCAGGCCCAGCACTAAATTGGCTCTGTCAACCCTGGCCATGGCCACGTGAACCTGAGACGTGCCACTGACCCATGCCCGGCCACCAGAACTTCCCTCCCTGGTGACAGCTCTAGGTGGGGAGATGGCCGCTGACGCACACGGGGGGGGGGGGGGGGGTGGTGGGGGTGGCCGAGAGCTGCCTAGAGAGAGTGGATGGTGCCCAGAGCACCAGGGGCAGCTGGCCTGGGACCAGACCCCGCTGCCCTGAGACCCTGCCCCCCACACCCCCTCGGTCTGTCCTCCCTCTGCTTCGGCTCCTCCTCGGGGGTCTCTGCTGCTAGCGCCCCAACAGCTTCACTCGGAGAGAGACACAGGTGTGCTTAAAGCCAGGTGTGCCCCGATTCACACTCTGCCCGAGCCCTGGGCACTCCTGAATGGGCTTCCTTCCTGCCCCAGGCCTAGCCCACACAGCCCACCGCTCACGAGCGGGCCTGGGCCTCCTCCTGGATCCCTGCCCCCTTGCAGCCCGGTCCCCCCAGGCCTGGCGCAAGCAGGTGACCAGTGACATAAGTCCCCAGAGCCGTCAGCCCATGTTACAGATGAGGAAATCGAGGCTCGGGGAGCTGAAGGCCTTTCCCTGTGGTCACGGCCTGGGGGTGGTGGCAGACAGGGACTCAGGCTCCTGGTCCCGTGCTCTGTCCACTCCCTAGGGCCCGCTCCGGAAAGGCCCACGGAGCCACCTCTCCTCCGGGTCTGGGGCTGTGGGCCGCCTCCCTGCGTGGGCCCATGGCTTCCAGCCAAGCCCAGGACAAAGGCCCCATTTCTTCCCAAGGCCCTGGGCCCTCCAGGGTGGGGCTGGGACACACAGAGCCTTTCTGGCTGTGACAGGGTGGGAGAGTGGGACTGGGCGGGGCTTCGGGGTGGGCAGGGGGCCCCCCCCCGGGCCTCCGTGGCAACCCAAGACCCTCCTCTGTGCCCCCTGCCTGGGGTCAGAGTGAGGGGCTCCCAGCCCGTCCAGCCCCTCCCTTCCTAACCTTGTCACCTGGCTAAGCTTGTTAGCTTTTACCGATGGGGAAACTGGTTTCAGAGAGGTTGGGATCCTGGCCCACGGTCATGCAGCTACTAAGTGGCAATGCCCGTGCTTGAGCCACCTGGGACTGACTGCAGAGCCTGGCTCCCAGCCGGCACTCCCACGGCCTCGGCTTGGTTTCCAGCAAACCCACTGCTAGGCCAGCCATGCTCGTCAGCGTCCGCGGCCGCCTGCAGCCCGCCGGGTGAGTCAGACGTGAACTGGACCTGGAGGGGCCCCCAGGCGAGCGAGGAGGGCTGAAGGCACAGGCAGGCCGCCCTCACCTGCAGCCTCGCCTCCCCTAGGGGCTAAGTCTTGCCCACACTGCCTGAGATCGGCTCGGCTCCCCCGCTGGCCTGTCTGCGCCGGCTCCACCCAGGGCACAGTGGGGAGGGCCGCGAGGATCCTGGCTGCCTTCTCAGACCCTATCGCGTGCCTTCTCCCAGCACTGCTAGCGGCCATGGAACTCTGGTCTGTGAGCTCCACCATCCGCCCATGTACCCCATCCTCCTTCCCTCCCTCCCTCCCCTCCACCCACCCATCCATCCAGCCGTGCATCTACCCGTCTACACCACCCTCCCTCCTTCCCTTCCCACCATCCATCCGCCTACCTATCCCTCCCACTTAGCTATCTCTCCATCTACCCAACGTCCCCATCATCCACTCAACTATTTATCCATCCGTTCACTTGCCCGTATACAATCCCTCCATCCATCCCCATCCACACCACCTCTCTTCTCTCCCTTCCATCCACCATCCATCCACCATCCATCCATCCACCATCCATCCACCATCCACCATCCACCCATCCACCATCCATCCATCCATCCATCCATCCATCCATCCACCATCCATCCATCCACCATCCATCCACCATCCATCCATCCATCCATCCACATCCATCCATCTACCATCCATCCATCCATCCACCATCCATCCACCATCCATCCATCCACCATCCGTCCACCATCCATCCATCACCATCCATCCACCATCCATCCATCCACCATCCATCCACCATCCATCCATCCACCATCCATCCATCCACCATCCATCCACCATCCATCCATCCACCATCCATCCACCATCCATCCACCATCCATCCATCCACCATCCATCCATCCATCCGCCATCCATCCACCATCCATCCATCCACCATCCATCCATCCATCCATCCATCCATCCACCATCCATCCACCATCCATCCACCATCCATCACCATCCATCCATCTACCATCCATCCATCCATCCCGCCATCCATCCACCATCCATCCACCATCCATCCATCCACCATCCATCCAACCACCATCCAACCACCATCCATCCATCCACCATCCATCCACCATCCATCCATCCACCATCCATCCACCATCCATCCATCCACTATCCATCCATCCACCATCCATCCACCATCCATCCATCCACCATCCATCCACCATCCATCCACCATCCATCCATCCACCATCCATCCATCCATCCGCCATCCATCCACCATCCATCCATCCACCATCCATCCATCCATCCGCCATCCATCCACCATCCATCCATCCACCATCCATCCACCATCCATCCATCCACCATCCATCCACCATCCATCCATCCACCATCCATCCACCATCCATCCATCCATCCACCATCCATCCATCCACCATCCATCCACCATC
The DNA here is from genome assembly GCF_009762305.2 of Zalophus californianus. NCBI lineage: Eukaryota > Metazoa > Chordata > Mammalia > Carnivora > Otariidae > Zalophus > Zalophus californianus. The sequence goes on along the minus strand of NC_045605.1, from coordinate 111,097,612 downwards.
CATCCATCCACCATCCATCCATCCACCCATCCATCCATCCACCATCCATCCATCCACCATCCATCCGCCATCCATCCATCCGCCATCCATCCACCATCCATCCATCCACCATCCATCCATCCATCCGCCATCCATCCACCATCCATCCATCCACCATCCATCCACCATCCATCCATCCATCCATCCATCCACCATCCATCCATCCATCCATCCACCATCCATCCACCATCCATCCATCCACCATCCATCCATCCACCATCCATCCACCATCCATCCACCACCCATCCATCCACCATCCATCCATCCACCATCCATCCACCATCCATCCATCCACCATCCATCCACCATCCATCCATCCACCATCCATCCACCATCCATCCATCCACCATCCATCCACCATCCATCCATCCACCATCCATCCACCATCCATCCATCCACCATCCATCCACCACCCATCCATCCACCATCCATCCACCATCCATCCATCCACCATCCATCCACCATCCATCCATCCATCCACCATCCATCCATCCACCATCCATCCACCATCCATCCATCCACCATCCATCCACCATCCATCCATCCACCATCCATCCATCCACCATCCATCCATCCACCATCCATCCACCATCCATCCATCCACCATCCATCCACCATCCATCCATCCACCATCCATCCACCATCCATCCATCCACCATCCATCCACCATCCACCATCCATCCATCCACCATCCATCCACCATCCATCCATCCACCATCCATCCATCCATCCACCATCCATCCATCCATCATCCACCACCCATCCACCATCCATCCACCATCCATCCACCATCCATCCACCATCCATCCATCCACCATCCATCCATCCACCATCCATCCATCCACCATCCATCCACCATCCATCCATCCACCATCCATCCATCCATCCACCATCCATCCACCATCCATCCCCCATCTGCCCTTTGCCTACCTATCCATCCATCCACCATCTGTCCACCCAACGTCTCATCCCTCCCTCCCTCCCTCCCTCCTCCATGGATCTTTCCAGCCAGTCAGCTGAGCAGCCTGCTACCCCTCCTTCCCTCCCACTTGCTCCCTATTAGCCCAACAATCAGACCCATCAGAGGTGACATTCAAATGCCTCAACTGCTGGCGCGGACATCCTCTGATCCGAATGCAGTGCAGGTGTGCACCAGCGCACATTCCTCTGTCCTGACGCCCCACACCAGTGCTTGGGCCCCCGTGAGCCCCCTCTGACCCGCTCAGACAGGGAGGGCAGCACTCTTACTCAGTAGTGCTCCAGGGTCTACACAGCTCTGCTGAGTTCATACCTCCCTCGGTCTTCCCACTGCTCACCCCGGCTGCGGTGGACACTGGGTGCTTTCTCTCCACCGTGGTCCAGGCCGGGGCGAGGTGCTGGGGAGTGGATGCCGTTTCGTCCACAGTAAAAGTAAATCCAGGTCCCATGTCCCCAGTGGCTGAACCCGGTCCAGACTCAATCCCCCCCCCTTGCTCCTCCAGCCCCTCCACGACCCTGCCCCTCCTCCCACTCACTCTCCCGGCCACACGGGCCCCTTTCTGTCCCTGGAAAACGCAGAGCCGGTGCCCGAGGGCCTCTGCTCTGGAACGTCCTCCCTGGAATGCCCTCGCCCACATCTCCGCCTGGTGGGGTCCTTCCCACACTCAGCTTAAATGTCACTTCCCAGAGGGTTGGCCCCCCCTTACATCTCACACAGGCAAATTCTCCACATAGCACTGGGAGTTCCAGAACCTTCTCCCTGGTGTTCCTTTCTCACTAACTCTCTTTCCCCATAGGACACACACTCTAGGAGGGGGTGGCGTCCGTCTGTCCTGCTCACTGTCTACCCCATGCACACCCCGAGCAGGGGCTCACAGAATGGCTCAGGGCTTGGGGACCCCAGAGGTTCCCTGGGGTGGATGAAAGCCACACGACAAACACCCCTGGGGCTCGTTCCTCCTTTTCTGCAGGTCGGGGCGGGTCCTCAGAGTGGTGGCCAGGGTCCCTTTGGGGCGGATTTCCAACGTAGCCCTGGAGAAGTAGCCCTGTTCCTGCCTGCCCGCCAAGCCAGGTGCGGTTGTGAGCGCTAGAGAGCCTGGTGCAGCCGAGGACCAAGCCCTGTGCTCTGGGCACTAGCAGGAGGCAGGGTGGAGGTGGGGGCCTGGCACCAGGAGGCTGCCAGGCTGCCGGGACCATCAACCCGATGCTGGGCAGGTGGTGGCTCCTCACGATGAAAGCTAAAGGCCCACAGGCCCACAGGAGGGCAGCCACCCCATCCCCGGAGCCCAAGGGGAGGGAGAGAGAGCTGAAGAAAGGAGCCATGAGGAAAGAGACGCCCCCCCCCAACAACCCGGGCCGTGGAGCCAACCCCCAGCTGGGGCTGCACCCACGGTGGGCAGCTGCCCCCCCCCCCGCCCGCTGGGAGGCTCCCCGGGCCTGGGCTCCAGCTGCCCAAGGGCTCAGGGGCGCTCTCTCTGGTCTCCCACCTGGGACACCAGAGCCCCCCAGCATCCACGGGCCATGGGTCCCACGCGGGGCTGGCCCAGAGGAGGCCCAGGCCAGCCCTGCGTCCCTGAGTTCGAACACTTGTTTGGGTACCTGCCAGGTGACAGGCTCTCTGATGCTGAGCTGAGGCCGACTGGCCGACAGCAGGTCCGGGGAGCGGGCACGGAGCCCACCCTAGCCCCCACCCCCCGGGAGCCGGCACAGTGCCCTGCCCCCCACCGCAAGCTGCCTCCTAGGCAGTTTCCTGCCTCTGAGCACCGACCCCTCCACCACCGCCCAGACACCCACCTTCGGGCCAGAATAATGGGATCCTTATAAAGAAAGGTCACTGGTGCCTTATCAGGGCTCCACAGGCAGGACGCACAGCCCGGTTATCTGGGCCAAAACTCGCCAAGCCTCGGCTCTCAGTGGGAAGGGCTGAGACTGAGCAGGAATCCGGCAGAAGCCAACAGAATGGACTCACTCCCCCCCCCACAGGCCCAGAAGTGGGGGGACGCTTCTGATCCCACTCCTCCCACCAAGCCACAGGGGTGTGGGGAGGGCACGGAGCTGGGGAGAAGCCCCGTCTCCGACGGCTGTGAACCTCCGCTAGCCGCGTGTATCTCCGAGCACCTATCTGTAAAGGGAGGGTTCCTCTCGATCACTGGGGGGAGCAGAAGCAGCAGGTACCTGTGGTCTGGCCATGCACTTTTGTCTGAGCCCAGTGGCCTGTAAAAGGCTGTGGGGAAAACGCCCCGAAATCACAGAGAAGCTCAGGGATGAAGCAGCATCAGGCCACCCATTTGGTTCTCCAACCTCCCAGCCGATGGAGAGGTCAGCAGGTCCCAAGCCTTGTGACCATGAGGACCCTGCTGATGGGAAGCCACGCGGGGCTCCAGAGCCCCCCCACGGAGGCCACGGCATGGTCCAGCACAGCACCGACGGCCCTTCCTGAGAGCACATACCAGCAGGAGGTTCCAGAAGCGTGCTGAGGCCCTGTCCCCGGGCAGCGCCGACCACCTGGGCTCAAACTGGGCAACGTGAGCAGCCCCCACGGGACTGCATTTTGGGGTGTGGGAGCTGGTCCCCCGGGGTCACCCGACGCCCATCCCGCCTCTGGACTGGTGTTCGGGCCCTAAGGGGCTTTGGAGCTGGGGTGTCTCCAGTCCCTCTGTGGTGCTGATGACCCTCAAAGCGCCCCTGGGCCCCTTCATACGTGTTATCCCACCGGATGTGATGCTTATGGCACCCGAGAGGTGGAGGGGGGGGCGGTGCAAACCTCACCATCCTGTTTTAAAGATGCAGAAACCAAGGTCCCCAGAGGGAAAAGGGCTACTCTAAGGCCCTGTGGCGTGAACCATTCCTGGGCCCTCTCTGGTGCTGTTCCTTCAAGCCCTGAGTCCCTTCTGTACTTCGGAGGGCTGAGCCCAGGGCCAGAAAGGAGGGGAAGGGGCCAGGCTGGGGGGGTGGGGGGCAGAAGCCGCCCCCCCCCCGACACTTCCCAGATATGGCCGTGGAATGTGGCTGAGCCCTGGGGAGGGGGCAGGAAGTGGCTTGCTGGCCTGGGTGTTCCCAGGCTGACTCAGCCGGTCATGTGGCTGGGGGTTAGGGCCGGGCCCTGGCACCCGCCCACCTGGCCTCCTGACCGACACCTGGCCAACTGCGTGCTGAGTGCCCTGGTCAGCCGGCCCGGGCACCGCCCACTTGCACTCCCTGGAGCATACTGTTCCCACCCAGTTCTAGGGGGCCCCGGTCCCCTGGCAGGACTCCACGTGGTCCCCTGCAGGCCTGACCCCACCATGTCCCTCCCCGATCCTGCTCACTGTCCTGATGGAAAGGGGACTGATTTTCAGATACAGACTGTGGCTTGGTGGGGGGGGGTGCTCTCTGGGGCAGGGGCGTGGTGGGGAGGGGGCATCAGGAGCCCAGCTAGGAGATCTGGGCCTGCGGGGGTCCCTGGCCCACTCTCAGCGTCCACATCTGAAGCACGGAGGTGGGCTTGGGCCCCAGAGTGACCTCACGCCCCCTTCAAGGAGAGATGCTCTCACCGCCCCTGCCCAGGGGGGAGGCCTGGCTTCTGTCTAGAAGTCCTCGGCACACCTGGGGGGCCTCTGCCATCCCCACAGGCCGCTGCTGCCCTGGTAGCGGGATGGACAGACAAGCAGTTAGGCGGCTGCCACAGGGGGGCACGTGGCCAAAGTGGGGCACACCGCCGTCTGTTGCCAAGACTGCTCATCTTCCCTCATTGCAGGGCTGGAGCCTCGAGTGTGGGCGGGCAGCTCCGACAAGAAAGCTGGACAAAGTGGGCCATGGGCTGCTGTGAGCTGGAGCTCACGTGCGCCTCACTGTCCCCGAGGCTGGGACCCCGGGGCTGCAGACGGCAGGGCGCCCATGGCCGAGGGAGGTGGGCCACTGCTGACCCCAGGGGAGCCCGGGGGCTCGGGCAAGCCTACACTCTCCTCCAGACCCCTCCACCTCGGTCTCTCCCACTGCCCAACCCCACGCCACCCCCACGGGACCCTCTGCCCCGGCTCCTGTCGGTGACTCTGGGGTCAGCAGGTAGGTAAGCGTGTGGGCCCTTCCCTGGAGGAGCCAGCAAACAGAAGGGCAAGGACATGGGGCAGGGGCGGCGGCGGGGGCGGAACTGAGGCCAGGACCAAACCCTGCTGGGGCCCTGGGAGGGGGCAGCAGCCCTCGGCTGAGCAGTCGGGGGAGGACACAGGCAGGGACCCACCTTGTGGCAGCCCTGTCAAGGACCTCGCCGTGCAGAGGGGAAGCCAGCCCAGGCCCCCTCCACAGCCCCCCATGCTGGACTCCATCAGCAGGCTGAGCCCTCAGGAGGAGGGAGGGGGTGGTCCCAGCGGGCCCTCCCTGGTCAGATGGCCAGGCTCTACTCTGTGCATCTCAGGATGGGGAGGCCCACAGGGATGCCCGGGTGGCTCTGCGCCCTCTCTCCAGGGAAAGGTGGCCTTTCACGGGCTGTCGTGGGTCATCTTATTAAATGCCAGCCTGCCTGGCTCCAAGCTGCTCGGTGCCCTGACACGCTCGGGGGGACGCACCCCGACCTTGAGGGACCCCCTTTTCACAGCCTCTGGTCCTGTGCTGCTGGGCATAAGGGGTCTTCCCACAACATAAATCCCACCTGGGCTGTGCCTGAGGCCGGGTCTGGGATGTAACCGGAGCTTCGTGACTGTACCACGTCCACCAGCCCAGCCTGGTCTCGGGGCCCTCTCCAGTCAGAAAGGGGGGCAGCCTGCACCCCGGGGATGGGCCATGTCCTCCCACGGCATCAAGCCAGCGACTGGGGGGCCGCTGGGGGCTCCCGGCTCGCCATCCTCTGGGCTTGCAGCAGCCTACACACAGACACACAGACACACAGACACACACCAGGAGAGCCCTGACCAATACAGCTGGACATCATGCTGCTCTTCTTGCCCCCATCACTGCCGGGGGCCCCACCGTGAGAACAGAAGTGCAGCAGGTGGGGAGGCGGCGGCAGTCGGGTACATTGCTTGCTAAAACACGTGAACCACTACTGTGGGTAACGCCAGGCCCTAAAGAAGGAAGCCTGGCGTTTCAGGAGCACGGGGGTCCCGGGAAGGTTCGGCGCCAGGGCCCGCAGGAACCGGCAGAGTCTCCCTGCACAGGGAGCCGTCCACGGTGAAGCCACCACTCTGGTGCCGTGAGGCTGAGGGGTGGGCTCCAGACACAGCTGGAGTGACCGGGTGGCTGGGCAGACGTGCATGCGGGGACCCTCGGTTTGCTGGCGGCCCGGGGATATCCGGGCTCGTGGACGCCGCGCGGTAATTACACTGCAGTCATGTTCCAGAACCGGCCTCGGGCACGGTCCAGGTGGGATGTCCTTGGAACACTGTGGGATTTCTGCAGACCCCTGCCCTGTTCCCCACTCTCCGGCTGCAGCTGCCTCCTGCGTCCAGAGGGCAGAGGTCGACAGAAGCGTGATCAGAAGTCCGGGTCAACATAACTGAACTTATGCCAAGAACTAACTCTTTAAAAATACATCATAGAGAAGACATACGCCCGACGGCCCCCCGTTTGGGTACAATTCTATGGCTTCCTCCTCAATGCCAACCGGCTTCGAACTCCACACAGCCATGGCCAGATGGGTCCCCAGGTCAGGGTGAAGCCTCCTTTCCTAACCAACCCCCCAATCTCGCCTCTGCAGGGAACGAGGCCCCCGATCTGGGCGTGAGCACCTCCCTGCCTTGGACGGAGCAGAACAGTGGCCCCGAGCTGTCCCCTCTGCTCCTGCAAGTGGCACTCAGGCTCTCCCAGCCTTAACACTGGTCCTGTGTGCCCCACCTGCTCATTTAGAGGAGCAGCACCCCCGCCTTCCTCTGTATAAACTGGAAACTCCCTCCTTACCGATCGGTCCCAGTTCTCACAAGGCAGACGCTCCACCAACGTGCACACGCCACCCCTGCACTGTGTCCTCACCGGCACCGGATGCTGAATGAGTCAGCAGGTGGGTGGCAGGCACGATCCCCCCTTCTGCCTCCCACTCTGTCCAGGGGCTGGGAGGATCCACGTCCTGAAAGCAGAAAGACCCCAAATGCTCCCTTTTCCTGTCCTCTCTCCACTCCACAGATGAAGTAACTGAGGCCCCAAGAAGGGGCTGACTGGCCCAGGGCACGTGGCCGGTTAGGGGAGGCCCCCCACTCCCAGCTCGCCTGAGGCAGGTGATGCTGGGCCCCTGGCACCACCCCACATCTGCTGGGACTGAACCGAACAGGAGCTCCAGGGACAGTGAACGTGCTCTGGGCCACCGCCTGCGGACTCCTTGCTGTACCCCCAGCCTTGCCGGCCCTGGAGGAGAGCCCACAACACTGCTGGGGGAACGGCTGTCCTTTGCACCCCCACTTCCAAGTTCTGTATGCAGTGGGTCCAACTGTGGCGGCCTCCCACAGCCCTGTGCACCTACTATGTGCTGCACACTCCCACCCCGGTGCAGCCGGGCCCGGTGGGTTTGCACTCATCGGGGGAGCGGCTGTCCGCACCTCTCCTGGGTGAAGTCGATGGGGTCTCGCGTGGTCCCAGGCCCCCAAGCTGGGCAGGCAGCTGCTGGGGCGTGAAGGGGAGCCCTACTTTCTGGGCCCTTCTGGGGTAACCAACTGCAGCAGCTGCCGGTGACCCCGAGGCAGGCTGTGGACAGCCCACAGTCCCGGCTGCCCCTGCCCCTCCCCGGTGGCGTGCAGGGAAACCGGTTCCGTCAGAAGTCACTTGTCTGGCACAGAAAGTGGGCCTGCGAGTCCGGCAGGACCAGGCCGGCACAGAGCCAAGCACCCTCTTCCTGACCTGCCACGGTAGGGGGCGGTCCCGAAACGTGACTTGACATCTCCAGGATGTGGCAGCCAAGCACGCAGGCCCCGAGGCCCGGCCACCAGCCCCCCTCACTCCTTGGACCCAGGAGCCTACCATCCCCAGCCCTGAGCAAAGCCCACATGAGGGCGCCCAGCTTCCCACTGAGAAAGTGTCACGGCCCGACCCGTGAAACCTGGGCGGGGGGGGCATGCCGAGGGTCCCCAAAGAGGCCAAGAGAGAAATGAAAACATAGGTCCCCACGGCAACGTGAACACACATGTTCGAGACAACCAAAGTGTGGTCGCAGCCCAGCTCCCCGCGGGCTGATGGATGGGGAAGCGCACAGCGGTCCGTCCACACAGGGACGCGTACTCAACCACGAAAGCAATACAGTACGAAACCCCACCACTCTGCGGGGCCGTCACGGGGTTGGGGGGCGGTGTGCAGGAACATGGCACCAGCAGCTTTTGGTGAGGGGCGCCGTGTCTCCTTTAAAAAGCTGAATTTCACAACTGAGCATCATCCCTGTGGGACCCTGGCTAACCCCAAGCCGTGTGGCGCTGACCCAGGACCCACCACCCTGTCTCTGGGAGCGCGGTGGGCATGCTGAGCCCCATTTTACAGATGCTGAAGCGGCGGCCAGCCAGCCCCAAATCCTGCCGCCTGTGAGCTGTCCGGTGGAGTCACTGAGACACGGAGAAGGGTCCAGAGACCCTCTAGAGAGACGGGTCCCTGAGGCTGGGCGCCCCCCTCCAGCTGTCAGGGCTAAGAAACCACCCCCAGGGGAGATAAGAAGGCAAGGTTTCTCCCCAACGTTCTGAGCCCTACATTTCGGTCTGTTCCTGGACACACTGCTCACACCAGGAGATGACAAGTTCCAAGGCATGAAGCACCAACAGTCACCTCGTGAGCAGCAGGTGACAGCTAAAAATGACACCAAGAGTGATAGGAGGCTGGCCCAGGTCATGACATGTCCTTTTGGGTCAGGATGGTCTTTACGGACACCTGCCTGCCAGGTCGGTCCCCCCATCTACGCCTGCCTTCGGGGACGCCCCAGGGAACCCAGCCCTGGGAACCTGCATCAGTCCAGAAGAGCCTCAGCTCGGTGTCAAGGGACAGCGTGTCCCAGCCCCTGGGGGTGGTGCTCGGGGAGGGGGAGCTTCCCAGTTGTTCCCCCGTCCACTTGGGGTCAGACTCCTGGGTCATCCGGTGTGTGGGAGGGCCCCCCATGGGGAGAGCACATGGCCACCCCTCCAGGCTCTCCTCTCTAACCAGGGCAGAATGTTGGACATCCCCCCAGAGCCAACGATGGTCAGCGCAAGTGAGGCACTAGGCCCGGTGGGCTCCACCACAGGGCCTGGGCCCTCTCCTCCTCCTCCAGGTGAGAAGCCACGCAGCAAGCCCCAAGTCCCAGGCCCCGTGTCCGCCGCTGACAGTACAGGTGGCTGGTGGGGGAGGCGGCTCCACGGGGTCTCAAGGCTTTTGTTAGAGAACTAACAAGTGTCTGCCAAGAGGGGGTGCACGAGTGTCCTGGGGCCGCCGTGCAGACGACCACACGCTGGGCGGCTTGGCTGCAGTAGTTCATTCCCTCCTAGTTCTGGAGCCTGCAAGTCCGAACTGCAGGTGTGGGCAGGACCCTGCGTTTGCTGGAGGCTCTAGGGGAGGGTCCTTCCTGCCTCTTCCAGCACTTGGGGCCCCACATGTCCCCAGGCTGTGCCTGCGTCCCTCCAGCCTCTGAAGATCACGTGGCCCCTCTCCTATGTGTCTGTCTTAGACTCCCTCTTCCAACTCTTAAAAGTCACTAGATTTAGGGTGCATCAGATAATCCAGGATGACCTCATACCAAGACCCTTCACTTTGGTTCATCTGTAAGTTCCAAATTCCAAGTAAGGTCACATTCATGGGTCCTGGGGTTAGGACTATGACCTATCTTTTTTGGAGGTCACCATTCAATTCCCTGCAGGGTTTCAGGGTCACCCAGCCCAATGGAGACCTTCGGGATGGGGGTGAAGGGGGCTTGCCATGATGCAACCACCACGGGCAGGTATGCGCTGCTCCCCTTTGCTTGCAGGAACCCCACCTGGCCCTCACCCCATTTCCACCTGTGCAGGCCCCTCGCGCTCACCTGGGTTAGGCCAATGACCCACCAGTTCCCCTCACTGCCCCCGATCACCCTTAACAGAGCCAACTTTTACCCCCTTGCCCCCTTGACTAACCTCCTCAGGGCTCCAACCATCCCCTGCATGAAGCCCCAGAACCTCCCGCCCCCACCCCTCTACCAGGAGCCCCAGCAAGCCCTGGAAGGTGTTGGCCATTCATGCTGGCCTGCTCCTGCACCAGGCCCCCAAAGCCAGGGAGCTTCACTCATCCATGCCTTCGGTCACGCCATCTGTGTGGGTCCCTGGGACAGTGGTGCGCCACCCACGCCCTCCTCCAGCCCTGATGGCGGCCCACCTCCCCATTCAGCTCTCTGTCACACACACACACCCCCACCCCCCCGCTGGGACCTTCCGGTGAGCCAGCATGGCTCCCTGGGTGCCGAGCCTGGCCATCTCTGTCCGTCCAGGACCAGCTCGGGACCCCGCAGCTGGGAACGGCCATGTTCATCGGGGCCTGTGCATCCCGGGGGTCGGTGCCAGGTGGAAGCCAACTTCTGGAGGTGGTATCCCAGACTCGAGCCCTTAGACCCTGCCCAAACCAGCAAGAACTGAGTGCCATTGAGAGCAATTGCACATCTTACTGGTGAGAACTTCCAAGGCTGGGGAAGGGAGGGGGCCCAGGACCTTCTGGAATGGGTGCTGGTTCATCACATGCTTTTACTTTGTCACAAGGAAGGTTGTGCCAAACACCAGTGCACTCAGGGGACTGGGTGGGCTGGGAGCTATCCAGGAATCAGCTAGAAAATACACTCCAAACACGGTCCCTGGGTGCAGCCGCATCTGTGAACCGGGCCTCCTGGAGAGAGGCCTGCCCGCTGCCTGGCCCGGGCCACACCAGCCCCAGCACCTCGGCCTCAGGAGCCCAGAGGGCCGACTGTCACCTCTCTCTGGGCCGTCACCTGGAGCTCGTGGAGGGTGGGGAGCCAGGGTGCTCTCTGTGGGAGGGCGGAAAGGGAGCCTTAGAAGTGGACCTGGGGGGCCCTTGAGAGTAGGGGTGAGAGAAGATGCAAAGAGAGCGTCCAGCCTGGGAGGAGGCCAGGAGGTTGGACCCCGGAGACAGGGTGTCAGTGCTGGCCCTGACTGTCTGATTCCACACTGGGTTTCCACCGTACTTTTGGCCACGCGTCTCTGGCAGGACTGCTCAGCTGCCGGTGGGCACCGGCCATGTGCCGGGCTTCCTGGGAGTGGGCAGGTTTCTTTTGGGGAGGTGGGGTGAGCGTGGGGGCACCTGCAGGGCTTGGGAAATAGCATCTGGCACAGAGAAGCACAGACCGCAAAGCATCAGGCCACGTGGAGCCCCCCTCACCGTGGGGGGGCAGCACCTCTGTTTACTCCCGTCTCCCATGCTCCTTTGCACAGGGGCTGGGATTTCAGACGTGGCTCAGCGGAGGACAGAGGTGCCCCCCTGCCTTGTCTCCCATGATGAATACACACATTGCACCTCCTCGGGGGTGGGGGGGGGATGGCGAGCGTGGCTGGGCGAGGCTGGGCGAGACCAGCAAGGGTTTGGGCCCCAGCACGGCTCCTGGGGAATCTGCCCACTCACGGGACCCCCCAGGCTTCAGTTTTCCCCAAGGCAAATGCAGGCACCTGGACTTGATGAGCTTGAGTCTTCCTCCCAGCTCCAAAGTGGGAAGAGACTGCGGATCCTGGCAGAGGCGGCTTTCCCACCAACACACACGAGTGACCAGCTGCATGCCTCGCCCAGCCCCGAGGGCACCGGGGGTGGGTGTCGTCCTGGCTGCGGAGCCTTGGGCACCTGCCCGGGGCCGGGGGCTGGACGGGGTGGTGGGGGGGGAGAATGAGGGCCGAGCGGAGCCTGGCAGAGGCTGGAGCAGGGGTGCTCAGCTGCAGCCCTCAGGCTGGACATGTCTTATACTGTGTGTCCCCAGAGGGCCTGGTGAGGGGCTGCCCTTGACCCTGAGCTGCCCAGGGGTGGGGGGTGGGGAGGCTCGTCACAGACCGAGGCCGGACCCCAGTGACAGATCGCGGTCTGCTGGTCGGTGGGAAGCACTCTGCTTTGGGGACCCCCCCCTTGTACTCTGCAGGTCAGCCCAGTGCATTGAGCGCTGGCCCAGCTCAGAGGTAGGCGCTGTGGACGGCGGATGATGGACGGACAGAGGGAGAGAGGAAGGGCTGTTTGTAAACATGAGGCAAACCATCATGCGCTCGGATCCTTTAAGCCAGTGATCCGACTTCCAAAGATTTAGCATCGGGAATAAAATCCCATGCCCTCGATCTGCGTGAGGGACGTGCTCTGCGGTGTTATTTCCAGAGGGAAAACGCCCCGCACAGCTGGGTGCTAGCAAGTGAAGGAGCGTCGTGCCAAGGACACTAAATGTGGCCACAGGAGAGCAGCAGGATCGGCATCTGTAATGGGGGGCTCCGAGGGGCGCCAAGTGTGAGGAGCAGGCTGCGCACAGCACCGGGGGGCCCCCGATGACAAGGACTGTCGCCATCCGTCTGTGTGTAAACCAGTGTGTGTGACAAGGGGCCTCCCCCATCTGTGCGGGCCCCACAATGAGCGCGTGTGGCTTTACAGTAGGAAAACGCCCCCAGCGGAGCCATCACCAGGCCGAAAATAAGTCAGGAGAAGTGGAGGCGCTGTATCCTGCGGGGGACATGGGGGGCGTGGGGGATGCGGGAGGGAAGGCCTGGCAGGGGGCCCGAGGATGCGGGAGGGCCCGGGGCCAGGTCCTGCCTGTTGGGTGCCCAGTGCCCAGCCAGCACTGGGCACGTAGCGGGCGCGAATCACTGCTTCCTGGGGGGGGGGTCCAACCCACCGGGATGTGTATACATTAGGTGTTTAGTACCCACACTGGGCTGAACCACTGGCCTCTCTTTCGCCTGAGTGGCCAAGAACAGACTGGGGGTACGCCGGGCGGGGCACCAGAGTGGGCAAAGGCTGGGGGCCCTGGCCCCACAAGCCCACCACTCTGGGAGGGAGGAAACGGCGTCTTCTGGGAGGGTGGGCTCTACGCCACCGGGAGCTCCTCAAGCTCATGAGGGGTCTCTGGGGTGCGACCTCCAGAACCTTCCCCGCTGCCTTGTGCTCCGCAGCGTTGGGTGTGGATGGCCTCGGGGCCCTGTCCTGGGAACGGGGCGCAAACCTGGAGGGGAGCCTTGGGGGGCCCGCGCCCTCCCACCCCTCCTGCGACACGGGCCGCGCTCCTCGGACGCCTCGCTCCCTGCCGGCGGGGATAAAGGCAGGTGGCACAAGAAGGGCAACGTGGGGGTGGGCGGATGAGCACAGAGGGCTATTTTAAACCACATTCAGGTGGATGAGATGCAGCCGCCTTTGGGGATGGCGTCAGCGACAGTGGGGAGCCGAGGGGGCCCCCGTTCCGCCGTCCCCTCTGCTTCTGTGTGTATCTGACATTTTCCATGCTCTACAGCGAAAGAGGAGACGCTAAAAGCTTTCTCTTGAAGGCGTAAAGGGAGAATTTCTTAAAAGGCTTAAAGCAAGAGAAGAAATGAGCACATCTGAGTCCCTTCCCCCCCAGGAAGGCTCAGAGTTTCAAAGACTAAAAAGGAGCCAGGCACCTCTGCCGAAAAGGTGACAGCCAGCTGGGTGAAGGGCCCCCTACCCTCCCCGAGACAGGGGAGGTGCTGAAGAGCCAGAACCAGCGGAGCCACGATGGGGAGGGGGAGGAAGTGGCCACCGCTGAGCGTCCCCGTGGCCTGCGCCCTGTGGCCTGCAGCCCCCCGAGAACGTGGACGCCCCAGTGGCTGGGAACCCAGCCCAGCCAGGGCCCTGCTGCAGAGCCACCGGCAGGACCCCCAGGCCTTCAGCTTAGCCCCTTTCCAAGGCCCCGGCCCTAACATTCGGTCGCCTGGCTGCCCAGGGCAGGTGTGATTCCCAACAGCCCCCCCCCGTCCCCGCAGGTCATCAATGCCACCGAGCACCCCTGCCCAGCACACGTCGGAGCTCCCCCCAGGCGAGGGCTGCCTCCTCTCCCTTCCTCCCTGTCTGATCATCACCACCCGTCCCTGACCTGACGTGTCCACGGGCAGCCACTGCCCCGGCCAGGCGCCCGGCAGCCTGGGGAGCCGGCCAGCCTGGTCCTTGGACACTATCTGTGCGCTCTGGGGGCCAGGTGCTGGCGCACAGGAGTGTGGGGTCCTCACGCTCCCTTGTCCACCCTGAGTGCACCCGCCCCTCCCCCAAACACACACACCCACATGCAGGCACACACAGCATGTCTGCACATGGCCACACACCCTCAGCTAATCAGGAGTGACACGACCAGCCGCCATGCCTCCCACTAGCCCGGCTGCCCCGGTGTCAGCGCCCCGGATCTGAGCAGCAAGGGGCTTCGGGACTACGAGAGTGTGTGCATGTGCATGTGTGTGTGCCCGAAACAGCCCCCCCCGCCCGGCAGAGGGGCACCAAGGAGTTGTTCTCAGGGCCCAGAGTCCCAGGGGAGACAGCACTGTTTTGTCCTTTTCCGTTTGGAGGTGGCATCCTTTGAAGGATGTGCTCTGGTCCCCAGCGCCCTGGTCACAGCTGCTCTGCCCTCGGGTTCCCCCCTCCCGGCCTTGGAGCCTTGGGGGCAGAACTGTGATGCCGCCCAGATGTGGGCATGCCCAACGCGCCCAGGCCCTGCTGGCTGCTGCAGCAGGACGTGAGGAGCTGTGAGCTGGGAGGGGCTCACGTCTCAGGGGCAGGTCAGGGGCCAGGAGGCCAAAGACTGCAGTCTCCCGCACCCTGGGTGCCAGGGCCAGTGGTCTGTGCCCAGTGGGGGTGGGTGCTGTGGAAACCCACTGGCCACGCTGGTGCAGGGGAAGCAGGGCACAACTCCTCCCTTGTTGTGGGGACATCCCCCCAGTGGTCACACCCTGTGTTCATTCCCAGCTCAGCTCTGGGCACCTGCTTGGCTCCTTGCCTCTCATGTGTAAAACAAGGCAGCCCCCAGGCCCACACCCAAGATCGCTGGGAAGATGGTGTGACCATACCTGTGTCACCTCCGTGTTTCCGGAACCATCTGTCTCCTCTCCACCACCCCGGTCAGCCCAGCCCAGCTCTCCCATCTCTGCGTTGCAGCGAGCTCCTGGTTGCTGCCCACTGTGGTCACTCTCTCCTGGGTTGAATAGTGTCGTCCCCCCCCAAAGATATGCCCACATCCTAGCCCTGGGACCAGTGCATGTGGCCAAACTTTGGAAACAGGGTCTTGGCAGATGGGACCAAGTGAAGATGAGGCCCCACAGGAGGAGGCTGGGCCCGATCCAATGACTATGCTGTTGCATGAGAACAGGACACAGAGAGACACAGGAGGGGCCCCGTGAAGACAGGGGGAGAGGCTGGGGCCATGTGGCCACCAGCCCAGGGACGCCTACAGCCCCAGAAGCTGGATGAGGCAGGAAGGGTCCTCTCTTGGAGCCTCCAGAAGGAGAGGGCCCTGCCCACACCTGGATTTTGGACTCCTGGTTCCAGAACTGGGAGAGACTACGTTTCTGTGGTTTTAGCCACCGCCCCCCACCCCGGTGTGTGGTCCTTTGTTACAGTAGCCCCTGGTGGCACACAGGCCCTCAGTTCAAGGTCAAAGCTGTGAGCAGGGACGGCCTGAACGGAAGCTGAGTGGGTGCTTCCTTCCTCTGCCCCAAGGATGAGGCTGAGGCCCCTCTGTCGCTGGACACTATCCAGACTGGAGGAGAGGGACCACTCCACAGAGCAGGCGGCTCTGCTCAAACACAACCCCCTTCCCCGCTCCCCGTCTGGGGCACATCCAAATCAGCCCCTTGCCCTGCCCCGCCGCCCCCCCACCCTGCCACCACGAGCCGCCTCACACACCCCTCCCAGCCCCGTGCAGCTGAGGCACCATCCCAGCATAAACCCAGCAGAAAACGGGCCCCTGACTCCATAGATGCCAGCCTGTCACCTGGGGAGGGGTCTCCAGGCAATGCAGCAACGCCACGGCCCCAAGGCTGGGGTCACCTCCCGCCGTCCGAGCGGCAGCCCGTCCGTCCCACTCAGCCAGCTCCTGGAAGCCGCTGGAATGGGCCACCAAGGGCTCCCGCTGCCCCTGGAGCCAGACTCCAAATGCGCTCATCACCTGCGCACCCCAAAGTGTGCGCGGACAGCCGACGGAGCTGGAGACAGTGGCTGCACTGCCCCTCGCTGGCCTTGGGGACGGCGCCCCTCTCTTCACATTCTCTTTCCAGCCTCCTGACCACGGCAAGGAGGAGAGTCTGGTCTTCGTCCTGCCGACCTCTGTCAGGGAGGCCGGGCTGCTGCAGTGGGACCACCAGCTGCTGGCTTCGTTCTGTCCCTGCTCTGTATTACAGGTGACAGGATTTCCTAGCTGCAGCAACAACTGAAAGGTTCTTTCTAGAGACAAATTTGCTTATGTAAAAAGAAGCGAGTGGATTCACAGAGCCACGCTTTAAAGTAACAGTAGAGGCGGCTGTGGACAAATTAAGCCACAGAAAGCCCCCCGGAAGCTGTCCTGAAAATGCCAGGAGCCGCTCAGAGTGTGGGGTCCCGGCCTGGCCGGGGGCCCATGCTCCCTCCACCGGAGCTGGCCCAGCCTCGATTCCCGGGGTCTCAGCCATAAAATATAATGTAAATACGGAAAACCACACAGACGTTCGGCTCCACGAGCTGCCCGGACAAGCACCGTACCCATCACCTGGGTCAGAACCTGGGGCCGCTGGGGTGCCAGTCCCAGGCGGAGCCCCGCCTGCCCTCCCCGACCAAGCAGACCCACCATGCACACTGCACCTGTAGGGTCCGAGCCTGAGTCCTGCCTGCTTGGAAACGCTGGCCCTCCACACCTCTGTTCCGCAGTCCCCTCCCTGGCCCACATTTTATGCGAAGCCGCCGGCATCAGACCGAGAAGCTTCTGGACAAGCCGGGGCTCTGGCGCTCACTGGCTGGCCGGGTGGGGGACGGACTGCCTGAGCCCTGGTTTCACACCGGAAAACGGCAGCCCCTGGGCCTCTCCCGAGCTTGAACAGAGCAGACACCTGTGCACCACACCGAAGGGCTGCATCCGAGTGAGCACCGGACACCCGTCAGCTGCTGCTAACAACCGTGAGGGTCCCCGCTAGACCCTTGGGCGAGAATGAGGAGCACGCCAAGAACAAAGCCTCTCAGCAACTAAGTCAGTATCTCCGCTCGCGGTCTCGCTCGCGACTCGCAGACAGATCTCAGGCCATCTTGCAGCAGCCCCTCGCTCTCGTGGTCTGCACACGTTTCCGACAATCTTATTTATCTCGTTGCCTCAACAAGAGCAGGCTAGAAGCAGAAACAGGCTTTTTAAAGAAGAAAATAAAATAACCAACAACCCTCCAACAAGAAGCATAATAAAAGGAGTCTGGGGCCATTTAGTAGAGGGACGGTCAGTCCCACCCGCACTGTCGGGGGGGTGGGGTGGGCAAGTGGCCTGATGGTTCCCAGCCGCCTCGAGCACCATCGCTGGGTGGTCTCGGGCAGGTTTTCTTGCCTCTTCGAGTGCGGGTGTGCCCGTCTATCAAACAGGGATGCTGGTAGGGCTTGCTGCATCAGTGTGTTCAAAGGGTTAAAAGAGAGTTCATCTCAAACCCTTCAAAAAATGTTCATCACTTGTAAAATGAATTGTTGCCAGGAAAGGGTTAAATGACTTCCCACACCTTAAGGCTGCCAGGCATCCTGTGGGTGTTAACTCATTCTGGAAAGATTTCCACTAAATGTGTTCAAAGGTCTGCTGCTCAGTGGGGCAAGCCCCCTCCGCCCCGCAGGAGTGGGTCCCCGAGGGCCGCACTCTCTGCGGGGTTACTCGGGCTCCGGCGGGCAGCCCAGGGCGGCCCGAGGCTGGGACGTGATGGATGGCCACGCTGGGGCGAGCAGGCGCACCGGAGATAAACAGCGCGTTCCTTGTGCTTTTGAGATTTAAAAATAAACTGAGAAGCAGACACAGTTCAAAATAAGGATCGGGTTGGGAGGACAGTCATTTGCCTGCGTGTCTTTCTCCTGCCATGCGTTCCATCGTGGTGTAAAAGCCGCCCGCCGGCCCAGGCGGCCCTCTGGCAGGCAGGGGGAGGACAGGCTGACGGGGGCCCCGCGGTGGTCCCGCGTGGGGGACGCACCAGAGGGACCCCCCCCCCCCCGCCCAGCCGGCACACCAAGAGTGATGGACACACGTCCGCTTTGCCTGGACAACGTCTTTCCCCCTTTTTTGCTGCCATTGGGGCTCTGGGCAGGGCTCTGCGGAGTAGAGGCCCCACTTAGGAAGCTCACGTGGTTGGCCCCACGCAGGTACTGTGGGCACTGCAGCTGAGCACCCCCTCCTCCTCTGAGTGTGGGGGGAGGTGTCCACCTCCCCCCACACCGCCGGGCCAAGGATGCCACACAGCAGCCGCCCATGTGGCATGATAAGGGAGGGGCAGGGGACCTGGAAGACCCCCCCTCGCCCCCACCAGAGTTCTAGAGAGCAGGGCAGGAGGGCCGACCCTGGCGGGCCCCCGAGGACTCCATACACAGCTGCCCTAGAGAGAGGTCAGCGAACATGGGCATTCATGGCCCACTGGTGCATCGTCCACCCCCAGCCTGGAGGAAAGGCCACGTTTGGTTTCAAAAGGGCCACTGTGGAGGGAGGGGAACACCGTGGTCTGGGGTGTGGCCCTCACGTGCCCCTCATCACGCACCTTCGGCTGGTGGCCACGTGTGTTTCCACCTGGGGGCCTCAGTGCTCTGACCGGCTCAGAGCGGAACTCAGCTGGACCTCAGCTCTCCGGACCCTGGTTGGCTCTGGGTCAGGCTACTTTTGCTCCCAGCTTTATCGAGGTATAATCAGCAAATAAAATTGTAATACTTAAAGCACACATCATGATGACTCCACATCCACACGTGTTCTAAAAGGACTCCCCCCATCCAGTTAATACATCTGTCACTTTGCGTATTCATCTTTTTTGTGGAGGTGAGGTTTAAGTTCTACTCTCCTATCATATTTTAAGTCTACAATATGTCATCAGCTAGAGTCATCATGTTACATGTATCTGCTGTTTCTAATTAATAGGGCGTGCTGGTCACCGAGAGACCCCTTGGGGGACCCTGGCAAACGTCTTTGTCGCGTGTGCCCCTTGGGAAGAGCCCTTCAGCCTGCAGCCCCGTGCCGAGGGCAGGCGGGGGAATGGTATCTCCCTCCAATGGGATGGGAGAGCCCCTGGTCTTTCCTCGGGGACAGGTGCAGGGGGTAGGACCCCAGCGCCAGGAGAGTGAGCAGACTTGCTAAGAAAGTACGCCTTGAGCCCAGGACCCTCGCCCTACTAAGAGACGCAGCCCCTGCTCACCCACCCTGGGCCTGGGCCCTGGGAAGACCCCCGATGCACAAAGCTTTGTGACGTAAGCTCCACACTTGCTATGTGTCCTTTGCCTCAGCTGCTGGGTGGGGGGGGAGCCCGACCCTTCCCCCCTCCCCCAACAGCATCACCAGTGGCCACTTGGCCACATCCAGCTGGGCTGCTCAGGTGTGCACCCACAGACCCCGAGACCCCACTTCAGGCCAACGGCCCAGAGCAGCTCCCGCCCATGTGCTCAATGAGACCCGAACACAAAACACGCTCCTGGGATAAAATGGAATAAAATGGAAACAAGCTGAACGTCGCTGGACGGGAGAATGGAAGTCAACCGTGCCTTCCTTACACAAAGCAAGGAAGATGAGCAGGGACTCATGGCTTATGACTGTGCCGCTCAAAAGAAGTTGCAAAAGGCTGCGTATATGTGTTTCTGCAAATTCTCTGCAACTCCAGAATGACGAGGAATGAGAGGCTATATGAAGGGGACAGCAGCCAGAGGAGCCTGCGTTTGTTTGCGGAGGCATCCATATATAGTCAAAACATAAAAACACCGCTGGGCGAGTCAGCTGGGAAAGCCTCAGGGGAGCAGGGCCCGTGCTCTGCTCAACCTTCCAGGCCTTACACCCGAAGCAGCAGAACCAGACAGTACAACCTTGGTCGAGTGGGGGTTGGTTGTATTCTTTTGTGTGGTTCCTGTGTTTAAACATTTCACAAGCATTAGCCATTAATCAAAGTTTTAATTGATGATAAGGAGTCGGTCCCTCCCTGTTCCAAAGCCCAGCGGCTTGGCAGCACCTCAACCCAGAGGAGGGTGGGCTGGGTCCTGTGCTCACTGTGGGCCGGCCCTGCACTTCCCACACGGTTCTCACCACTGAGACGCCCGTTTCACAGATGAGAAAACCAAGGCCTGGAGCTCCAGGGGCTTGCCCAGGGCCCCTCTGGCCAGAGATGTGTCAGAGGGGGGCAGGGACTCCCGGCCAGTGCGGACCGAGGAGCCCACATCCTAACCAGTAGGCGCTGGGCATCCACAGAGCCCCCCTGGGAGGTCTGGAGCACCTTCTGCAGAGGCCGTGTTTACAGACCGGGGTATCCGGCTTAACGAGCTCCAGCTATCTACGTAAAACAAAACACCCAAACCAAGCAAACAGAAGCAGCAGTTCACCGACCAGCCAGGAAAAAAGCAAATGACATTTTCCCCAGTGAGTGGGAAGCGGGAGCCAGGGAAGGGGGGCTCTGATGGGAGGGGGTCAGACCAGGAGCAGGAGGCCCGACACAATAAGAAGGGAAAGGACAGAGGGGGTGAGGTGGACTCCTGCAAGGTTACCCCGAAGACCACAGGCTCCAAAGAGAAGGTGCTAGGCCGGGCCTGAGCTTCCCCAACCATCTGGTCTGTCCTAGGGTCGGAAGAGCTTTCTGAGCAAGGGAACAGCATATGCTAAGGCAGAGAGATGCAGGTGACAGGCCCCTCCCCCTTCCACCTCACCACACCTATGGCTCAGCTTTTGGCTTCCATGCAAAGTCCCAGCTTCCTCTCCCCTCCCCAGCACCCCACGGTCCTACTGTGCAGTTGGCCTTGGGTCAACGAAGAGACTGCCGCCCCCAGCACCTGGGGCTAAGAATCCCTGAGCCAAAACTTCCTTGGCCAGGCCTCCAAATCCACCGTGGGCCCTGCCCTGACACCATCGACCCCTCAGCCCCCGGCCCAGCTTCACCCCCACCCTGATGCCCCAGGTCCATACATCTCTGCGGCTCCAAATCCAGGCCGCTGAGCCATGTGACTGCCCTGCTCAGCCCGGCGCAGCAGCTCGGTGGGGCCGGGGGGGGGGGGGGACAGGGCTCCAGGGCTCCCCTCTGTCCCCTCCCCAGGGTTTCCCCAGTACAGGATTACGCTGCTAAGCCAGAGGCCCCCCGAGAGGGCTTTGTTCAAGGGGCCATTGCAGAGAGGTGGAAACAGAGTGCTCCAAACGCAAACAGCCACTCTGGTCTTTAGGGTCCAAGCGGGAGGTGTAGGGCAGCACCCATCCCGACTCCCAGGGTTGGGGTGAGGAGCCCACAACCCCAAGGCCCATGGGGAGGGCCATGCTGGCAAGGGCCCCAGACCCCTGGGCATCCCGAAGACCTCCCCACCTCCAGGGTACAAACGAGAAGAGCCGGAAACCCACCCCCACTCCCCGGCGAAGGAGCGGTCTCCTGAAACAGCAGAGGCACAGAAACCCACATTCCGCTCACACCGTAAGTAACGGCAGGAGGGCTCTTCCTGGGCTCTGCGGGCAGCGCAGGTCCCTGGTGATGGTTCTCGTCCCACAGCGTGCGGACTTCAGGTCTGAGTGTGGCCGTCCAGCCCCCCGGCCCAGGGCTCTGGATTTGGGGGCCTTCCTGACAAGTGGGGTGGGGGCCGTCCCATAGGGCAGATCGGCCTTCCCATTTAGCTGTTCTGCTGCTCACTGGTCCCCTCAGGCCGCTGTGGCCTAGGGAACCTGATGTGCAGCCACAGGCCCTCTGCCGGATTCGACCCGATAGGCAGGCAGGAAAATCCCATGGGCGTCCCTCCCCCCAGCCTTCTCAGCACCAGCTGGCCCTTTAAGCGACCTCCCAGTGCCCGTTCACCCCAGGAGGCAGCAGGACGACACCACCACAGGAGCTCCCTCCCCTGGGCCTGGACGCCCTTCCCTGTGTGCAAGCCACGGGTCCCAGTGTGGCTGTATCCAAGGGACAACGGTGCCACCCTGCCCGCCTGCTGGCCCGTGGGGGCCCCGCTCCCTCTCCTCCCTCCGCCTCCCTGGGGACCTGCCTGTCTCCACAGCAGAGTGTGGCCTGTGCCTGGTTTCCAGACTCCCGTGGCCTTAGACAGGGAAGTAACCTGTGGGACGGGGTATTCCCAGATCCCTCCTGCCGGTCTCAGTTACGCCTCATAAAAAACTCCCCGTCATGGGATGGACTCTGTTCAGTTGTAGGGGCCTCATCTTCCCCCTGAGTCCTTCGTTCCCATCAGGATCAGAGGGGACGTCCACCTCACTAGCAGGCATCCCACCCAGGTAAGCCACTGCATGCACTCTATTTATAATTCAGGAAGGACAGGCGCCCTGGGCAGGGCAGCAAGCTGGGCCTTTCGAAGGTGAGCCATCTAGGGAAGCCAGGGAC
Source organism: Zalophus californianus (assembly GCF_009762305.2). Classification (NCBI taxonomy): domain Eukaryota; kingdom Metazoa; phylum Chordata; class Mammalia; order Carnivora; family Otariidae; genus Zalophus; species Zalophus californianus. The sequence goes on along the minus strand of NC_045605.1, from coordinate 111,075,212 downwards.
CGGACTGGGGGTGCAGAACGAGCATCATGCTCAAGACGCTGGCTCCCTGGACAAGGACGACCCTATGGCTTCATGTGAGCACAGGGCACCTACTACGTCCCAGGGCCTGAGCACACAGTCAGGCAACAGGGCACGATGACCACACGTACTAACAGCGCCCGTCGTGGGCCTGGCTCTGGGCCAGCTGCCTTCTCCACATCTAGTCATTCAATGAAACAAACAGCATGGAGGTAATCTGGACACGGAGCAGTGTTGCTAGGAAAACAAAGCACAGCTACCTTGGAATGGGCACCTTGTCAGGGACAGAGGGGCTCGTGACACCCGAGCTGAGGGCTGGCATTAGCACCCAGGGCAGAGGGAACAGGGAATGCAAAGGCCCCAGAGTAACAGAGGCTGGGCCTGGGGCTAGATGGCCATGCACAGGAGCACGGGGGTGGGGGGGAGCTAACAGGCAGGCAGGGGCCCGGCTGCCCAGGGCCTCGTGGGGCCCAGAAAGGAGTCTGGAATTATTCGGAGATCAGTGAGCATCACAGAGGACTCTACGCAGGTAGGCCATGTGATGCAGTCTATACTTTAGATCATGCTGGCTGTTGGCTGGAGGACCGGAAGGGCAAGACTGGAGCCTGCTGGGTGGCTGGTGTGGTCTGAGCTGCTGGAGGAGAGCCCAGGACAGAAGAGAGGCTAGCGAACGACTGGCTTGGAGAGTCACAACAAAGGTCCCCTGGGGGTCCTAGAGCCCCTAGCGCCACCCAACCAGCTCCTGTCCTGAGTGGTGGGGATTGTCTCTCCCTGGCCTGATGGCCTAGACAATGCTGCTAGTCCTTCGGTGGCCCTGGGCCTCCCCAGGGCCAGGCCGGACAGCTCCGAGGCCCTTCCCAGGGGTCATCGTGCACCCCCTGCTCCCGCATCTCCCGGATCTGTGATCCTGGTTGTGGGGACTCCCTCCCTGTGGATCCCTAAAGCTCTTGCGGGCTGCCCCACACCTTGGGCCTGCAACATTCCTTGCTCTGGGCGGCTTATTCCCCAGCTACCTTGCTAGGCAAAGAACTCTAGGCCGGACCCATTGTTCTGCCCCTGGCCCTGCCCGAGCCCTGCTTCCCCGATGGGCAGGTCCTGACCACACGGCTGGTGCCCACTCCCCTTGGCAGAGACGCCAAGCCAGCAGAAGCCAAATTCACACCCGGCCGCACACGCTCCCGGGGCCCAGGCTCGGAAGCACCCGCTCCGAAGTCCAAGTTCTTTGTATTCAACAACCATCACTACCCTGCCCTGCAGAAGATCCACTATCTGCTTAGACATCTCCCCAGACGAGCGGCCAGCCCCGTGAGGGTCACCAGCCCAGCCCAGGCCAGTGCAAAGCCTCAGAGGGCTCATCCCTTGGTGGTAAGTTCTGTTTCCTAGACCTGTAGGCTTGGTAGGTCACGGGGCAAATCCGGCCCCCAGAACAGTACCCTGTTCCTTCGGGGCGGCTGTGAGCAGCTCGAGGACCTTCCTGGGCAGCACACCTGGCCACCACTGGGAGGTCACAGTGGCACTGCCCTTCTGCACAACCCCAACCCTGCCACTCCCAGGCACCCGACCCAGGGGCCCCACGGGGGAACCACGTCTGACAGTTCCCTTCATGTCAGGATGTCTGGGTCCTCCTGTCGCACACTGCGCAACCCTGTGTTCGGCCCTCTGCAGCCCCCATCCTGGGGTTCAGACCTCACTCCTGCAACTGAGAGCTGGGTCTGCACGGTTTCTCAGCTGCGGCTGCACACCTGTCGCTGGGACAACAAATGGAAAAGGGGGCGGGGCGTGCCTCTGTCCCCTTAAGTGAGATCCCCTCCACCTGCACACCGCGTGTGTGCGTGCATGCACACTCACACTGGCTCAACCACAGAACTGGCAGAAAGCACAAGCCCCCAAAACACAGCTGCCAGAGACACACAGGAGTCTTTAAACCAGCGGCTCCTCACGGAGGGTTTCTGCCCTCAGAGAGCGAGCGTAGCCTGTCAGGTTACTCTCCCGGCTCAGGAAGCTTCCGGGAAGAGAGCTTTCAGGACAGACATGGATCCCGGACATTCTCAGCATAGTAAATACCATGCTAAGGGGGAAGGGCTGCATTCGGCGTTCTGTCAAGAACCAGAAGCAGAGCTTTGAAGACAACAGATTCGTCGCAGACCCCGAACCCCAGGGCCCAGGAAGGAGGAGCTTTCGGTTGGCTTCCAGGACGCCCTGCCCAGGCCTCTGCACAGCCCCCCCCCCCACTCCCCATGACGAGGCAGGTCAGAGGGCCCTTGCCTGGCCCATCTGCTTTGTCACTTTTCTAAATACAGCCTGGTAAGACACAGCAGACAGACACACTGGATGCCTCCTCCCTGGCACCCCGCGGCCCCTGCCCCGCACACGTGCCGCAGACAATAGGATCTGCAGCTCGGGAGCTTGAAGCCTGAAGGGGGGCCCTCAGATGCCCCTGGACTGCCTGCTGCTTGCAAAGCCTGTCAAGTTCGAGGAGCCTCAGGGCCCCGCAAAACCAAGGACCGGGAGTAAAAACACAGCCGAAAGACCACTCAGCCTGCTCTTGCTGCGGGCAGGGTTTTTGCGCTCTGGGACCTGGATCCACACCGCACACGCAGATCCAAGGACACACACATCTAACCCAGAGGCTGTGCCCACGTCCCTAGCTGTGACACCCTGAGCCTGTCCCTGGCCTGGGGGCTGCACCTGGGGACAATCCCAGCGGCCCACCTGTCAAAGGCATTTTGAAGGGGTTCAGGCAGAAGGGCAAACATGTATCTAAATTCTCGTGTAGACAGAGTAGCAAGTTCGTAAAATCCCAAGATGGCAAAAGAGCAGAAATCCAACCAGCTGCTCCAGCAAGGCCTGGCCTGGCTCCGCTCAAGGATGTGTGGAGCAGAGAAGCCTACCTCACCCGAGGACCTGTCCACAGCCCCAGACACTCCAAATCCCAAGTCCAGCTGGCTCCTGAGGGCAGGCAGCCCACAAGGGGGAGGGGCAGTGCCTGGGGAGCCCATGCTGGTGAGTGACCCCCCGGGGGCTGTTCACAACGCCCCCCACACCTCCCACCCTCCCGGGGATCCTCAGGGGCAGGGGACCCTCCGGTAGACTCACGTCTGCCGCCCCCCAACACTTGCTACGACCCTATCTTTAGGGTGTCAGTGGCCTAGAGATGGTGGCTGTGGGTGGTGGGTGAGGCAGGGGTCCGCCCTCAGCCCAGGCAGCCTCCCACTCTGTGGGCCCAGACACCGCCGCCGGCGTTAGGAGCCTACAGCGGCGATCGATGCCAGACGCGGGATGCAGACCCGACCCAGGGTTGGTCGGGCTGGGGGCGCGCACGGCCAGGCCCCCCACCCCCGAGGCCCCGCTCCTCGAGGTCCCGACAAGCGGGAAGCGGTCGGCACGCGCCGCTCCACACGTCGGGCCCCACCCGCGCCCCGGCCCGGCCGCCCGAGCCTGCGACCCGCCCCGCGCCCCCCGGGGGCTCCCCGCCAGGCCGCTGTCGGGGCGCGCCGGGCTGAGCCCAAGTCCCCGGGCCCCCGCGAGCCGCGGCTCGGGGCTCCCCGACCCCCGCAGCCGGCCGCCGGCGGCCCGCCGGACGCTCCGGGCCCTCTCGGCCGCGGCCCCGCCGGGCCCCTCCCCGCGCCCTCCCGGCCGCCTCCCCGGCCGACCCCGGCCCTCCCCGGCCGCCGCGCCCCTGCCCCTACCGTGCCGCGACTCGGTGCCGGCGGGCCGGGCGCGCGGAGCTCAGCTGGCGGCGCGGCCCGGCTGCAGGAAATGCCAGAGGACTGATCCAACCGCGGAGCCCTGGGAGGGAGCGGCGGCAGAGGGAGGAGGGATCGGGGAGGGGAGGGGGCGGGGAGGAGGGAGGGCGCTGGAGGAAGGAGCAAGGGAGGAGCAGGGAGGAGGAGGGAGGGGGCCGCAGGGGGGAGGGGGGGGGAGGGCTCGGCGGCCAGAAAACCCCGGGCGGGATCCGTGGCGCTGGAGCGCCTCACAGGGACCCCAGGCTTCCACTGCCCCCCTTCTCCGTGGCCGGGTCTGGTGTGCCGCAGGGACCCCAGGCTTCCACTGCCCCCCTTCTCCCTGGCCGGGTCTGGTGTGCCGCTGCCGCTGCCGCAGCTCAGGCCGCTGGGCCGGGTTGATGGTGCTGAGCCGAGGTGGGGTCAGGGGCAGCCTGGAGGGGTCCTCCCGTTTACGGTGCGAGAGAGTGCCATGGTCACAGATGCCTGGTGGCCTCCAGCCCACCCTAGCCACAGTCCAGGGTGCCCCCTCTCTCTCCCTGGGACCCAGAAATTGTCATCAGTTTTCCTCTAGCGACAGAAGCCACCAGAACATGAGTTACCCCGGAAACCAGAGCCCTTTGTCCTTGTCCTACAGGTATGCTAAACAGGACCCCTAGGTCACACCTCATGTTTCTAACAGCACCTCCTCCTCAGGACTCTTGCTGGGAACCCACCCTCCTGCAGATTTCCTTCTGTGTATATGCCCCCTCATCCTTCTGCTCCCAGAGGCCTTTTTAGACCCTGAGGCCCTCCTGTGTAGAAAAGCACTCATACTGTGGGTGGAAGCTGAGGAGGTGAGGGTCTTCCCCAACCCCTCACCTATAGGCCCTAAAGTGGTGTGAGCTCCTCGCTGGCCCCAGGGTCTCCCCAGCCCTGGCCCCCCAGGCTGAGGCGCGCTAGGACCTCAGTCTTCAGAACTGCCAGGGGCCTCTGGATAGCATCTACCCTCGGAAGCCAAGACGGGGTGAACTGGGCCCCTTCCAGGCATCCCCAGACGAGGTAGGACATGCAAGGGCACAGAGCCTTTTCCAAATGGAAACCCTCACTCAGTCCCTTCCCTTCCGAGGGATGGGGCTGATCCTCAGCTGAGCCCCAGCCTCCTTTCCCACGTCTGAAGCTTCTGGCCCACAGGTGCATTTCCACCGTTTCATTTTATGTTGGGCCAAGAGTAGCCGCCAAGCCTGATGGTCAGGCAGATGCAGCAGGACCACCAGGCAGGACTGTGGGACAAGCCTGGGATATTCGGCTGCCCAGTGGGGTCCCCTTCAGGCCCTGGGACTGGAGAGGGCACTCAGGGCGGGGGGAGCCATTGTCTACCTTGGCTCTGCCCCCAACCAGCCAGGTGGGTGGCCTGGACCAAACCCCTTACCCCAGCCTCAGCACCATGCGCACCCATTAGACCAGGTGGTGGTCCCCCCGGGGGCACAGAAGCGCCAGCCACTGATGGTTATCAGAGGGGCCATGGGCTGGAGGTGGGGTACTGCCTTGGCCTGCTCTGAGCTCATCCCCAGGACAAGCCTGCTCCCACCCTATAGTCACCTTGCAAGGCCTTCGGATGCAGAACTGCTCAGACAAGATGCTCAGGGTCATAGTGGGCCCCCGCTCAGTGGCCTGTGACAAGTGGCTCCCCCTTCGGAAGAGGGTCTGCTCCGTGCACTGTGCGGGGGTTGACGGACACTGGCCGGGACTACTCTTCACTCTCTGAAGCCTCTGCACAAAGCTGGGCTGTGGTGGCCCGGAGCCCGGCAAATTGCTCCTTGCCGGGCCAATGCACAGGGGACTGAGGAAGAAAACAAAGCTGTTCTCCCCTGGGGCAGAGGTCTCAGGGGCCAACGTAGGGAAAGTTTCCAGTCACCGGTGTGGCTGGCTATTTGAAGCCAGCGTGATTTCACGAAATGAGACTGCTGAGGGCAGAGGTCAAAGGGACACCTGGTCAAATGACCCCCCCCAAGGTGACAAAGGGGGGAGTGGGTCAGAGGGTGGAGCCAGGCTCACTGGGATGGATCAGCAAGTGGCTGCATGGAAAGCAAGGAAGGTGCCACCCTGCTGGAAACAGCACTGGACTCTTCCAGAAAGCCCCCCTTCCAGTTTCTTGCCTGGTTTTGGAGAGACAGCATGCTCCAGAAAGCAGCTCAGTCCCTGGGCAGGTGACCTGTTCCTCCGGGCCTCAGCTTACCCACCTGTCAAATGGAGGTGGTATATGTGTGTTGTGGTCGGTGCAGGAAACGACACTGAGGAGGGGCTCGGGGCTGAGCAGAGCGGGGCGGGCTAGCTGCCTAGGAGCCGTGGGGGTGTGGGCAAGGCCCTGCAATGCTCTGCCTTGGTTTCCTCACCTGGAAATGGGGCCAACAGGAGTGGCTTCCCTTCCTCCCCTGGCCTGAGCATCCCCGCGTCCCCAGGGTGGGAGCCGACTTCTGAGCTGAACCCCGGAAGAACTTGCAGTGTCTCTACACCAGAGCCACTGACTTCTTACTCAGTTCTGGTTTTAGGGTCAGACAGATCTGCCCGTGAGAAGCAAGATGTGTACAAGTGCCTTTGCACATGTGGACCTCACTCCTGGGCAAGGAGGGTACAGTTGAAAGTTAAGCCTGATGCAATGTCAGCCTCCCCTCGGAGGTGGCGTTGGCGATGTCTGGGGACGTCCTTGGTTGTCACAACCTGGGGGGGGGGTACTGCTGGCCTCTAGTGGGTGGAGGCCAGGGATGCCGCTAGGTACCTGTCGCCACTCAGGACTGCATCCTGTAACAGGAACAATCTGGTCCCAGAATCCCTGCTCTGGAATGAAGAAACTTTTAACTGTTGGGGTCAGGCCTTCGTTCTGGGTGGTTGGCCGGTCCTTGGGGATTGCTCAGCCCCCCAAGATCTCCTTTGACAAACCCCCACCCTATCTCATGTTGGGGGCTCTAGACACATTGACTCAGTTAAACCACCCAGCCACCATATGAAGCAGGCGCTATTGTGATCAGCTCTGTTTGACAAATGGGAGAAACTGAGGCACAGAGCAGGGACGTGAGTCACCAAGCTCTCACAGTGAGTGAGGATTCACTTCCAGCCTCTACACCCTGTCCCTAGTTAGTCAGGCTTAGGGAGCAACCCTTGCAAGCCCCCACCCCTCCCGCTACACCTGACAAACTCCCTGGCAAGGGTTAGGGTAGCCAGACACAACAGAACACACCTGGGCCCGGTTCAGAGCGGGTGCCTGCAGGGAGGGACTGCCGGGGGCTCCGGCCTCTGCAGGGCCAGGCGCTGACGGGCCGAGGTCCCCGGGGGGGGGGGGGGGGGGGGGGGGGCTGAGCCAGGTGCGGTGCCGGCGCATCCTTACTTACGCTTTCTGAGCCAGCAGAGGCTGCAGTACGATTTCTCCCCATTTTTCAGCTCAGTGGAGACAGAGGCCCAAGTCGTACGGGTGTGCGTGGGATCCCCTACTCCTAGCTGGGCCCTGATCCTGTTACTCTGGGCAGCAATGGAACAACCTAGAGGTTTGGGCGGGGCAGGTGAGCCTGGGCCCATCGGCCCTCCCTGCTCCCCAAGGGCAAGTCCACCCCGGGGGCGTGGCCTGCAGAACTTACCAGCCACTCAGGGACAGCTCTGGAAGCGTCTCTGCTGTGAGACCCTTCACTCCCTAGTCTGTTTCCTCACCTGGGCCGTGGGACTGAGGTAACCCCCACACGCGGTGTGTTATGTTGAATTTGGAGCCTGCATGGTCTCCAGAACACAGCAGCTAATCATAAAAACAACTGTGGCATTTATCCGTCTCTCACTCTGTGCCTGGCACCGTGTTCCCATTTTCCGCGTGTGACCCCCCTGCATCCCCTGCTCCCCGTAGGTGGGGGTCACCATTCTCCCCGCAGCAGGGAGGGTAGGCCATCAGCTCGGGCCAGGCAGCTGGGAACAGGCTGAGGCCGGCCCCCTGGCGTCGTGGCCCACCCTCCCCTCCCTGGGGCAGGAGGCAGGCTCCCCCTCTCCACTCCTCCAGACTGGGTGGGACTGGTGTCTGCCGCCTCAGCTCCCACGGTGGGAGGTGGAGCAGGAGGTGGGGGCCCGGGGAGGAGCAGGGAGGCTCCATGTCCCTTGACGTGGCTCTCCTTCTCCCCACGGAGACACCGTGTGCTGATGTCTTCAGGAGCTGAGTCACCCAGCAGGTGTCGGGGCTAAGCAGGGGCCGTTTTCTGTTCTCTCGGGGAAACCTGGGAAGTCCAGCAGCAGAATCTCCCTTCGGAAGGCTGGGGCGGGGGGGAGGGGGGGGGCGGGCACTGCCACCATGCTGGGGCTCCCTGAACAGGCCTGCTGCCTGCGTGGCCCTCACACGTGCCCTCCCTCTTTTTCCTCTGTCTGTCTCTCTTGCACACGTACCCATCTTCCAGAAAGACACGTCCGAGCCCAGGGGCCAGGCAAACACACCTGATGGTAATTTCCTACTCTCTTGCTGACAGTTCTCATTCTCCTACCTGGGGGGACAAGAAGGTGCTATTTATAGGGCACACCCCCATATCCAGACTCTGGGGAAGCTGGCGTGGCTTTTGGGGGCTCATGAGAAGCAGGGGTGCCAAGTGCCAGTGGACGTGCTGATGTACCCGTGCCTGGACCCCTGTGCACGCCTAAGGGTCGGTTCTTGGCAGGTGGAAATCCGGGCCAGCAGACACGTCCTCTGACCCTCCTGCATGGGGTGAGTGCCTGCAGCCAGCATCCTCCGGAGCAGTCGGCATTGAGAAGCGAGAAGGACCGCGGTGGGCACAGCTGCGAGGTGGGGTGGCGGGCATGGGGAAATGCCCTGAGGGTGGACGATGCCCGGAAGGGCAGGGCCAGCTCACTCACCAGCAGCCGCAGGCTCCCACAGGGCCCACCTGCAGCTGAGCTGGGACTTCTACTGCCTGTTAGAGACCTCTTCCCCCGGCAAGAGCAGTGTTCAGAAGCTGGGATGGACCTGGAAGAGGTGCTGGCAATCCTTGGCGTCTCCCGGCCTGTGGATGCATCCCTCCAACCTCTGCCTCTGTCGGCCATGACCTTCTCCCTGCCCACCTCCTGTATCAGCATCTCGAACCCCCCTCTCCTGTCTCTTATAAGGACACAGTCATTGGATTAGGGTCCACCAAGATCATCCAGAATGATTTCATCTGGAAACCCTTAACTACACTTGCAATTACACCTTAGGTCCAAATAAGGTCACATTCACAGGTACCGGGGGTCCAGATGTGGACGTGTCTTTCTGGGGGACACACGTCACCCCACTAGAGCAGCTAACCGTCGAACACCTGCAGTGCTTGTACTGCTGAGCCAGTCCATGGTACCTTGTACTTCTTTCCTGTTCTAAACGCTTTTGTTCTGAGTCTTCATGTGAGGACACAGCGTCAGGGTCCTGGAAGCCATTGACGAGAGCAGATCCAGACAGGATGCCCATCCCCTGCCCTCCCTGCCCAGTGATAGAGAGGATAGAATGAGCAGGGAGGGCTTTCCCTGGAGCCCTGAAGGCCTGAGTCTTCCCTGGGGGCTGCCCCTCTGTCTGGTAAGCATTGCTCTGCTGGGGGTGACCCAACATCCCAAGGCACGGGTTTTGGCAAGCCCACTCTGGGGCCAAGGGCCGGCTTTCTACAGCCTGCCTTTGGGAGACCCATGGGGAATCTGGCACATCCTCTCTTCCATGTCCGGGATGGGCCTGGAGCTGCTGCCCGCTGACACACGGACAGTGAGCACTAAAAGAAGAGTATCCGAGGCGGGATCTGTCTTTGGGACTCTGCAGGCAGAGCGGTTGCTGGGTGTATGTGACTGAGCGGGGTGCTGCCCTTTCCTCTTGGGACGTGGACACCTGTCCCGGGGAGGGTGGCTTTGCAGATTCGCAGTGCTGGCTCTGGTGGTGGGCTCACTCGCCGCTCCCCTCAACGGGACACCGCTCACCAACCACTCTCTTGTAGGGCTGGGTTTTGGTTTGAAGACATAACTTGTCCACTGAGAGGCAAACAAGAAGCCCAGCAACATCCTGGGAAGGTAACCGAGAACACATAGCTCTGGGGTGCCTTTGCTGCTCCTGAAGAAGCACCAGGACACCCCTCCGCTGTGATTGTCTAACTCGCTTTGGGGGGATCTAGAGCAGGAGTTCTCAAAGTGTGCACTTGGAACCCTCCTGGGGGGTCTCTGAGACCTTCCAGGGGCCCAAAACATGAAAGCAATTTTTTTTAAAAAAAGATTTTATTTATTTATTTGACAGAGAGAGCGAGAGAACACAAGCAGGGGGGGAGCGGCAGAGGGAGAAGCAGGCTCCCTGTTGAGCAGGGAGCCAGACGCTGGGCTCCATCCTAGGACACTGGGATCATGACCTGAGCAGAAGGCAGATGCTTAACCGAATGAGCCACCCAGGCGCTCCCACGAAAGCAATTATTATACTTCCAGGATGCTATTTGCCTTTCTCTACCTTTATTCTCTTACAACCTACAGGGGAGTTTTCCAGAGGTTACAACCATGTGATATTGCAATAGATGGAACGTGGAGGCAGATGTGAGAATCTAGCTGGCTTCCATTAAGCCAGACATTAAAAAGTCTCTCAAAAAAGCGTAAAACAATACCACTCTTTCCACTAAATACTTTTATTTTGGAAAATATAGTTAGTTTTCATAAAGAATGCATTATTTATATTAGCACAATGGGTTTTCCATTGTTATTTTTAAATGAATGATTAAATATATTTTTTAAAAATTAGAGTAAACATTGAGAGACTCATCTATAGAAGCAAATGTTCTTTGTGGTCCCAATAATTTTTTTTTTTAAATGCAGAGGATCCTGAGGTTAAAAGGTTGAAAGCCACTGATATAGAGGATGCTGGAAGGGGGATTATAAAGATTTCAGTATGATATGCTGGAATGAGCTTGGGCTTTGGAGTCAGAACAGGGTGTGAATCCAGGGTTTGCGCCCCTCACTCACTCTCCTCCTATCATCATCATCATCTCCATCATCACCATCACCACCATCATCCCCACTACCACCATTATTGTCACAATCACCATCTACCTTTGGTACACCAAAGTACATAAAACATTTAAATGTAATCTAACAAAATATGCAAAAAGTCCATTTGCTGAAAATACAAAACACTGATGAAAAACACCAAATAAGACATAAAGAGGGGTGCCTGGGTGGCTCAGTCAGTTAAACCTCTGACTCTTTTTCTTTTTTTAAAGATTTTATTTATTTGAGAGAGAGAGAGAATGAGAGATAGAGAGCACGAGAGGGAAGAGGGTCAGAGGGAGAAGCAGACTCCCTGCCGAGGAGGGAGCCCGATGTGGGACTCGATCCCGGGACTCCAGGATCATGACCTGAGCCGAAGGCGGTCGCTTAACCAACTGAGCCACCCAGGCGCCCAAACCTCTGACTCTTGATTTTGGCTCAGGTCATGATCTCAGGGTCATGAAATTGAGCCCCCCCCACCCCCCACCCCTCTTCCACTTAGCAGGAAGTCTGCTTGAGATTTTCTTCCTCTGCCCCCCCCCCCACTTTTAGGCACCCACAAGCACTCTCTCTCTCAAATAAATAAATAAATCTTTTTTAAGAAGACATAAACAAATGGAGACATACCACGTTCATGAATTAGAAAAACTAAATACTGTATGTTAATTTGCCTCAAGCTGGTCAATAGGTTCAGTGCAATCTCAATCCAAATTCTGGCAGGATTTTTTGGTATAGGAAGTGACAAGCTGATTCTAAAATTTACGTGGAAAATCAAAGTAACTAGAATAGCCAAAACTGTTTAAAAAAAAATTGGAAAACTCACACTGCTTGATTTTAAGACTTACTCTAAAGTTAAAGAAATCAGTCTTGTGCAGTATTGGCAGGAGAACAGGCGCAAAGATCAACGGCACAGGAACAGACCCACACATATATGGTCAATCAACTTTTGGCAAAGATACCAAAGCAATTCAATGGAGAAAGGAGAATCTTTCCAGCAAATGGTAGTGAAACAGTTGGATATCCACACGCAAAAGTAAACACACATATATGTGGACAAATACATAAGCCTTGGTCCACACCTTGCAGTGGAAAACTAGCCAACCATCAAAGGAGCAAATCATAGACACACGCGACAACACAGATGAATCTCAAATGCACGCCAAGGGGACGAAGCCAGATGTGAACATCTACGTACGGTGGGATTCTCGTGATGTTCTGGGAAAGGCAAAGTGTAGGGACAGGAAGCATGTCGGTTTTTGCCAGGGCCTGGGTTGGGGACGGACTGACCATACGGGGAGACACCAGGAAGATCCTGAGGGTTGCCGCAACGGTTCTTCACCTCACTGTGGTGGTGGTTACACAGCTCTACATATTTGTCCAAACTCTTACAGCTATCCCCTGAAAAGGATAGACTTTACAGAATATAATTACACTTCAAAAAGCATGTCAGTGGAACAATGAAAAAGTGTATACACATAATTGGTAAGTAACAATTTGAAAGTAAGTATGGTCTGCACATCAGAACGAAGTGACCGGGGACCGGACCGGCTTGGCCTGCACAGAGACGCGTGCCAGGCCTTGTAAGGGCTCTGGGGAGGGCCCGGCGTGTGCAGGATCAGCTCCAGCCCTTTTCAGAGATGCTTCCAGTCCTGGTTACCTGGGGTCTTATTGCCAGGGCCAGGCCAGGGGACCAAAGCCCTCAGAGGTATGGCTCCCAGAACACAGGGGTGCCTCTGGACATAGGTCATCCGCCGAGGCTGGGGTGACAGCTCCGTCGGTCCAGCTCAGGACAAGGGAGCCGTGGATGCCCAGGCTGCCCATGGGACTGCAGAGAGCAGGGCAGAAGCTGGACGAGCATGAACGTCGATGCCTTCGAAGTCTCTGAAAGTGTACCCAGAACCCGTTGTGTGCCTTGGCCAGGGAACGACCACAGCCTTGTCTGGGCTGGGAGAGAAGCGGTGTCTGTCACTGCAGGCCTGAGGGGCCTTCCATCTGGCCCTCTCCGGAGGAGTTTGGCCACGAGTGTGGGGCAGTCCTCCCAGACACAGCTCCTGGAGGGGGACCTGGCACTGTCCCCAGACGTGGGTGTGTGCTGCAGTCAGGCCCTTCACCGTCATTGTTCCCCTGAGCTGCCAGGGCCTGGGAGTGTCTGGGGACAGGCCAGCGAGCCACAGCCCTGCAGCTCACACCTTATATTGTCAGCCGAAGAGGAAGGGGCATGGGGCAGACTTGGGGGGACGGGGCTGCTGCAGGAGGCTCCGCTTTGGAGGGGGCAGTGGGTGCAGCCACCTGGTGCCGACCACAGGAGGACCGGGGAATCCTCATCCGTTCACTGAAGGTAGGGGAGACACAGGTGGGGCTGTCGAGGATGGTCTTTGCAAGGAGAGAACGGGGTCTGGGTCTCCTGTCCCTGGGTACACGCAGGGCCACGCTGAGCCCGCAGCCCCTGCAGCTCCTTGGGGTTAGAGGTAGACTCCAGAGAAGTCCTCCGTGGGCCCCACCAGCGTCCACCATTCCCCCTCCTTCCTTCCTGCTTCATAATGAAAACCAGTTCCTCAACGTCCACACCCTCCATCAGAATTGTAACTCTGCCCTCCAACAACTGACCATAATTGCCTTGATTTTTATTTGAGGCCCTACTTTGTGGAAAGAATCTCAGCCCGTTCAGACTGCGGATTTTTATATTTCCACTTTGGGCCTCTTGCACCTTACGGAAGTCCAGCCTGGACAGCCACATGCAGGGAACGGAGCTGGACCCCTACCTCCCAGCACACACCCATCAGCTCCAAGTGGGTGGCAGACCCAAATGTGAGACCAGGAGCCTAGAACTCCTACAAGAGAACAGAGGCAGCAACTTCTCTGACATCGGTCTTGGCGATGCGTTTTCAAGCCAGTCTCCTCAGGCAGGGGCAACAAGAGCTAAAATTAACAAGCGGGACTACAGCAAACCAAAGCTTCTGCACAGCAAAGGAAACAACCAACAAAACAACAAGGCCACCTACTGCACGGAAGAAGATCTTTGCAAACCATACATCCAACAGGGGTTAGTAGCCAAACTATATAAAGAACTCCCTGCAGATTAATATTATGAAAAAAACGAACATGATTTAAAAATGGGCAGAAGACATGAACAGACTTCTCTCCAAAGACTCACAGATGACCAGCAGGCACAGGAAACGATGCTCAACATCCCTCACCACCAGGGACATGCAAATCGACGCCACAATAGGATACCACTTCACACCAGACAGAAAGGCTAAAATCAAAAACACAAGAAACAAGTTTTGGCGAGGATGTGGAGAAACTGGACCCCTCTTACATGGCTGGTGGGAATGCAAGCTGGTCTAGCCACTCTGAAAAACAACATGGAAGTTCCTCAGAAAGTTAAAAATAGAGCTACCCTATGATCCAAATAATCACACTACTGGGTATTTATCTGAAAAATAAAAAGAAAAGAAAACACTAATTTGCAAAAATATCTGCAGCCCTGTTTATTGCAACATTATTTACAACAGGCAAGATTTGGAAACAATCTAATTGTCCGTGGACAGATGAATGGATAAAGAAGTGGTATACAAACACACACACACACACACACACACACACACACACACACACACACACGAGATGGAATATCATTCAGTCATAACAGAGAATGGAGTCCTGTCATCTTCAACAACATGCACAGACCCAGAGGGTATTACAACAAGTGAAATAGGTCAGAAAAAGACAAACACTGTACAGTCTCACTTCCATGTAGACTCAAAACAAAAACAAACAAACAATCTAACACAGAAACAGACCACAGAAATAACCGGTGTTTGCCAGAGCGCATCACAATGATGAACTCTGGAAGAAGAGTATAATGTGCATCACTTATGCTTGAAAAAGGAATACGTTGGTAACGGTTTGAAGTCTCAGTCTTAAATTATCAGTAACTGATCATCTATTTCTCTTTGGTCGACGCCATTTCTTCCCTACTGTGTATTTTTAATCAAATGTCTTGCTTCAGCCCAGTGTTCTCCAACATAGGGTCACCTGAAATGGGAAACTCACCTGCTCAACTCTATGTGTCCCATGGGACGAAGGCAACTCCTCCTCAAACAGAAACAACGCAGTTGAATCCGGTGGATTCACTTATCACACATATTAAAGGAAGAGCGCACAGGCCCAAGTCCCTGAAATTAATGCAAACACCTCTTCTGTGGTAGCTCTCTGGCCCCTGAATTGATCTGTTTTCCCAGTTTTCGATTCCAGCTCCACACAGAACACACAATCAATGTCACATGAGCCCAGGCAGGAGATGCTCAGCAAATTAATTCTGGGCAAACGGACTACACGAGTCACCGTAGTAACAACAATTAGCTAGCCCTTCTAACCCTTGTAAATCTCGATGTGTTCAGGTAATAAAGTGTATTTAGATACAATTGAACTGAAAATGCTCTTTTTTTAAAAAAATCATCTCGTAGTTCTGCCTTAAAAGAGAGAAAATGGTCATATTTGGTTTTTACTCTCAGACTTGGTGACAGGATGATTTCATGTATTTTTTCATTTTTCCTTTGCAGGAATGAGGAGAGAAAACAAACAAAAAGTCTAGGATGACACCATTCAGCCCAACTTTCTGAAGTGATGGAAATGTCTGGTAAGCCGTGTGAGCCGGTTTGGTGGCCAGCAACCACGTGTGGTTGCCGAGCTCTCGGAATATGGCTTGTGCGACAGGGAAATGAATTCTAATGAATTTGGCATGTTTGAGTGGGCCGGTGTGACTAGCGGCTGCTATAATGGACTGTGCAGGTCAAGACTCAGAAAAGTAGTTTCTCTGCTTTTCTGCGGTGTCTTCTCTCCCTGAGGACTCTATACCTGGTTGGCAGGTGGAAAGGGTCCAGGGCAAAAAGGAACTGCCCATCAAGATGTCAATTCGACTCAAAGTCATCTACAGATTCAACACAATCTCTAGCAAAATCCCAATGACTTCTTTGCAGAAAATAGAAAAGTCCACCCAAAAATTCATATGAAACCACGAGGACCCCCCAACACCCAAAACGATATTGAGAAAGAAGAACAAAGCTGGAGGATTTATGCTTCCTGATTTCAAAACTTACTACAAAGCTACGTTATCAAAACAGTGCGGTTCTGGCATAAAGACAGATGTACAGACCAATGGAGTAGAGAGCCCTGAGATAAACCCTCATATATCTGGTTAAATGATTTGCAACAAGACTGCCGAGACCACTCAATGGGGGGATTATCAGGAAATGGTGTTGGGAGAACCAGACATGCACATGCAAAAGAGTGAAGTTGGGCCCTACCTCACACCATATACAGAAATTAACTCAAGATGGATCAAAGCCCTAAACATAAGAGCTGAAACTATAGAACCTCTAGAGGAAAACACAGAGGAAAAGCTTTGTGACTCCGTATTGGGCAGTGGTTTCTTGGATGTGATGCCAACGGCACAGGCAACAAAAGAAAAAAATAGATAAAGTGGACTTGATTAAGATTGAAAACTTTTGTGCATCACAGATCACCATCCCCGAGGGAGAAGGCGACCCACAGAAGGAGCAAATATCTGCAAACCACATATCTGATAAGGGGTTGATATCTAGCATATATAAAGATCTCCTACAACTCAATAACAACAAACGAGATTCAAAAATGGGCAAAGTACTTGAGGAGACACTTCTCCAAAGAAGACATACAAATGGTCAATAAGCACACGGAAAGATGCTGCACATCACCGATCCTCGGGGACATGCAAATCAGGGCCATAGGGAGAGACCACTTCACGCCCACCAGGATGGACGGCAACTGTCGGAGGAGTGGCACCCTCACTGGGAGCAGGAGCAGCTTGCCCTGAGTCCCCGCACACATCCACGGAGCACGTGAACCATCAGGGCATCTTCATTACTCACACGTTCATTCTTAGGCCAGGGCAGATAGGGAAGAAACAAATGTTCACAAAAGCCCATTGTGATGGCTTATTTTATGCGTCAACTTGACTGGTCTAAGGGACGTCCAGACAGGTGGCACAATGCTACTCTGGGTGTGTCTGGGAGGGTGTTTCTGAGAGACCAGCTTTGGATTCAGCAGACCGAGTAAAGGACCAGCCCTCACTAGTAGGGTGGGCATCATCCAGTCCATCGGGAGCCCAAATGGGACAAAGGGGTGAAAGAAGGCGAATTCTTTCTTTCTTCTGGAGCTGAGGCATCCATCTTCCCTTGCCCTCCGTGGTTGGAGCTCCTGGTTCTTGGGCTTCCGGACTCTGGGACTTACACCTGTGACCCCGTAGTTCTCAGGCCTTTAGACTCAGACTGAATCACACCACTGGCTTCCCAGCTTGCAGACGGCAGATCAGGGGATTTCTCGGCCTCCACAACTGCGTGAGCCAATTCCTACGACAAGTCTCCTCTTGTATAAACCTCTCAACACCCTACTGATTCTGTTTCTCTAGAGACCCCTGGCTGGTTCGTGCATAACACCCCGTGCGGGGGAGCCTGGAGGGGAGCCAGCAGGGTGTCCCCGGGAAGTGAAGGGTCACCCAGAGCAATACGCCTCCGTGCTCAGGTCTCAGGATGGGCAGGGACGTCCAGCAGGCTGGTCTTGGCAAGGTCCTTTCAGAGCACTGGGGAGGAGCCCCCTAGCCTGGCTGGCCCCACAACAGGCCACCTTGCAGCTGAGTCTGATGGGGAGGAGGGGCTTCCACGGATGCCCCGTGCACCTGCTGTGGCTTGCTTTGCTATCTCTGAGTCTGATCTGTGGCTTGTAGTGCCAGTAGGTAAGTAATTCTCTGTCATGTCAGTGGACAAGTGCTGGGGGACCAGGCGGTGCCATTCATCTTGGTTGGGGATGGGTGGGCTTGGAAATCCAATTAAAATGCTCACTAACGGGCGCCTGGGTGGCTCAGTTGGTTAAGCGACTGCCTTCGGCTCAGGTCATGATCCTGGAGTCCCGGGATCGAGTCCCGCATCGGGCTCCCTGCTCAGCAGGGTGTCTGCTTCTCCCTCTGACCCTCTTCCCTCTCGTGCTCTCTATCTCTCATTCTCTCTCTCTCAAATAAATAAATAAAATCTTAAAAAAAAAAAAAATGCTCACTAACCGTGGCCCAGGAAGACATGATTTCATAGCTTGGAAACCCTCAATCAACTCAGCTCTTGGAGGTGCTGTCCCATGGCCCACGATATGCACCTAATCTGCCTGGGGTTTCTCTCTCTCTAGTCTCCCCCTTTCCAACAACAGTGGAGGGGACACCTGCCTTCTGCTTACAGCTGGGTCATCCCTGGGACCCCACAGCTACTGAGAATTGATGAGTGGTCAAGTCTATGGGAATGACACAGCCCGGGAGACAGGAGGGAGAGGCTACTTATGGGGAGCTACTGGTGTGCCCACCAGCTGGGGGCTGTCACCGTGGCACCCATTTGCTAGCTTATGGATGAGGACTTGAAGCTCCGAGAAGTTCAGTGACTTGCCTGAGGTCTCACAGCCCCAATGACAAAGGAAGGATTTGATTCCTTATATGTCTGAGGGGTGCCTTTCCTAGGTGTGGGGGTGGCTGACCCTGCATGTGCACAGGTAAGTATGAACATTGTGATGGGAACAGGTGAGCTGAGAAGCCTGGGTGCCGGTGGCTGTGAGCTCCCAAATTCCCCAGACACTGACCCTCAGGCTAGGACTTACCCAGGGACCTTAATAAATCCAAATATTATCTGAAGGAGAATCTCGTTAATTTGTTACTGGGGCACGTGATACAGATCACACACACACACACACTCTCTCTCTCTCTCAGGTCACATTAACAGAGGTATAGTGCGTGTATCATAGGAGGTGATGATACCGATGTATTGTAACCTGCTTAAGCCCACCTGAGCTCTTGAGATCAACAGTGGGCACAAAGAAAGACACAGATAAATAGGAGTGGACCTAGAAGAGAGCCCTAGGGGTGGGCTGTGTGTGGGGAAGTGGAATGCTTGAAAGTGCTGCCCTGTTGTGAGCGACCCCAGGGGCAGAACCAGGGCCCAGTGCATTCTCTAGAAGGATTCAGAGGCTGCAGCCAGCTCAGTGGGTAAGAGTTCGACTGCTGACTCCTGAGTCTGTGTGGGCGAGCCAGCGGTGTCAGCCTCCCACGCAGGCGACGTTGCCTTCTGGGGTGGGAAGATGGGACGTGACAGCGCATCCTTCCAGCTCCAGGATTCTACGATGAAGGTGTGTCCAAGGGGGACTTTCTTCACTGAAGACTTTTTTCTGAAGATTTTTATTAATGAAAATAAACTTGGCTTGAAACGGAACCATGGATTTCAAAGAGTTCAGGTTTAGGAATGTACGTGGTGTAGTTGATGTCAACGTAAATAGGAGCATCAGGTCTAAAAAAAAGGCACAGTGGAATGCGGTTTCCTAAGAGTGCAGGCAAGTCACACAGAGAAGTAGCTCGTCTGCTGCATTCGAGCGTCGGCTGTAGGAGGGACAGAACGGGACCAGTTTGGGGTCTGCGTTCCTGCTGCAACCAGACTATCACCATTTTTATTTGTTGGGTCATTGCTGTCATGAGCCTTCGCATGAAGGCGAGCGTCTGACCCCCGGGAGACGCGTCCGGAAGCCCGGGGCCCTACCGCGCGTGTCCATGCTCAGCTGTGGGGGCGGTGGGGGGGTGGTCTGTGCACACCCGCGTAGCAGCAGGTCCTGGCTAAATACCCACGCGTGGGCAGAGGGCTGGTGGAGCAGAGGTGTGTCCGCTTACTGGCCTGGCTTCGTCCGCAGGGCTGGTCGGGCCCCACATGCGCCCACAGAGAGGCAGCCTTTGCTACCAGGATCTGGGGGCTCATCAGCATAGAGCACCTAATGCAGATTCCAGGGTCCTGGGCGAGACCCACTCATTCCTGGAGGGGCCACGGGGTGGGTACTTTTGGCTAGCAGGTGATTCTTACCCTCACTCAACCTAGGAACGGGGGCTCCTGAGGACATCTGTGCTGGAAGCGGAAGGTGCAGAGGGGTGGCTCCCAGCGAGGAAGGGAGCAGGCCTGGAGAGCTGAGAGCTGTTTGGGAACCCACAGCTTCTCAATGAAGCCAAGGGGTGTGAATGTGGGAGCTGACGCCAGGACTTGACTGCACGTGGGCCAAGAATATTAAGAGGAAAACAATAAAGTGACGGAAAGGCACGTCCTTCAGCCTGGCGTGCGCCTGGCATCCTCCCTCCACGGGGACGCGCTGTTCCCAGCCTGCACGGCTTCCACTGCAGCTCTGGGCTCCGGCCTCACTTCCTCCTGGAAGCCCTCCCAGGCATGCCCTGGCTCATTCGCCTCCCCCGAGTCCCTTGGCCGTGAGCCCCAGGGGGGCGGCACCCCCATCTGTCAGGTTCTCGAGAGGACCTGGTGGGGGGGCTCAGCAGGGCTCCACGTCCAGCAGGCGAGTCAGAGGGGATTCCGATGTCCTTGGTCCTGGGATGTTGTACTCTCCTTTGGTCCTGGTCAGGGAGGTTTGGTGGCTGAGTCGGCTCTCTGTGGGTGGCTCCCCAGACGGCCCCCCTGTGGTCGCTCAGCCCCCTCCTCCTCATTTCCAACCTGTTTTCCAAGTCAGGTCATTGGTCTCCTGAGCTCTGGAGTCCCTACCTCCTCCCATAAAGCCCCTCCCTGACAGCCTACAAGCCTGACCCAGACCCCCCCAAGGGCCCCCCCAGGGAGTGCTTGTAACTGGTGGCAGGCAGGGCGGGCCCAGGCCTCAGGAGTTGGGCAAGTGCCCCAGGTAATGTGGATGTACAGCCAGGCAGATGAGTCGGGTCCTTGGGGCAGCCCCCAGCCCCACACACAGCAGGTGGACCACCAACAGCACAGCGCGGCTCTTTTGCTGAGCCAGGGCCCAGGGCACTGAAGGCCAGACCCCCAGGTTCTGGGGCATGAAGGTCCTCCCCGACCCTGGAGGAGCGCAGAATGGAAAGGAACGGGGAGGGAGGGACAGCCTGGCTGGACTTGGCTACTTCCTTTTACAGAAGCGGGAGGCCTGGTGGGTGCGGGCACATGATCCCCCCCCTCCCCAACGCATGCACAAACGCCTCTCTATTTTAGAAATAGGTCACTTGGAGCAAAGCACTGCGAGTGGTCGTCTCCCCCCACCCCTGTGGGCTGCTGGGATTTCAGCGCTGGGCTCAGGGTGGGGGGGTGCAAGGGAGGAGTAGGGGGGACCCACCAGGGCTCTGTTACCCCAGAAAGTCACCAGGGCCCCCTTGGTACCCGGAGAGGAGGGGGGAGGCTGGTGTGTCTGAGAGCTGGCCTCTGGGGAGGATGGTGGCGTCTGCTGTCGGCCCTGCACACAGCGAGCAGGAGCCCCCAGCCCCGGGGACACACACTCGGGGCGCGGCTGGAACGGAGCCCCACAGATGAGGGGTGTGGCCGGGGATCGGACTGGACGACTGGCCGGGAAGCGCCCCAGGCCTGCAGACAGCCCTACTCTTTCCCACTGGCCCGTGTGTTCTTTCTGGCACTTGCTGGCCTCCTGGCCAGGGTAGGGCTTTAGGGAGCCTCAGTCAGGTCCTTCCTGACAAACAGGAGGCTGAGGGGAGATGGGGGGCAGTCCTGGAACGGTTACCCCTCCCCTCCCCCACCCAGGTTAGGCCACCCCTTTCCCGCCTAGAGAGAGGAGTGGCAGAAAGGGGACCCTCCCGCAGGACCTCTGGGGATGGAGACGGCCTTCTTGGCCGGCCCGGTGGGCTCCACGTGTCTGTAGGGCTCTGGTCTCTCTGCTGCACCCTCCTCACCTCCCCAACCCCTCAGCCCCCTCCCCTGCCTCCAGGCTGACCAGGCGCCCCTGATGGGACCGGAGCGTAGGGAACGCTCAGGCAGAACCAGGGGCTCATCTCGGCATCCCTGCCAGGTAGCACCTGGTCCCATGGTGGGCAGCGTTGAGGGTGGACGCTCCTCTTTCTGAAGGGCCGGCCGGCCTTTTGCTGCCTTCTGGGGCTCTCTTGCGGGGTGCACCCCCGTACTTAGGGAGCTCCCCTGAAATCCGGTATGAGGTTCTCTGTATATGCTTGATGGCTCCTGGATACCCAGGGCTCTGCGGACCTGGTCCTAACAGCTCCTCATGCTACCTGCTCGTTCACACTAAGCGTGTGAGTGATTGCCAGTAGCTTATCTGGAGTCTTTCACTAAGAAGCTCTGTATTCTCCCCGGGAGGCAAAACCTCAATCATCTTGATCCAACGGAGATGTATGATAAGCATCTCTTCCCTGGGAGAATAGCTGTGAGCGAGGGGGTGGAGAAAGGTGCGGAGGAATCATCAGCTCTCTCTGAGGCTTCGTTCCAGCAGACAGCTCATCCGGTTATAGTGCTGAGCCCCAGCCTCCCCGTCCCGTAAAAGGGAAGTTTGAACACCGTCTCCTTGGCCAGGCTTTTAGGAGGGTTCAATGAGGGAATGCTCATGAACAGCAGGGCCCTGTGCCTGGCATGCAGTAGGCGCTCCATTAATGCTCCGCGCGTCTCAGTGGTCAGGATGGGTGGGTAGCGGTGTTGACAATGGCCCTGGTCCGGCACAACGGTCCTCACTGGTGCCATCAGCTCAGAGTTGCCCCCTGGGCTCCCTGGCGGCCGGGCACGGGCCTGGTGAGCATGGTAGCCTCTGGCTCCAGCCGAGCTCCCGCGGCTCTCAGCCCCGTCCACCTGCACCTCCTCCCACCTGCTCCTCCCTCGCCCACCTCTTCCCTGCGCGGTCCCAAGGGAACCTCCAGGGACCGGGTTAGCAAACCTTACCCCACAGCGACTTCTGCTGGGAAGAAGGGAAGCTGCTCCAGGGACAAGTGGGGAGGAAAAGCCTCCTCACACCGGCAAGAACAGGCCAGCTTGGAATCTGCCCCTGCCCGGCAGGCCAGGGCCACCCAGGGACTTCTCAAACGGGCCACAACCGGCGGGACGTCTCCCTGTGGGCGTGTGGGGCTGGGGCTGGCAGAGGGGCCTGGCGAGGGAGGTGAGCATCTCCTGCTGGCTCAGCTCCCCTGCGGCAAGCGGCCGGCCTGGGACACCAGGAGCCAGGAGAGACGGCTGGACCAGACTCCCGCTCAGCCCCGAGGAGGAAGCAGCCCTGCGGACACCAGATCTCAGGCTTGCAGCCCCCGGGTCTGGAAGGGACTGAATGCCCGACGGGTAGCCCCCCATCTGTGGTGCTTGGTTACAGCCGCCCCAGGACGCGGATACACAACCTCTGTACAGGTGGAAGACAGAGGCATCCCGGGGCTCTGGCAAGGCTCTCGGGGGGGCTTACGAGTGGGGGACAGGTGACAGGCAGGTGTGGGAAGAGCCCTGATGCCAGGTTGTGATCACGTGGCCTGTGATTGGCCAAACTAAACGTGGCCCTTCTCCTAAACGTCTTGGAGAAAGGAGGAAACGTCTCAGGTGCCAGAGAGGAGAGGGGCTGGGCAGGGGGCTCAGCAGCTCAGGGATCCCGCCTGGCCTTGGGCCCCAGGTCCTCCCCACCTCCTCTGGTAGCTTCCTGAGCTCTTGGCCCCCTGCTCACACCTGTTTGCACCCCCACCCCACCCCTGCTCCCACCCGTCCAGCTCTCCTGACTTTGTTGGTTTTCCGGCTTGACCGGGAGCCCCTCCAGCTGGGACGGTGCCCATGCTGTTCTCCAGACCCCCTCGGGTGTTTCGCGGCTGGGGGTGGAGGGGGGCGTTCCAAGGTGGTCCAACCAGTGTTCAGCGACGGCATTTGCAGGAAGCCCTGAGCCCGGGGCCTGGCACCTGGAAAGGCCTCCTTGCTGTTGCCAAGGCCATAGAAATCCCTGCCCGCGCCCACCCGCGAGTCCCACACCCTCTGGATGTTGCCGAGAACCCCGGTGGGGCAGAGGGAAATGAGTGAGAGGCTGCACAAGGAGAGAGGGAGGAGACAGCCTTGCGGGCTGGGGGGCGAGCTGTAATTTAAGGCAGCTGACAGGCTCCATCTGTGCCAGGAGGCCTGCGCCGCCTGCCTTCTCCTTCACACACCTGACAAGGACGGCTGCTGGAGGCCTGTGGCTATCACAGCCTACAGGGGTCAGGGTAGCGAGGGGGGCAGCTGCCCCCCACCCCCGCCTCTTGGCAGGAGGCTGCGAGCTCTGCAGCTGTGGCCTCCACTGCCCAGGGTACGGGGGCTGTTGGAGCTCGGGCCCAGGACAAGGCTGGCCTGCGTGGGCCTGGCCCCGTCTGCTGGCCTGCCTCTCTCCGGAGGAGCCCTGGGAGCACAGTCTGCTCTGCAGGTAGACTGGCAGGTGGTGGCCTCAAAGTTGGTCAGTCCCAGTGTCATTACCACGCGGCCCTGGACCAAGCGCTGTGTGCACCTTGCAAGCCCCGAGCCCCGTGGGGAGCAAAGCAGAGAGGCCCTACCTCCTGGGTGGCCGTTTGAGCGGACAGACAAGAAACCCACAGATGGAGGGGCAGCAGCTCTCCCAAAGTCATGTCAATGTGGAGACCCTCTCCCAGCAGCCCCCCACCCCCACCCCCTTCCTCCCAAACTTCATCAGCAGCAGAGGCAGCCAGGCCTCTTCTCGAAGGCCTGGCCTCGCCAAGAACCGCTGCAGATTGGGCCTAGGAAGCAGGGGTCTCTGCCCCCTCAGTTCTGCCCGGCACCTCCCAGGATCTTCGGCTGGCTGCCTGTCTGGACAGCCACATGCTGGGTCTGGAGGCGGGTGTGAGCCCAAAGGCCCTGTGTGCCCCCCTTCTGCAGCCAGGGTGTTTGCTCCCCTCACACCTGGCCTCCTCCTTGGCTCTCCAGGCCACGCTCTGTGCTCTGACGTGGACCCCGGGGTTCCCACACGCATGTGCCTCCTGGTGCCTGTTCGCCTGGGCTTGGCACTCCCTCCCTGGTGGGCTGGTTCCCTGGAGCCCGGCCTCCTCCGTTGGTGACCACAGGTTTGACCTTGAAAGTGACTGAACCTCTGGGGCTGGCAGAGTTCCAGGACCCGATGACCCCGCCTTCGCCGTGGGAACATGCGAGTAGGAGAGACATGGCTCCCACGATGGCATCACGTGACTTGCAGCAGGGATCTTTGCGGATTGAGGTCCCTGACTGGTTGACTTTGGGTTTATGAGGGAAATTTTCTGGGTGGGCCTTACAGCTGGGTCTGGGGGTTGGGGTCGGAGACTGAGGAGCAGGCTCCCGAGGAGTCTGTGGTTGGCTTAGAGATGGAGGAGTCACGTGGCAGGGGGCCTCAGGTGGACCCGCGGGCAGCCAGCAAGGAAATGGGACCTCAGTCCGACAGCTGCAAGGAATTGAATTTGGTCAACCACCCAGAGGAGTGTGGAAACAGATTCTTCCCCCGAGCCTGCAGAAGGAGAGCCGTGGGCCGGCACCCTGATTTCTGTCTGTGAGCCTCCGAGCGCAGGACCCAGCAGGTCTGCCAGGAGTATCAGCCCTCAGGAAATAGTAGCTGGGAGTCACTTTAAGCTGCTAAGTTTGAGGTAATTTGTTACACAGCACTAGCTAACTAATACAAATAGTCTCATGCCTCAGTTTCCCCACCTGTAAAATGGGGTCATTGAAGCCCTTACTCACAGGTGGTTGTGGGGATTGAAGGAGGGGCCCCGGGGGACAGTGCACTCAGGAACTGTGATCATGACAGCACCCTGCAAGCTGCTGGCCCTGGGCCTGGCTGGGGCGGTGGAGACCGCAAACCCCACTGATTTGTTACCCATCTGCCCTGAGTCTTTCCCCTGGGGCTCCTCGTGTAGCTCTTGCCTGCGTCTCCTGGCGCCGAAGGACCTTACATGGGAACAGGGCCCATAAATGTTTGGTAAAAATATTCATGGCTGGACAGACAGAGGAGCTGCTGGTCAGAGAAGGGATGCGGGTCCCACGTGGGGTCTGGCGCGCCCTTGCTGTTAATGCGCCGAGCAAGCCTGACTGAAGGAAAGGGCCGGTCTCTCAGGTGGTTCTCTTGTGAGGTAGGGGGCTCCTTCCCCAGCCTGTGAGCCACCCTCCTGCAGAGCCAGTCCTTGGGGCCCAGCCGGGCCTGGGGAAGGAGCCAGGGCAGCCCGAGGGACAGGAGAGGGAGAGCCGGGGGGACCCAGGGCTCCGGAGAGGGCAGGGGTCTGGAAGACGGGAATGTTTGTGACAAGGTTGGATGGGGCAGCCAAGGACGGCCATCTGGAAGATGCTGGCTTCTGACTCAGTCAGCCAGCTGAGATGTGAAGTTCGTCAGCTGGGAACCAAGGCCCAGAAGGTCCCCGGGACACATCCCGGGTCGCCCTGGTGCTGGACAGCAAGCGGGCTCCTCTGGCTGGCAGGGTCTGGGCGCCCTTGTCTGCCCCAGCCTCTCCCAGGGGAGGGAGAAGAGGAGGCAGCCCTGCCAGAGCCTGCCCTGGGGGCAGGGGGGAGGCAGGAGGCGGTGAGGGGGTGGGGGGAGGTCTGGGCAGCAGGGCCTGTGTGGGACCCGGAGGTTGACGGGGGCTCCTTGGGAGTGGAGGCAGGAGCCCAGCCAGGAGGCTTAGCCTGGGGCTGTCCAGCCCCCTTTCATCGCTCACAACGCCCCCCCCCCCCAGTATCTAGTACCTCCACCTCCTTCTCTGGCTCCTGTCAGTTCCCAGGCCCCCCAACCCGCCCATCACCACGGGTGGGTTCTGTGCAGGAGAAGAGGCAGGGAGGGGCCGGCCTGGGGAGGGGCACAGGACCAGCGCCTGCAGCCTCTGCCTCCGCCAGGCTGTGCGCACAGTGCCCTGCATCCTGGGCCGCTCTCCTCCTTCCCTGGCTGCGGGGGCAGAACTTGAGGGTGTGAGGTTGCTACTTAGTATTCCTCTCCTCACCTCCTCCACGCAGGCGGCCAGGGCGAGGAGCAGCCAGAGGCAGTGGGAATGTCGAGGAACTGGGAGCCGCGTCCCCTGAGGGGCTGCAGGTGGGGTCCAGCCCTGGGACCTGCACACAGCGTCGCCTGAGAGGGTGACCGGAGACCACCCAGCCTGGGGCTCCTTCAGGGGACGGGGATGCTGAGCGGACCTGACGTCCCCTTGCTGCGGAGGCCGGGAAGCTCCTATGGGAAAGTCTGGGTGGCTCCCCTGCTGGCCTCTGGTGGTGGAGGGATCTTACCTGCTGGGATCAGAGGCTCAGACCCGGGCTGGCGGCTGCAGAGCATGGCCCCGTGGTCAGCCGCCCTGGGGGCAGAGCTCAGAGAGACACCGTGTACCCACAGAGAGGCTTCTGTGTAGCCCTGCATTTAGGGGGCATTTCACTGAGCACAGGGGCTTTAAGCCCCTGGCCTTGGGGGCACTGTATTTCACCCCTATAAGCCTGTCTTGCCCCATAACTGCCTGAGACATAAATTCATTTGCCCGCAAAGATGAGTAGAAGACACACATCACAGCTAATGATTGTTGAGTTAGATACCCAGTAACAACAGCCAGCACACGTGAAGCATCGTGTCAGGACATGCCCGCCATCCCTCACCCCCCACACAGGGGCTCGTTCAATTCTCACAAGGACGGCCGGCTGGGCACAATGATTACCACCACTGTCCCCCATTTCGCAGACTGGGAAAGCAAGGCAGAGAGAGAGGGGTGGGCACCTGCTAAGGACACACAGCAGGGAATAAGCTAAACTGGGGCTCAGTCCCCACCGGGCCCCAGTGCCGGGCCAGCCCAGTCTAACTAGCTCTTCACCAGGGAACCCAGAGCTCCAGCCCGAAGCCTCTCCCCAAGGGTCCACCGAGGGCCTCGGCTGGCCACTGCCGCCCCTGTGAGCACTAATGGTGCTCTCCTCTCCCAGGTTCTGCAACCGCGTGCCCCGGGCTGTGGCCACCTCTCGTTATGTAACGCAGGACAGAGCGCAGTGGAAGGCTGGCTCCGACCGACCATCCCGGGCAGCTGGTGATGTATCCGGGGCCAGAATTCGGAAAAGTGAGGGGCTCACCCAAAGACGGAGCCGGGAGGGAGCTGGGTTTGCACCTGCACCTGCTCCTTCTGAGCACCGGCAAGTGACCCACGACTGCCCCACACAGGATCCTTCAGGTGACACTGTCCCTCCATGATGCCCGGGGGAGGGGGGCTGGACCTCAGGCTGAGGGGCAGCTCTCCCGAAGATCTCAGGCCCGAGGCCAGGCTTCCTCCAGGGCGAGGGGTGTCTGGGCCCAGCACTGTGTCTCCGGAGCTCAGCTCTTTACAAACGCCCTGCCCCTGCCGGCCTCAGGGACCAGGGGAGCTGGGGCTGCAGACCCCACGATGTGCTCCCAGGTCCAGAGGAACTCCCTCCACCACCCTGAGCACCCCTCAGCCTCGTCCTCCATTCTGCCCAATGCCCTTTTTTCAAGTCTGGTTTTTTAAAAAGAATTTGGTGAGAGCGAAAGAAGAGGAAAGTCGCGGGCACTGAGGAAGGGAGAGCGCTCTGCTTCACAAGTGACCGTGAAGGGGGCGCGTGTCTGCTGACAAGTCGCCAAGTTCCCATCCCGCCGGCTTCCCTGCTCGGGGAGGGGGCCGGCCAGCCGAGACGCCCTGGAGATGGCGCTGGCCCCAGCGAGCGCCGGGGCTGTGGGCGCAATGCAGCATCCCACGGCCGCCCGGCCCCGCTGCCCACGCAGGTCCCTGCCCTCTGGGCGCTGCTGGGGGCCGCGGGCAGAGCTCGTACCAGCCTGGCCGGGCGAGCCAGCCCCCAGGAACTTGGAAGAAGTCAGCAGAACACCCGGCGCTCCCGCCACCTGCCGCTCCCTGGGCCCCTCCCCACACGGCTCCAGATCCCCAAGTCTAGCATCCACAGCGCCCACCACCCCCGCCTGCCGGGAGCCCCTTCCCCGCGGGCCCAGGGGAGCCCCCTCCCCGGGCGGCACTCACCGTGCAGCAGGGCATGTGGGCGCCGGCTTGCTCCCCACTCCAGGCTGGTCCTCCTGAGGCTCCTCAGCTCCAGCGCCTGTCACCCGGGCTGTGGCAGCCTGCAGAAGGCTCTCCTGGTGCCACGGACCCCGGTGCACCTAGCCAGGGCTCTTCTTGGCGGGGGGGTGGGGGGGCCCTGCAGCTCCTGAGTGTCGGCCTGGTGGCTGGGGATGGGGCCACAGGCAGGCGTTTCAGGGGCTGCGCAGCAGGGTGCGTGGCCGGTGGCTGGGCAGGGTCAGGGGGTCACTGCAGGGGCCCTCCGCTCCCAGGGGTTGTGGAGGGGAGCAGCATCCGAGCTGCACAGCTGCTCCGCGTGCACCCTCCGGAGCCTGCAGCCCCAGCTGCCAGCAGGACCAGCCGCTGAAGCCACTTCCCGGGTGCCGGGCAGATCTGCTTCCAGCCCTGGCTGTGTCCTTCTGAGGTGCATGAGGGACACGCTGGGGTGTTACCTAACACCCCCCCCCCGCCCCCGCGCCGCAGTCCTGCCTTCTATTTGGCAGGTTTGCTTAGGGATGACACAGGGAAATGCCCAGAAGACCCTCCTGACAGGCGCCTACATGACCTCCTGGGGCAGAGGCCAAGGCATAGAGAGGGTGGGTGACTGCCCGGGTCACACAGCAGGTCAGGGGCACCTGCACTCTAGTGTAACTCCCCATGCCCTTGGGCAACCCGCTCCTTCCGGGCACCACAGCCAGCCCAGCCCAGGCGGGTCCTGCTCCTCCTGGCCCCTGTCCACCCTCCCCGGGCCAGCCCATCCATCTCAGCCCGGTCCTGCTCTGCCCACCCCTCCCCTGCCCGGCCGGACCCAAGGGGAGGCCTGCAGCATTGTAGGGGAGCAATAATTCACAGGTCTCTTTTGGGAAGCTGGGTGGGAGAGCGGCAGGTCCCCAACATACAGGTGACTCCTCGTGGGAGCTAGGGAAGGGGGCGATGGGGCACAGTCTTCATCTGGAATGTGTCAGCAACGCCACCCCTGGGTCCCGGCTCTGGGTGTCTCTGCCTCCCGGGGCCAGCCTCTCTTTAACACGCTCAGCTCTGCTGCTGGCCCAGAGTGGCCCATGGGCTGCAGGGTTCAGGGTTTGGGGTGGTGGTGGGCTCAGACGGCTGGCCCAGGTGGCCGGAGCTTCTCCTGTCCACCTCTGCCCTGCCTGGTCTGCTCCTGTGCCCAAACTTATCACATTGAGGTGGAGGCAGAAAACCTTGGGGGTCCAAGGCCTGGGCTTTGTTGACATACTTTGCCACCCTCTGGGCATGTCCCTCAGCCTCCCTGTGCCTCAGTTTACCTGACCTCGTGGGGATGTGGAGTGAATCTCTTTAGGGAGATGTATTCAATGAAGCTCATGGTCTGTAGCAAGTGCTCAATAAACACACTGTGAACCATTCTTTCTCTCATTTGATCCTCATGAGAAGGCTTCCTGGCCGGCTGTAAGCTCCCGTTTCACAGATGTGGACACGGAGTCCCTACGAGTCTCCCTGGATTATCCCGGGTCACTGAGGGCATGTCTCAGATGAAGGTGAGCCCCAGCCTTGTGTCCGTTGTCCCCTGAGGGCAGCGGCAGCCGTGGCTGAAGGAGGCTCGTGGGGACCTTCGGGGTGTGGGGTGCAGGGAGAGAGTGCGTACACGTGTGTGTGCACTCAGAGGGGCTGCCAGGAGATGTGGCTGAGATGAGGTAGGCCAGGCAAGTGACTTCCCATTTTGAGACCAGTGAGGCTGGAGGCAGCCGGTGCACTAGGACCCCTCTGGGAGAGGGGCAGCTTGGCAGAGGCAGGAGTGGGGAGGTGGGTTGGAACGCAAGCAATGAGCTCACTCTCCCACACAAGCGAAGACGTTTTGGAGCTGAGTCCTTTCCAGAAGTAGAACCCCAGCCTGTCCCCACACAAGTCTGTGCTATGAGCCCCCAGGCCCTGACTCAGGCTCAGAGCTGCACAATGTGGCCTCTCGAGACCCAGGACAGGCTCCAGTGAAGGGGAGGCTCTGTGGGCTGCCCTACCCTCAGCCTCCAAGCCCTGGTCTCTACTGGGACCTGCCCTACACAGGCTCCTCTGATGAAAGGTGATGCCCGGAGGCACCAGGCTGAGTTGCAGGACCCCTGGGACACCCTGACATCATGGCGGCTTGAAATCACAGGAGCGGGGCTGGGCACCCCACACCCAACCCTGAGAAGTGAAGGCTGACAATCCCCCCGGCCAGGCCCATGACGTCTTAACTCCCAAAGAGACACCAAGCAGCACTGTCCTCGCTTCAGAGATGCTGGCCTGGGGGTATACCTGTCAGGTTCATGTCCGTCTCATCCACCTAGGGGGCTCTTGCTGTTCTAGGATATTCTGTACACATCAGCTGGAGCCAGGGGCTCCCAGCACTTGCCCCTGAGAGCTCCTTGTAGATCCCAGGGCAGAAGCCTTGACTGTGCGCCAAATAGAGGCTGGGAGGAGCCAGCTAGAACCTTCCAGATGTCCCAGTGACAATGTGGGGTATAGGGCCATCTGATGGCCCACTCCCACCAAGGGAGGGGTTCACCCCAAGCAGGTGTGGGGGCAGGGGTCTGAACCTCTGCTCCTTGGGCTGGAGCACAGCTGAGCGGGCCAGGTACATGCCGTCTCAAGCTCCCTGCAACCATCAGAATTCTGTGGGCGTCCAAGGCCTTCTCTGGGACCCACGCCTTGTTGCGATGTGGACCCGGAAGCCGGGAGTCTTTGGAGTAGAGTTCAAGCGGCCTTGCTCTGATGCACATCAGTTTACAGAGGAACAGAGGGAAACTGCCAGTCTGATAAACAGGAAGGGCAAGGTGAGGTGTTTTCTTTTGGTTTCCTTTTATTACAAAGGGCAGACATTTTGTCCTTTCTGAGGAAGGGAACTTCTCAGAACCATAGGGTTTGGCAGAGGCCCTTAAGCTGTGTGTGGCTTGGAAAGCTTTCATTTTCCAGGGAATCTGGGACTCTCAGCCAAGAGGGAAAGTTTGATCTCTTCTTCAGCTATCCCTCCTTCCCTCTCCCCCTTCCATGTCCTTCCTTCCCCCATTTTCCCCCTCCCTCCACCCCGTCTCTTCTGTTCTCCCCTCCCTTTCCCCACCCTCCACCCCTTCTGCTGGTGTTTACTGAGCACCTAACAGTCCTCTGCCCGAAATAGGGAATATCGAATTAGAATATGGCTCCTGATGCCCATGCTCATCTGAGCTTGCAAACAGGTGAGTATGCCTGCGGAGTAGGCTAGCATCAGATTAGGATTTAGAGATGACTGAGGTCAAATCCAGGGAACTCAGAGACTGGACCAGTGGAGTAGACTATGTGTGTGCACGGGGTCGGGGAGGGAGTTGAGGCACACAGAGGTGATGTAGGGCAGGTCATGAGCTGAGATGTAGAGCGTGGAGGTGTGGGATGGTTTTCTTCCTTCTTCTTTCCTTCATCCTTGGCAAGGAGTTGGGGATGCCTTGAGGAGGAGGAGGAGTGATGGTGAAGAAGATGGTGATAGTGATAATCGTGATGATGATGATGGTGATGATGATGATGGTGATGATGGTGATGGTGATGATGGTGATGGTGGTGATTGTGATGATGGTAATGGTGATGATGGTGATGGTGGTGATGATGATGATGGTGATGATGGTGATGATGATGATGGTGATGGTGGTGGTGGTGATGATGGTGATGATGGTGGTGGTGATGATGGTGATGGTGGTGATGATGATGATGGTGATGGTGGTGATGATGATGATGGTGATGGTGGTGATGATGATGATGGTGATGATGGTGATGATGATGATGGTGATGGTGGTGGTGGTGATGATGGTGATGATGGTGGTGGTGATGATGGTGATGATGGTGGTGGTGATGATGGTGATGGTGGTGATGATGATCGTGATGGTGGTGATGATGATGATAAGATGGTGATGATGGTGGTGGTGATGATGGTGATAGTGGTGATGATGATGATGATGGTGATGGTGGTGATGATGATGATGGTGATGATCGTGATGATGATGGTGATGATGGTGATGGTGGTGATGTTGATGATAATGGTGATGGTGATGATGGTGATGATGGTGATGGTGATGATGGTGATGGTGGTGATGATGATGGTGATGATGGTGATGATGATGATGGTGATGGTGGTGATGATGGTGATGGTGGTGATGATGATGATGGTGATGATCGTGATGATGACGATGGTGATGATGGTGATGATGGTGATGGTGGTGATGTTGATGATAATGGTGATGGTGATGATGGTGATGATGGTGATGGTGACGATGATGATGGTGGTGATGGTGACGATGATGATGGTGATGATGGTGACGATGGTGATGGTGATGATGTTGACGATGATGATGGTGTTGGTGACGATGGTGATGGTGATGGTGATGATGGTGATGGTGATGATGTAATGGAGAAACAGAAAGGGTGCCATGTCAGGTCCCTGGTGCAAGGTGGCATCAGTGACCCTAGGGTCTCCTGGAGGCCTTGTGGGACCCACAAGGGTCCTCTTAGCATGGCAGCTGGGACCATATTTAACCTTGAAAATCTGCTCTTCCTGCTTCATGGTTTCTGGCCAGCCCTGGTCCCAGCCCAGCCCTGGGAGCCAATCTCCATTCTGCCGTCAGTTTATCCCACTTTACCCCCAAATGTGATGCTAATGGTGGAATTTCAGACCCCATGAGGGTCAGTGGAGGCAATGTTTTAGAGCAGGGAATAACCCCATCCTCAATTCTGTTCCAGGAATGCTGCCCTATGACGGGGTTGGCCTTCTCCCTGGGCACAGATGGTGAGTGGTGTCCTAAAGAGACGCTAATGAGGAGGAAGTTCGGCCAGGCTGGTCTTGCTGGCTGCAGGGGTTCCTCTCCATCTGTCTGCTCGGGGCTCCCAGGTCTCTCTGGCAAAACAGGGCCTGGCTCCCCTGGGAAGCCACCAAATGTCCTTAATTGGAGTCTCTGCAGTGGCCTCTCCCCTTCTTGCAGGCCATTAGCCAGGCCACAGGCCACCTCCTGCCCCCTTGCCAGAAGGCCCGCACAGTTGTCTGCAAGGCAGGCAGGTCATCTCTAACCGGCCCTGCAGGGATGAGACGGGGAGGGTCCTCCTCCAAGCCCCCAGGGTGCGTGGCTCCCAGTGTCACAGATGCACTCACACATCTGTGGGAGGGGGCCTGGCTCTGCCGCTGCCCAACCACGTGACCTGAGGCTGGGCACTCTTTGTGTGGGCCTCAGTTTCTCCATTTGTACAACAAAGGGGATCCAGTGGGGTGATTTCTTATCCTTGCAGGGGAATTCAGTGCCACGTACTTTTTGTTGCCCATTCAACACGAAGGAATGTTCACAACCGCAAAGAAATGAACCCTCTCCTATTTTTTTTCTTGGGGGTCTCTAGGTCTGTTTCTCCCTACATTATACCAAAAAGATAGGAGTGAAAAGACCCATTCACTTTTCTCTTCAGTCAGTGAAGAGTGGTCTGGGCTCAGGGTGACATCAAGGAAGGGGTCCCTTGGGGAGCATGAGGCGTACCTGCACAAGACCAGTCCCTTCCAGCCCTACCTGTGTGGTCAGCTGGAAATGCGGGTGAGGTTTGCCAGTCTCTGACATTCAGGAGAAGCCAGAAATCTGGATTTTGATGTGAAATTCCCCAATTGGTAAGCGCTGACAACTAATTAAATTGTATTTAATCCCTGTGAATGCCAGAAAAGCTACCCGTCTGCAGGCTTGTAGGTCACCAGTTGCTGACCTCTGGCCCTGTGTTGTGTTGGTTGAGCCCTTGGGCCCAGCAGGGTCCCAGTTGCCCAAAAGAGATGCTGGGTGGTCTCCAGGGTGCAAAGTGTTCTTGTCAGCAGCTCCAGACAGTGAGTTTGGAGGAGTTGGGTCTCTTTTCAAAGTCTCTGCCTGGTGCCTGGGTTGCTACAGGGTGGTCCAACGTAGACAGACAGGTCCCCAGGAAGCTCTGGCTGGCAAAGGTCGGCTGGTGGGTGGGATGCCAGGAGACTGCACAAGAGCACAGAGGGAGGACGGGTCCAAGCAGAGGGCCTCCCTGGACCTGAGAGCAGTTTTCCCTTAGGTCCAACACCTGCAGTAACTCTGCAAACTCTCAGCTCCTGCCTGGAGTCAGGCCTTTACTCTGCAAGGTGCATAGAGCTGAGTGTAGCAGACTCAGCATCCAAAGACACAGGGGTGCATGCTGGGAGGAGTGATGGCAACTCTTGGGGACCTCTTCTCTGGGAGGGGGAGTATGCTCAGGTACAGGCACCTATGGAAGGAAGAAACCAGCTCTCCAGCCTACTTGTCCTATGGTGAAGTCCTGCCGATTTACCTGTAAGTCATAGGCCTGGATCCCTCCCCTTTCCCTCCTTCTGACC
This sequence comes from Zalophus californianus, assembly GCF_009762305.2. Lineage (NCBI taxonomy): Eukaryota > Metazoa > Chordata > Mammalia > Carnivora > Otariidae > Zalophus > Zalophus californianus. The sequence continues at coordinate 111,040,354 of NC_045605.1, read as the reverse complement.
ATAATCGGCTGCTACGGACCAAATTCATATGGTGAAGCCCTAACGTCCAGTGCAGCAGTATTCGGAGGTGGGCTTCTAGGATGGAGCTGGGTTGTGAGTATGGAGTTCTTGTGATGAGATCAGCGCTCTTGTAAGAGCCACCAGGAGATGAGCGATCTTTCTCCGTTGCTGGAGGACAGTGAGATGGTGGCCATCCCATCCGTACAACTGTTGGTATGTTTTCTCTCTCCAACTCTGTTTCCACCATCTTCTTCTTGCTCCCTCCTTTCTCCAGTCCTCCTGCCTCTCTTTTATAAGGATCCTGGTCCTTATTACATTGGGACCGCCAGATAATCCCAGGGAACCCCAAACCCCCTCCCAAGATCCTTAATTTAATTGCATCTGCAAAGTCCCTTTTACCATGTAAGGTGACAGCCACTGGTTGCATGGATTAGGATCTGGATGTCTTTGAGGCAGCATTGCTCAGCACCCCACAAGCACATGTGTTTATAGTTGTGTCTTTTTGATGGACTGATCCTTTCATCATCAAAGAAAGGTCCTTGTTTGTCCTTAGTAATAATTTTTTACTTAAAGTCGATTTTGTCTGGTATTAGCATAGCCACTCTAACTCTCTTTGGTTATTGTTTGCATGAAAAATCATTTTGCATTCAACCTATTTGTGCCTTTGAATCTAAAGTGTGTCTCTCTCTCTTTTTTTTTTAAGATTTTATTTATTTATTTGACAGAGAGAGACACAGTGAGAGAGGGAACACAAGCAGGGGGAGCGGGAGAGGGAGAAGCAGGCTTCCCGCGGAGCAGGGAGCCCGATGCGGGCCTCGATCCCAGGACCCTGGGATCATGACCTGAGCCGAAGGCAGACGCTTAACGGCTGAGCCACCCAGGCGCCCTTAAACTGTGTCTCTTATAGGCAGTATATAGTCGTATGATTAAAAAAAGTCTCTTCTGGTCATCGATGCTCACCTGTGGAGTATTTACATTACGAAGGGTGTAGGCATCGTTGGGGAGGCATTATCTGGGAAGCTCAGTGAAGCCCAAGTAGAACGAATACAAAAACAACCCCATTTAATCTTATGGTCAAGCTGCTGAAATGCAGAGGTAAAATTTCAAAAGCACCCAGAGAAAAAAAGACATATTATATTGAGGGAACTGATGATAATAATTAAATCTGACTTATCCTCTGAAATTATGGGAGCCAAATGCCATGGAATGGCATTTTTTTTAAATGCTGAGAGAGAGAAAGAGGAAAACAACCCTGTTAATCTAAGTTTTATATGCAAGGAAAATATCCTAGAGGACAAAGGGCAGGTAAAGACATTTTCAGATAGACAAAAGCTGAGAGAAACTGTGGTCCTTAGACACAAAGTAAGAAAGGAAGTTTTTCAGGCTGAAGAGGAATAATGCAGATGAAAGTAGAAATAGAGAGCATTGGGGATGATAAATATGTGGTGACTATGCATGGATATTTTCTTCTTAATTTATTTAGAATTCTACAGACCATTTAAAGCAAGAGCAATAAAAATGTAGGTTGGGGTTTATTATCTTTGCAGAAATAAAATATATAGCAACAGCCCAAAGGGCTGGAGAAGTGCAGGCGGACTTGATCGCTGCTGCAGGGTCCTTGTACTGTCTGTGACGTGCCCAGGTATTCACTGTGGTAAGTTAAAGGGGCGTGTCATAGTCTCGGGAGAAACCTGCCAGAATAGAAACAAAAAGCCAATAGAGAAGATAAAATGGAACACCAAACATTATTTTTTTAATCCAAAAGAAGGCAAGAAAGGAAGAACAGTGGGGCAACGAACACGAGCGGTAAAAAGGAAGCACGTGAGGAGACGGAAGGCTGGCACCCAACCATGTCAATAATTGGGTTAAATGTAAAGGGACTACACGCTCTGATTAAAAAGCAGAGATTTTCACACTGGATAAAGAAAGTACTACCCAACAATATGCTGTTTACAAGAGACACACTGCATTTATTTTTTATTTATTTTTTTAAAGAATTAAAGTACTCTAAAATTTAGCATTTAATCACTTTAATTATTTAATCATTAAAACATACTTTAGTCATCTCACAGCTTCTGTAGGTCAGGAATTTGGGAGGGACTTCTGTGGGTGGCTCTGGCTCAGGGTCTGTCACGTGACTGCCGTCATCAAGCTGTGGACCAGGCCTGTGGTCACCTGACGTTTCGGCTGGTGCTGGAGTGTCTACTTTCTTTCTTTCTTTTTTTAAGATTTTACTTATCTATTTGACAGAGACACAGCGAGAGAGGGAACACAAGCAGGGGGAGTGGGAGAGGGAGAGGCAGGCTTCCCACCGAGGGGGGAGCCCGGTGCCGGGGCTCGATCCCAGGACCCTGGGATCATGACCTGAGCCGAAGGCAGACAGACGCTTAACGACTGAGCCACCCAGGCGCCCCTGGAGCGTCCACTTTCAAGATGGCGTGCTCACTTGGCCGCTAGCTCCCAGCCCGCTGTTGGCAGGAGGCCTTAGTTCCCGGCCACGGGGGCATCTTCACAGGCTGCGTGACACAGCCGATGACCTCCCCCAGCACGAGCCAGAGTGCCCCCTGTGACCTGGGGCTGCACCACACCTCATCATGTCTGCTTCAGCCCATTTCATTCTTCCAAGGGATGAGCGGTGCCTCCCTCCAGGCAGGGAAGCTCGGATGCGCAGAGTAGATAATAATCTCAGGACATATTTTAAGATCCTCACATGAGAAAGTGGCCAGTTCATCAGAAGGACATAATAATCCCAAATGGGTATAGGTCTAATGACACGATTTCAAAATATTAAAAGCAAAACCTGGTAGAAAGAAAAGGAAAAATTCCATGCTCACGGTTGGAGGAGATCTTAGCACCCTTGCCTCAGTAACTGATATGACAAACAGATAAAACCACTCAGTACGAATGTGGGAAAGCTGAACATTAATTAGAAAATCAAGCTCGTTGAAGATTTTGGACAACTGCATCCGACAAGGACAAGTGCGCAGTCTTTCCATGTGCGTGCGGAACAGGTGCCCAGGCGGCCGCCAGCCGGGCCACACACCCGTTTCGATGAACCCCAAAGAACTGAAGGACGGACAGTCTGTTTTCAGACCACAAAGGAATTGTATTGGAAACCAACAACAAAACAGAGGTAGAGAGAAATTCCCTAAATTGTTTGGAAATCCAGTGATGTGCTTTTAAAAGGAATCACAAAGAAAATGAGGAAATATTTTGAATTCGAAGATAATGAACGGAGACCCATAGGAAGCAGGTGGGGCAGTGCCTGAAGGGGAAACCGTGGCTTTCATGCACATTCCTAGAAGCAGGAAAGATGCAAAAGAAATGAGCTAAGCCACTTAACTCAAAGAAGCTAGAAGAAGCAGAGGGAATTCAAGCCTCTAAAGGGAGTAGAAGGAAAGACGTAATGAACACAAAGCAGGAGCCCACGGGACAGACCACAGACAAACAACAGAAGAAAAACAACCAAATGGAAAGCTGGTTCTCCTGAAGGGATTAAGGATACTGATCAAACCGAACAAGAACTCAAGAGAAAACACAGATTACCCCCAGGAGGCACAAAAGAGACAGGCATGGATATGACCCACCGTAACAGGGGATGGGGCGCGTCGTATCCAGTTCTAGGCTAAATTCCTGTTGGCTGGGATAGAAGCATTCCTTGAAAAATAAGACTTTTTGAAACTAAGGGAAAAAGAGAAAGGGAACCTAGATAGCCCTCTATATGTTAAAGAAATTGAAACTGTGTTTTAAGCCCCGTTCACGAGAAGTCTAGACCCGGAGGGCTCATCCGGTGAAGTAATTCTGGCCTCAGTGACACGCTTAGAGAGAAGGGAACAGGAGGGGTAAGTCTGATGCCCCAACCTGACAAGGACATTATCCAGAAGTGAGAGAACACCCCTCAGGAACGGAAACGCAGATGCCCCTATCAAAATATTGGCAGATGGGGCACCTGGGTGGCTCAGTCGTTAGGCGTCTGCCTTCGGCTCGGGTCATGATCCCAGGGTCCTGGGATCGAGCCCCGCGTCGGGCTCCCTGCTCGGCGGGAAGCCTGCCTCTCCCTCTCCCACTCCCCCTGCTTGTGTTCCCTCTCTCGCTGTGTCGCTCTCTGTCGAATAAATAAATAAAATCTTAAAAAAAAATAAAAATAAAGTAAATCTCACATTTAAGGTAGCCTTTAAAAAAAATATTGGCAGATCAAGTCCATTGATATGTAAAGAGCACAACACACTATTGGGCAAGTGGGGTTTATCCAAGGAGTACAAGGTCAGCCTTGGAAAATGAATCAGTGTAATTCACCATATCAACATACTAAAGGAGAAAAACCATAGCATAGCCTTCATATATCAGGTTTCTTCCTTCCTTCCTTCATCTCTTTTCTTTCTTTCTTTCTTTCTTTCTTTCTTCTTTCTTTCTTTCTCTCTCTCTCTCTCTCTTTCTTTCTTTCTTTCTTTTCTTTCTTCTTTCTTCCTTCCTTCCTTCCTTCCTTCCTTCCTTCCTTCCTTCCTTCCTTCTTTCTTCCTTCCTTCCTTGAGAGGGAGAGGGGGTAGAGGTTGAGGAAGAAGGAGAGAGAGAATCTCAAGCAGGCACCACGGCCAGCGCAGAGCCAAACGTGGGGCTCCATCTCACGACCCTGAGATCATGACCTGAGCCGAAATCAAGAATTGGATGCTTAACCGACTGAGCCACCCAGGCGCCCCTATATTGTTGTCTTCATAAATGAAGAAAAGCATTTGATAAAATTCAATACCCGTGCATGATTTATAAAAACTCAAACTCTCAGAAAACTAGGAAGAGGTGGGAATGATATCAACATCAACATGACAAAGGGCATAAAGCAAAGGCCTACAGGTGACTTTGTATTTAATGGTAAAACAATGACACCTTCCCTCTAAGAGCGGGTAGGGCAAGGAGGCCCGCGTCTACCATTTCTATTCAACATGGTGTGGCAGGTCTTGGCCAAAACAGAGAGGAAGTAGAAAGACTATCTCCGTTTGCAAATGATGTGATTGTGTACATAGGAAATCCTAAGTCATCTTCAAAGAGACAACTAGAACTAATCAGAACTAATCAAATTTAGCAATTTGGCAGGATAGCTGTTAGATGATATAATAAATCAAGATCAGTATTAAAAAAAACGATAAACTGTCAACGAACAATTGGAAAATGAAATCCAAAGGTTATCCCACATAGCATCTCGAAACCTCAGGTACCTAGGAACGGTTACAAAGCACGTACAGGGTACCCACGGCGAAAGAGAGCTGGCTGAAATAGGATACTGAAATAAGCGGTGTGTGGGGTAAACTGTGCACGTTAATTGGAAAATTCCCTATTGTTAAGATGCCCGTTGTCCATGAGTTTTAGAGAATAATTGAACAGACTCAATGCAATCTCAATAAAATTTTCCATAGACTTTTGAAGACATTGTCAGGCTGATTCTAAAACGTATGCAGAAGTGCAGGTCTCGAGGAAGAAATAGAGCGTTGTAGGACTTGGGCCACGTGATTTTATGACGTACGACCAGGCCACAGTCATGGACACGGTGGTGTTGGCAGAAGGGCAGACAAGTAGAGCAGGGAAACAGAGTCCGGGGATAGACCCGCCCTGATTTACACTAACAGCACCAATGTCATTCAATGAGAATAGGGAAATTTTTTCAACAAACGTGGCTGGGACGACTGGATATCCGTTTGGGAAAACCAAACCAAACCAAACGAAACCGCGGAGCTTTGATCACCGTGTCAGACCAGCCACACGTAATTCGAGATGAGCCACAGGAAAGGCAGACTTGGGAGGAAGGGGACTCGTGTGCCTGTGCCCACTTGCCCTGGGTGTCCTCTGTCGCCTGTCCGGCACACGCCTGTTCCCACCCTGGGGCCCGGCTGCTAGCAGCCTCCCACGGAGGGCGCCATCTTTCTCTTCTTCACAGCAGGTGCACGTTTCTGGCCTCCAACTTCCCTCCACCCATGGCAGCCCTTTCCTCCTCACCCCACCACACACTACCTCTGTGAGCCTCAGACAGATACCCCTTCTGCTGGAAGCCCACCTGCTTTCTGAGTGGGGATATGTGACCCTCCATGCCCCTCTGACGCTAGGGCAACCGGGTGATTTGTCATCCGCATGGGGACACTTGGGAGAACAAAGGAACATGCTAAAGGCACCAGGGCAATGTGGGTGAACTGGGATTGTCAAGGGCAAACTGGGGCACCTCCCTAAGCCTCCGCACACTTAAGTGCACACCCTCCGCACACTTAAGTGCACACCCTCACTCACAAGCTATCTCTGACCAGTGTTTATGTCTGTCCTTTCTCCAGACCCCAAACTCCGTGGGGCCAGGGGCCACACTATGGTGCATCCAAGTCTTGGGTTCCCGTCCAATGCCCAGCTCGGAGTTGGCTTGAACGATGTCTGTTGGCTGGAAGGGGAGAGTGTGGCTGAGGGGGGCTGAGGGGCTGGGGTGGCTGGACTCTGCAGGGAGCCGCCTGCCCGCCCTCCCCCCCCCCCCGTAACCAACATCCAGCTCAGGGTTAGGGTCAGTGGTCAGTACTCAGGCTGGCCGGGAAGGTTCTAGAACTCAGGATCAGCTGGGTCGGATTCCATTCAGTTCAGTACCCCACTTCATCCATATCATTGATTCTCTGACCATGTCATTCACCCTTCTACCTGTGTCCATGGTTCAGCAAATGCTCCTTGAGCCCCTCCTCCGGTCTGTCTGAGCCCCCAGCACAGGGGAGGCCGCAGTGGATAAAGTCACCTGTTCCCTGCCTTGCAGAGCTCACTGTCTAGGGAGCTGCGGGAGACAAGGACATGCGAGCGACTAGGGACGCAGGACACGAGGTACTGCGATGGAGGTGGGGTCTCGGGGGGCCAGGTGGTCACCTTGAGTGCTCAGCCAGGGCAGGTGCACACCAGAGACCACGGTGCCCACTGACGGCTGGGGGGGGCATGCCAAGAGCGGCATGGCGGCGTGGGGAGATGCCGAGGTCAGGGCTGGCTGCGGACATCTGGAGCTCTGCTGGATTTGGGAGGCGGTACAGTTGGCCTTGAAGGTCAGGACAGGCGGACAGCACCCGGGGTTGCCCTTCCCCAGGACAAGCTCTCTTGCCTCTGTTGCTCTGGATCAGATCTGGAAGGAGACATTGCTCCACCCCCTTTGCAGACTGGGGCTCTGGGCTGTCAAGTGACTTGCTGGAGGTCATCCAGCTAGAGAGGTGCCAGCAGGATGGGAGCCCAGCGCAGTGACAGCCCTGTCCCTCCAGGACCGAGGGCGCTCACCGGCTTGCTTGGGCTCAGGCTGGTGTCCCCACAATGCAGCAGCGGGTTCCTGGCCAGAGGTTCCCACGCTCCCCATCTGTCTAGACTGGGCTGTTTATCACGAGTCCCAGACACTGCTAGCCACCTGTCCCTGCCGGAATACAGATGGAGGGCCCCACAGGGGGCCCACAGCTATTTCCTAGGGCGGGGAGGATGGGGCTGATCCTGGGGCACCCCAACTCTGGAACTGCTCCCCTAACGCTCATCCCATTCCTAGGCCCTTCCAAGAATGAGGCCACACCCCTCTTTGGGGTCTGCCAAGAAAGGTCACAAGAATGACAGCCCCTATGCACCCCACCCCATCCCACCCACAAAGCAGCCTCGCCGACCTCCCGGGGCTCGGGGCGCTTCACCCACCCTCCGCAGGCCGCAGGCCGGCCTTTAGATGGACGAGGAGAACAAAGGCAAAAGAAATGTAGATAAAATCAAATGTCCTTACAACCTGCAGCCCAAAGACAAACGCGGGAGACAGGCAGAGTGACCTCCAGGAACTCCCAACTGCCTCACGCTAATGCTTTGCTAGAGGCAAAAAGCATCTTAGCCTGACAATAGCCAGACCTCCGGGATCCTGAGGGTCTTCTTTAACATATGAAAATCCTCTGGGAAATGTCTTTTATCTCTGCCCCTCCCAACTTGAAAGTAGAAGATCGCCACCCCTCCCAACCCCAGTGCAGCCCTTCCTGCCCAGGGATCTTGCCCCCGTGCTTTAATAAAACCAAGTTTTTGCACCAAAATTGTCTCAAGAATTCTTTCTTGGCCGTTTGCTCCTGGTTCCACATCACATCAGACTGACAGTGCGTGCCGCCCCCTGCTGGCATCAAGGGTGTGCATGGTCTGGGGAAGACCAGGCCCGGGGGCGGGGGGGCTTGGTGTGGCCAGAGCCTTTCCTCCCTCCCCACCCCCCTCCCCGCCCCAGGCACGGAAAACCTGCAAAAGCAGGTGCCTCTGGGGTGTGGGTGGTGATTCTTCCTTCTTTCCTCTTCTTAATGTCCCCTGAAGTTCCCATAGTGAGCAACACAGCACTTTTCTGGTGAAAAAACTGACAACTTCTAAAACAGATCTCCTGGTGCTTGTAAAAGGCTTTGTTGTGACAGGTGCAGATGCTTACAATAGTCCCAAGAGTTGTCTGGAGGCAAATCGTGATATAAACAGAATTTGTTTCATCTTGCCCTTCAGAGATCACTTAGCGGTGGCCTGCCACAAGGCAGAACAAGTTAACTTTGCCTGGTGTATGACCATTCACAAAGCGGTTGTATAGCTGTTATTTCGTTGAGTCCTTGAAAGAGTTCATAGGAGCTCCTGCACAGTGAAAGGGAAGACTGGCTGGCAGGGAGTTATACCAGAGGTTTCTGCAGCTTCTTCTCAGCCATTGGTATTCTTGAGCATGGTCAGTAAGGAGGGCATTCGCAGTTGTAGACCATGGAAGTCTCCCCACGTGGAGAGACCTCCTGGGACGTTGTAGGCAGAGTAAAGTCTGATCGGAAGGCTCTGTACTTAGAGCCGAAATTCTGCCCCCTATTCTTTTTTTTTTTAAATTCCAAACTGTATCCAGCCATATTGTCCAACATAGCATATCAGTTCTGACAGTACGTTGTGATGTAGAGAAGCTCATTTTCCATGTTAATTGGGTCAAGGCCATGTGTCCTCGATTCCAAGAGACACACATGACTTAATGCACAATGAACATTTTTTTCTTGGGTTTTCTCTCATTTACTATCAAAAAGCATCCAGCACCAGCACCTGGGGGGCTCAGTCAGGTAAGGGTCCTACTCTGGATTTCCGCTCATGTCATGATCTCAGGGTCATGAGATGGAGGTCTACGTTGAGCTCCATGCTGGGTATGGAGCCTGCTTAGGATTCTCTCTCTGTCCCTTCCCCCCACTCAGAGATACACACACTCTCAGTTTTTGTTTCATTTAGTTCAGGTAGCCACGGATCTTGATTGCTTAATATTGGTAACAATCATGTCACCTTCACAGAGGCTGTGGGAATTCTGTTAACAGGCTCATGCACTTTCTGAGGGACAAGACTCCGGGAGCATCTCAGCAGTTCTCACAGAGTCTCAGACAATTGGCTGGGGCTGTGGGGCATCTCTTCTTCTTCTTCTTCTTCTTTTTAATCGTCAGAAAATACATAAAAGGATTTGCACTTTGAAAGCTAAAAAGCATGGCTTCGTGTCCCTCCCTCCCCTCCTCCCTCCCCCCTCCCTGTCTACCCTGGTCCCCGCCTCTGTCCCTCCCTGTCCCTCCCTGTGAGCTTCCTTCACGAGGAAAGCCCCAGGGCGAACCGGGCAGGGTCTGCAGGGAGCGGGCGGGGATGGGGCAATGGGTGGGAAGAGCACAGGCTTCCGGGGAGGTGGGGAGGTTAAGGATGGGGGCTGCGGGCCAGAGCATCCTGCAGGTGGCAGGATGTCCGGGACGCTCAGGCGGGGGTGGGCCGGAAGGGCCGACGCCTCCCGCCTCCCAGCCGCACCCCCCCCAACCCCGCAGCGAGCCCACGCCGCGCCGCACACTCGGGGCGCATTTGGTGAGGATGCAGCGCCACCTGGCGGCCGCCGAGGAACCGCTGGGGGCTCCGGGGCGCGGCCGTCCGGGGGCCGGGGGCGAGGCCGGTTCCACGCCCCTCCCGCGAAGGGAAAGTCAACAGCACGGCCCTAGGGGGCGCCGCGCACGGACATCGCCGGCACAGCCAGCGCCCGGGCTCCCATCCGTCCAGCCCCCCTCGTGGGCCTTGGGGGGCCACCTCTCCTCAGCCCTGCTTCCCCAGGTGCGCCTTGGTGCCTGCGGCCTGAGCTGGTGCAGGTCGGGAAGGGGCGAGAGTCGCTCGGCGCTGAAAACCGCCCGCAGCCACAGCCCCACGGGGAAGGCCACGAAGGTGACGGCAAAGTAGACGCTGTCCCGGGGCCCGGGGCGGCCTGCGCCATGGAGAGGCCCACCTGGCGGCCGAGGAACACGAAGTCTGCCGCGGACAGGTGGAGGGCGGAGGCGGAGAAGGGGCCGTTCTCGATGTGGAGGTCGAGGTGCCAGAGGACCAGCCCGTTGCCCAGCAGCCCTGCGAGGCCCACGGCCAGGGAGAGGTAGAGGAACACACTGCTGAAGGTGCTCCAGAGCCCCAACGTCCTGGCTGGCTCGGCGGCGGGCAGGGGTGCTGGCAGCGGGAATCGGAGGTGGTGGGGGGCAGGGGGCATCACCCAGCTCCAGGGGCTCCAGCCCAGGTGGAGCCTCCCTTCCTGGCCCCATGCCTGACCCTTCAGGCCTCAGACTCCGCAGTAAGCCGCGTCTAGTGCGGTGTACTCGAGGTGATGCTGGCTGGCCGGTCCGGGCCCTGCTCTCCTCCTGGCTAGAGGGTCTCCACGGAATGCACCTAAGATTTACAGGGCCCTGCACGGTGGCAGACGTCAGCAAGGGGCAGGACAGGTCTCTGCTGGCAAAGGGACCCCCGTGTGGCCCTCACATGGAGGGGCTTCCTGCCTCCTCCGTCGGGGACTCTGCACCTGGCTTCCCACCAGGACGGCCTGGACCCCACTCCTGCTAAGTCCCCCACCCTGGAGGCCCTGAGGGGTGCTCGGTGGTAGGCGGTGGGGGGGGGCACTCTGCCTGGAAGGATCTGGGGAGGACGGCGGGCTGGGATGGCCCCCGTCCGCACTCTCAGAGCAGGTGCACCTGCCCATTCACCCACATGGGGACCCAGAGCGCCAGCCACGTCAGTCTGCTTCCCCAGCCCCATGTCCCAGTGCCTGCCCCCAGCGTCCTCGGGGAAGTGCCTCCTCACCTGGGCAGAGCAGGTGGAGGGGTGGGGGGGCGCCGAGTCTTCTCACCTGCTGTTGGGAGCCTCTCTGAGGTCTGTTGGAGCAGCTCTACTCACCACCCGCCCGGCCCTAAATCCTTTCGTGTCCTCTGGGGCCCAGCTGGCTGGACCGAGGGTGTCCGGGCCAGTTCCCTGGAAATGGGAGGAGTGTGCTGCTGGTTCACAGGCATGAACTCAGAGATGTCCAGATAGTGTGGGCTGGCCCGCGCCTTCCTCCTCAGCCCATCCTGCACACCAGTGCCCCCTACCCCCGCCCGGTGCCTGGAGGGGAGGAAGCGGCAGACTGGGGACCCCACGTCCAGCGGGGCTGGGCCACACCTTCTGGGTGGTTCCACTGAGTCCTTTGGTTTGTCGCAGAGATGTGTGGGAAGCAGGAGCTGTGGGCATGTCCTGACCCTTTCTGGATGTGTGACTGTGAAAGAAGGACCTAACACCCCTGTGCCTCAGTTTCCCCTCTTCTTGGACTGGCCATTGGTGTACAGCTCAGTGCCTCGCCTGGGGCTGGGTCCACAGAGGTTGGTCCCTCTTCCCAAGCCCCCCCCCCTTCCCGTGCACATGCCGGCCTCAGACCCTGGGGTCCCAGCCATCAGCAGATTCTTTGGGGTTAAAATACTTTTCCAAATTTTGTTCTGCAGAGCCACGTGGCCTGAAACATTCCTGCTGAGGGATTTCCTTTTCCATGGACTGTATTCTGTAGTTGCTGGAGACTCACTGAGCTCACCCACTCAGTGTCAGGAATTATGTAGGAAACCGGCCTGTTTTGTCCTAGTATGTCTCAAATGGCTCCGAGCTCATTTCCATAACACAGGTGGCCTGCCTGAGCCCAGGCTAAGGTTGCCGACTCCCCAGCTCCCGGCAGTTTTGCACTTTGCCTAAAAATGTGAACCGTGTGTGCAACCGACAGGCCGGTGGCCGGGTGTCCTCTGCAGGGCACCCCAGCACCACACAAAGCCACTGGCCAGCCTGCACAGGGGCTCGGTGGGGAGGGCGTATCTGAACGTGGGCATTCCTGTTACCTGCGGTGGTGAGGCCAGCACATCGGGGGACGATTGTCAGAGGAGGCGGGGACCACGGCCGGGAAGCCACTGGTTGGTCAGGAGGCAGAGGGAGGAGCCTTTCCTGCGGTTTTAGTTGCACTTGGCAGCCCCAGGCTGAGGGCAGGCCAGTTTGAACAACCCAGGGGCTGTCCTGCTGTGTGAGACCTGCCTTGGGCTGATTGGGGCAGGAGACGGGGGGCCTGGCGTGCAGCGGGCCTGTGGGCTCTGCGTGGGCTGCTTTGCCTTTGAAAAGCACGCTCCTGGGCAGCAGGTCCCTATATCTGGGAGGGGCAGTCCCTGCAGGATCAGCAAAGCCCCAAAGCCCAGAGCTTCGGAAATACGACTAGAAATAAGGGAGAGGGGACCCGGGTCTGAGGCTCTGCTCTTTCTCCCTCGGGCTCCCCCGGGAACAGCCTGCTGGGCCGGGAGCGCCCCACGCCTGCCCGGAAACCAGAGCCCTGGGCCAGCACTCAGCACTGCTGCCTCCAGCGCCGATCCCGGTCTGGGGCGGGGGGGTGGGGGGGTCCGTTCCTAAAGCTCAGCTTTCCACAGCTTCCGTGTGAAGTTGGCACACCATCACGCGTGTTTCAGGTTCGATCCTGCGCCCAACATGAAGACTTTTGACACACGGTGGTTTTACTTGTAGTTCTTGTGGCTGTCGGAGAGTCTTCTCTAAAACACCCCTTCATGACAAGAACCAAGCTCAGCCCCCATCATGGTCACACGGAGCGGGTGGGGGGATGGCTGAGTGGAGACCCCCCGGGACCCCAGACCCGTGAGAACCAGCCCCTGTCCGCTGGCCTGTCCCCGGTGCCGATGGAAGGGTGGGTGGGAGCGGGTTTCAGAGAGGGAGGAGTGGGGGGGGGGCTCTGGAAGAACTGCGCATTTCTTTTTTTTTTTTTTTTAAGATTTTATTTATTTATTTGACAGAGAGACACAGCAAGAGAGGGACCATGAGCAGGGGGAGTGGGAGAGGGAGAAGCAGGCTTCCCGCTGCGCAGGGAGCCCTATGCGGGGCTCGATCCCAGGACCCTGGGATCGAGACCTGAGCCGAAGGCGGACGCTTAACGACTGAGCCACCCAGGCGCCCCAGAACTGTGCATTTTCATGAAGAAAAGATACCAGTCCAGCAGATCTCATGTTTGGGGTTGAATATTTTTGCTGTTTTCCCCCTTCTGCGATAATTAACTTGCTGAGCCGTGAGCCGGCCTCACGTGACCAGGACATGCCCCTGCAGGTCGGGAACTGTCACGCTTAGGTCCAAGTCGGGGTGGGGTGGGGATGGCGGGTGGCTCCCTGGGCCCCTGGCTGACACGCTCTCCCGTGCTCTTAAACACGCCCGTGGCGGTTCAGCAGCCCTCTTCCCAGGCCCCCGGAGAGGGGGTCAGGGTCCCACACCCTTCCTGGGAACCACTGGCTGCCCGATTGATTGGGGACCAGTGACGTGCTGTTCCCGGGAACACTGTCCTGGCCAGAACAGCTCCCGGGGCTCCTGGGGTCCTGGCGGTGGGGGCTTTGGGTGGGCGGGCACTGGCTCTGGGCCTGGGGCCTGGCCTCCTTGGCCCCTGAGCTGCCTTCCCTCCTGGGCCTGTGTCAGGACACTGGCTGAGGTCAGAGCAGGCGGCGTGCAGGGGCGGGGAGGTGAGGAGTGGAGGCTGTCCTTGCCTGGTAGAGTCTGGAAGCTCGGCTCCCTGCTTGGCCAGTGGCTCCTAGAAGGGTAACCCGCCCATGCCGGCGCCCTCTGGAGTTAAAAGGCCAAAGTCAGCCTCTGCCCAGGACCCAGTGGTCAGTGCCCCAGGGCAGGGGGCAGTGTCAGATTTAGCTAGGCTAGAAGGATGGGGGATTCAGCCTGCACTCTGGGGAGGGGTGTGGGGATGGTGGGTGGGCTCAGGCCGCAGAGGAGGGGGATCAGTGCCCACCCCTCACCAGAGACGTGCCAAAGCTTGTCCCAGTGTGGACGGTGCACAGAGTGGGACAGAGCTGACCCTAGGGGTTCCCGCAGCGGGGCCAGGGGGCCCTGCAGACCGCTTTCTGTTTTTGGGTGCTTTCCTTCGTATTTATGATTACTTTGTTCTTTCCTTTGTTCCTCTTTCCTGTCTCTTTTTTTTTTTTTTAAAGATTTTATTTATTTATTTGAGAGAGAGAGAATGAGAGATAGAGAGCATGAGAGGGAAGAGGGTCAGAGGGAGAAGCAGACTCCCCGCCGAGCTGGGAGCCCGATGCGGGACTCGATCCCGGGACTCCAGGATCATGACCTGAGCCGAAGGCAGTCGCTTAACCAACTGAGCCACCCAGGCGCCCTCCTGTCTCTTTTGGTTGAGAAGTTAATTCACTCATTTTTTTTTCACTGATGTGAGTATTAAAAACTATAGAATTTCTTGTTTGCCTTGTTTTAAATACATTTCGCAGATCCTCACACGAAGTGCTTTCATTATCATTGTTTTTCGGAAATTCTGAAATTTTGGATTTTATTTCCCGTATCATTCAAGAGCTGTTTAATAGAGTTTTAAAATGTTCACAAGAAGGATCTTGTCCAGTTTTCACTTTGCTCTTAATTTCCTCGTGATCATGGTTCAAGCCATTTAGCCATGATTTTATGGGATCAGCGGGCACATCCGCAGGTTCTGGGATGTGAATGTCTTTTGGGGGGCACACTTCCCTGGTAGCAATGACTCCAGAAGGTGTTGGTAGGAAAATGCAGATTCACTGGGGAGCTCACCAGCGGGTTCACGGATGTGACCCATGCCCATTCACACAGGGTCCACAGGTCACTCTCCAGGTCACCACCTGCCCTGCCCGCGATCATGGCCACAGGGTGTGGTCCATCTAGAGGTCAGCTCTTGGGGCAAGCTCCCAGGGCCTGCCAACGTACCCTCCACAGCCTCTCTCTGGAACCCACTGGGAAATGTTCTACCATGTGTCCCTGCATCACAAACCTTCCCAAACCTTAGACTCATCTGTGAGTTGGCTGGACCAGCTGGGTGGCTCCCACTTGGGGTCTCTCTGTGATTGCAGACAGATGGGCTGCTGGGATTGGAGCCATCTGAAGGCTCGACAGGGTCGGGTGTCCAGGATGGCTTGCTCACGCTAATGTGGACTGTCTGGGAGCCCACCGGGGCTGTTGGCAGGAGCTCCTACCTGCAGTATCTGTGGCGTGGGCTGCTCCCAGCAGGGTGAGGGCTCCAAGGATGGGGATGCTTTGGGAAACCCAGGGGAAGCTACGAGGCTTCTCATGACCTCATCATGGGTGTCCCCAATGTCACTTCCACCAGGTGTTATTGGCCAGAAGGCCAGCCCAGAATTGAGGGGGAATTAGTTCCCAGCACGAATTACCACCCTGAGTGTGGTAGCCATGCGGCCGTGGCAGGGGGCTGCACGCTGGAGCGTTTAGATTTGTGTCAAGTGTCAAGATGTCTGCAACTTACCCTCAAAGTGTTGGGAGAAAGAGCGAGCAAAACGTTGACAGTAAGTCAATCTAGAACAGGTATTCAGGTGTTCTTTGTACTGTTCTTTTAATTCTCCTGCGGGTTTGAAAACTGTCCACATAAATCGTTGGGGGAAATTGTCCCGCGACTCCTTTATTTATACCACGTGGCCATTGGCTGGCAGTAAAGCCAGGACGAAGCCATTTAATAAGCAAATTTTGTCTTATTGCTTCTCAAAGATTAAGGCGGAAGCAATGAGCCTCTGGAGTCCAGAACACCACGTCCGGGCCCTGAGAGGCCGGGGCTCCCGGGGACTCACTCCCGGGACTCACTCACTCCAAACCCCGCGCTCCTCACTGCAGGGCCAGCAAGGTCAGAGCCACCAGGAGCTTTCGGGAGCATCGCCACCCCGTTGCTTTGGGAATGGTTACCGACACAGAAGGAGTCTCAGGAACGGCGAGCGACGTCCTGCACTTAGAAGATTAACAACACGTACATCCCGGGGCGCCTGGGTGGCTCAGTCGTTAAGCGTCTGCCTTCGGCTCAGGCCATGATCCCAGGGTCCTGGGATGGAGCCCCGCATCGGGCTCCCTGCTCGGCGGGAAACCTGCTTCTCCCTCTCCCACTCCCCCTGCTTGTGTTCCGGCTCTCGCTGTGTCTGTCTCTGTCAAATAAATAAATAAAATCTTTAAAAAAAAACAAAAAAAAACCCACGTACATCCCGTGGGCTCTGCCTTCCTTCCCGCCGGCTGTCCATTGTGCTTCTGCCTCGCACTTCCTCCTTCCAGATTGCAGACTATCGGGGGCGCAATCACCAGGACACCAGCCACACCCGATCCCACCCTTGTGGATCCCATATCCAGTACCCCCCACTCCGACATCCCGACAGTCGGACTCGGCGGCTGTCAGCGGCGGCGCGGGCTGACCGTGGGCTGCGCTCTGCCCTGCTCACTCCCGCCCTGCCTCCAGGGTCATGTGCAGCACACCCAGTGGGGCTGGAACTAAGCCCGGGGGGGGGGGGGGGCAGTGCAGCCCCACTCTGGGCCCCACACGTCCTGCCTCCAGGCACTGTCTTTACGGCAGTCCCACCTTCTGTTTCTGGCCCCATCTCCACCAAACCTCAAAAGGTCCATTTGCCCCCCAGCAATGGAAATTCATGCTTTTTGGTGACCTTTCCCAAGACGTAGAAGCATTAAAATTAAGCATGGCATCATCAAATTGTGTGCCTTGCAAAAATACAATCAGTGTGATCTCCCGTTGGTGTTATAGGTGACACATCCACTTGGTGCAAACTCACCAATTACAGTACTTGCTCTCCCCGGACAGGGAATTTTAATGGACCATAACTGGGCTAGAATATTAAATGCAACTATCGTGTGGCCGGCAAGAACTTTGCCTGGGCTCAGGTTTCCCCAGTGAGGAGACTGGCAGTGACGCGGGGATCTAAGAAAGGGTCCACCAAAGGAGTTCGGTGTTTCTTTCCATGTCGGTGTACTCCTCCTTTCTTGGTTTTGACACGGTTTGAGCTGTGTCTTTGAGCCCTTGCTTGGGGACTGGAGTAAATTTTGCAACCTGACCCTGCACGGACGGAAGTCATCCCCGACTTTGAGCATCCTTCCTGACCGGCACGGGGCCAAGCCCGGGACTCAGTGGAGTCACCGTTTCGACTCGATGCTTCCCGTAAGTGGTCCCGCCCCCAGTGTGGGGAGCACGGTGTCTCCCATCCGTGGACCCTGGATGGGCTTTGTTCACTCACTGCCCAGGGAAGGCTCAGACGTTGCCCTTCTCCAAAGAACAGTTTCGGAGACTCTCCCTTTCCTGTCAGCTGCCGTGACTCCCACTCGCTTGAGAGCGTCCTGTCTTCTGCCCAGGCCTTCACGTCTCTCCCAGTGTCGCCTTGCTGTGCCACTGGTTATTGCTTCACATGGAAAGAAACAGGAGGCTGGGGACTTCTCCTTTTGTGGTCACTACATCACGAGAGGTAGGATCTTGGCCTGATTGGATCTGATTTATAGCCAGAGAAAAGCTTTTCTCTGAAAGTCTGATTCATTTGCTCCATTTTCTTGGAAGACTGAGGGACAGACACCAAATGCAATGGCCCGTTTTTGTTTTTGTTTTTCTCTTTTCTACTTTTTATTCATCCTAGGGAATTGAAGGCAGTTTGCTCATTTGATTCTATGAGGTGAGGCCTGCTCCTGCAAGGAGAATCTAAGGGGTGCTTCTATTCTTCTGGATAGAAAAAAACCTTGTCAATTGTGTTCGGTGTTTCTTTCCATGTGGGTGTACATGGACACATGGTGGCTTTAAAACATGCTACAAGTGTTTTTTACCAGCTCTCCTATCAAGAGATGGGGTATGTACCTCCTTCCTTGAGTCTATGTGGCTTTGACCAATGGAGCACGGCCAAAGTGGCACCATGTGACTTCTGAGGCCAGGTCCAAAATGGGCAGGAAGCTTCCTCCTTGTTTGCAGGGACACCTGCTCTTGGAGTCCTGAGCCCATGCACGACGTTCAACTTCCCTGAGGCTTCCACGAAATGGGGAAGACTGAGCCAGGTGGAGAAGCCATGTGTAAGCATGCTACTTGACTGTCCCCACTGAACTAAGCCTTCCGGATATCCCAGCCAGGGCGCCCACCAGTGAGGGAAGAGGCTTCCGGGTGATTGCAGCCCCTGGCTAGGGGCCTCTTCCCTCACTGGCGCCTTGAGCTTCCTCCAGGTGTGGTGGGTTCAGTGTGAAAGCATGTACGTCTTTCCAGCTGAGTCCCTGGATGCGGTGAATTAGAGACCATCCACCCTTCCTGTGCTCTGTTTTCCTGAACAAGAGAATCCATGAGCATAACAGAACAGTTCCATTGTTTGGGGCCATTTTAAGGGGCGTTTGTTATATGGTAACGAGAAACTGGGACTGGAGGACTGGCCTTAACTCTTCACTCTTGTCCACGAGTGGATGGCGGCCAGTTATCTCAGTGAGGCAGTGGGAGTTACAGGGGAAGGGTTTTGGGGTGTATTATAGGCCTGAGTGACAGTATTCTTAGTGTCTCTGTCCACATCTAGCTGCCACAAGAGTCCAGGGGACACTTCATCTTAGCCTGCAGATCCAGGACCCATGGATCCTACAAGACTCATTCCAAGGCTGTATCCATCAGAGGTGTGGCTGCAGCCGAAACAGACAAAAGGCCACAGGAGAGCTGAGGGGCAGACCCTCACGTGGAGCAGTGATATGCGGTGGGTGGGATGGCCTGTCCGTGGGCCAAGGAGGGGCTAGCTGATGAACCACGGTGGAACTCTTGGTTATCCATTTGGGCAAAGTGGTCTTGATCCGTACCTTATTCCATACGTGCTCCAAGGAGACCTAAATGTGAAGGGCCAAACTTTAACGCTGTTAGAAGAAAATATACAGAAGGATATCCTTGTGGCCTCAGGATCGGAAGAGAGAGCTATCAGGCAAATCACAAAGAAATGGCAAAATATAGGAAAAGAGTGATAATATCAACTACATTCAATATCTACACTTTTGTTTATCAAAGGCCACCAATAAGAGATAAGTCAAGCTGCAGGCTGCAAGGGGACTTACTGTAACTATGATTAACAGAGGATTACAAGTAGTCCTATAAGGAAAGGAGATCAGCAGGAGCCCTCGCCGGCTGGTGGCTGAGTGATAAGAGCTTGACTGCTCTGGAGGGTCGTCCCTAGCACAGCTGAAGAGGCAGTGCCCGGGGACCCGGCAACTCCTCCTTTCTTTCTACCAGGTGGGGCCAGGCAGGATGTTGCGGGTTCCTCAGGGAACAAGGGTGGGGCAAGGATGGGCCTTCCGTGGAAGAGAGCATCAAAATTCGGAAAGCAGCTCCCAGGGCACCCTGGGCTGTAATCGAGGCTGAGAGCCTGACCAGAGGCTAGCAAGTGACCATGTGCCTGGGGTTTGCTAGACTCCCCAAATCCTAATGTCAGCCAGGTGGGCAGCAATCCTTCCTCAGCCGATGCGGTGCTTTGGGGTTGGGCATGAGCAGATCCAGGGGGTCCAGGAAGTTTCAGGATCAGGTGGCTCAGACCTCCATGTCACTAAAGCCTTTACTTCAGCTCACACTTAGGCACTTGAAGGTGGTCCCCCAGGCCGGATGATGGAGAAGGAAGACGTGGGTCTTGTTCATGGAGAGGTTAACATGTTGGTCCAAGCATAGCATGAACGGCTGCCGCAGCATAGCCCTACCAAGGGCTACCCACAAAAGACAGTGGGGAGGGAAGTTCTCACAGCGGACAGAGCTGCGGGCATCGGGCCCATGTTGTGTGGAAGGAGACGTGGTCTGCGGTAAGGAGGTACGTGCACTCTCAAGCAGTGGCAAATAGCATGGCTGGGAGACCGTGAACGGAGAACCCAGCAATCATGGGTCAGTACGGGCTCAGACTCCTCAAGGATGAAGGTTTGGGTCACCCTGCTGGGGAAGTAGCCACTAGATAGAGACATGCAGAGTGAGTGGTGGACAACAGAGTTGATGAATATTAATTATGGCCTTGGGGAGCAGACCCTGAGCCCCTGGGAACTGTCTTCAGTGAAGAGTCCAGTTGGCTGCTACCATGAAGGCTCAGTAACAGGTCAGACTTAACACAGGGTTCAAATGGGTCTGAATAGTGCCAGGGGCAGACTGGCTCAGACACCTCTTATGCCTTACCCCGCATCTTCCCGCTGTCACATCTGATTCCAGGTCCAAGCAGTGTCTTTATGATGTGGGAAGCAGGAAGGAACCCACTTGGGGTCCGGCAGCCCGGTGGGATGGGAGGGTTAACACACCCCGGGGTGGTCCTCAAGTGATGGACGATTAGTCGGTGGGTAAGTACTCTTCTCTCTCAGGCCTGGGGTAGACAATTCTGAGAGGCTTTCGAAGGTTCTGGTGGGTCCATCCCAGCTGCCCACACGGTGGCCAACTCAATGCTCCCCCCGTGCCACCATCTTGTTTACTAACTCATCCCAGTCTCCGAGGATCACCTCCGGGATAAACCACTTCCGCCCAAATCCTCATCTCAGTGTTTGCTCTGGGCGGGGCAGGAGCCGGGGGGGGGGAACCCAGGTTAAGACACACTTCACTCCAAGGCGAGGTCTCTGTGCCAGGTGTGGAAACCTGCTCCCGAGAACATTCTAGTCGTTCAACAAAATAGTTCCTGGGTCTTGAGGAGCCATTTCCCCTTTGCAGCCTGGTGTGAAATTCAGACACTGCTGGCGGGTGGTGGACCTTGGTTTGATGTCCATCCTCAGCTCTGCTGCCTTCCAGTGTCTCCAGGAACCAGCAGGGGGTTGGGCCACAGATGTGACCTCAGAGGAGGAAGACGGGGCGTGTCCTCCCAAACTCCGGTCTCCACACACATATGGAGAAGCTGTCCTAAATGTACCCACAGAAAACGTGCCCGTGGAGACTTTATGCTGAAGATTTCTGAAGTCTCCCCCAAACGCTGGGGTGGACATTCACTTCTGGAAACAAGAATGTGGTGAGCCAGATGTGTTGACAAGAGTTCTGGTTATAAAACAATTGAACATTCTCAGTAAAAGAAAAAATAACAAACATCCTTTTAAGTGCGAGGCTGTGCTTCTTGGAACTTTGGGGGAATTCCAAGGACCTGGGAGCAAAGAGGAAGTGTCACATGAGGGGATGGCCCCGAGGGGTGGGCCACCTTCGGGAGCTTGGAGCCGTGGGCTGAAGGGACGGCGCAAAGCTGGGATACCGATGACGGTGAGAGGCTGCCCCCCCCGCCGGGGGTTCTGTGCACGAGGCCAGGGCGCCCAAGTGGGTGCCTCCGGGTCTGGGAGCTGGGCCAGAAAGAGCCACACCTCTAGCTTCGCTGCTTGGAGCTTTCCAAGAAACCAGGACAAGTCTGGTTTCACATCCGCTCGGGCTCCTCCCGGGGAGACCTCTATCTCCTTGGGCCTCCCACGGCTCATGGTCCCTCCAGGAAATTCTCTGGGGCCTGGGGGTGGAGCCACGGCCTGCAGCTGGCTCTCATTCTCCAGCCGGGGTGTCCGGCTTTCCCGTCCATCATCAGCCAGCCAGACCGGTCGCCCTGGGCCTCCCCAGGGTGAGCCTCCTTCCGGAGCATCCAGTGTGTGAGGGGAAAACCAGTGTGTTGGGAGCAGGCGCATTCCCACTCTGACGTCCCAAACCCCCAAACATGGCATGTGAGTAGCTTCTGGGTGTCATTAAAGGCTACAAGCTCAGTGAAAAGACGAGTTTTGTTTTTTTTTTTAAATGACCAATCCTTTCTTGTATATACAGCCCCGCCTTCCACTCCCTTTCTCCCATCCACGGTGAACTTCCCGAACTTGGGCTCTCCATCTGCTTCATTGCTTTTATTCCTTGTGAATTTGAGAAGCCCGTGAGCAGAAGTCCACCATAAAACGATGACCTTTTAACCACACCAAGACCTGCAGCTTCTCAGGACCAGCCCCCTCCCGAAAGCGAGCCACCCGGAACCCCGCTGTGTTGGGTGTAGAACCACATGGGAGCGGGGAGGGAGAATCCGTGGGCATCTGTAGGTTTTTCTGTCTTCCCATCCCTGACAGCAGCATGCTCCTCCATGAGCCAAGCTCTTCTGTGATTTCCCACAGCCACGTTTTGTATGTTGGGTGTCGAGGTCCTTCACGTCTTCCAAGAGGTTTGTTCCGAAGTATTTGATTATTTTAGAATTTATTCCTTCGTATTATAAATAACATTACTTCTAAACTTCACTTTGTAGTTATCCATGGAGAGTATCCAGGGACTATCCACACGTTAACGTTAATAGATCCTTTACAGAGGTTTGGGGCTTTTGTACATATGGTTGGATTTTCTGCACGTAATGATTTTGCTTCTCCCTTTACTCCTTTATTTCTCGTTCTGGCCTGTACTTGCCAGCCTTTCTAATAAATGCTGAATGCAACATCCTTGCATTGGTAATAAACTCAAGATTAAGTATGTTGGCTACAGGTTTTTGTATCAGATGAAGAAAGTTCCGTTTGATTCTGTTTGATTTCTAGTTCACTGAGGGTTTTTATCATCAACTGATACTGAATTTTATCAAATGCTTTTTCTGTATCTCTTGAGATGATCCCATGATTTTTGTCTTTTATTCTGTTCGTGTCATGAATTACTTGGATATTTTTTGGAACATCTGTTTTTTAATTTTTAAAAAATTTTTTTAAAAAGATTTTATTTATTTATTTGACAGAGACAAGCGAGAGAGGGAACACAAGCAGGGGGAGTGGGAGGGGGAGAAGCAGGCTTCCCGCGGAGCAGGGAGCCCGATGCGGGGCTCGATCCCAGGCCCCTGGGACCGTGACCTGAGCCAAAGGCAGACGTTTAACGACTGAACCACCCAGGCGCCGTTTTTGGAACATCTTTATTGAGATAGCATCTACCTACCATATAATTCACCCATCCAAAGTGTACAATTCAGGGGGGTTTGGTACAGTCCCAGAGTTATGCGACAAAGACCACAATCAGTTTTAGAGCATGAGTGTCACCCCAGAAAAAAACTTGGACCCTTTAGCTCTCACCCCAGACTTTGGTCTCTCCCTACCTCCAGCCTCAAGCATCAACGAATCTACTTTCTGTCCCTGTAGACTTGCCTGTTTTGGACATTTTGTAGAAATGCGATCACACAATACGTGGCCTTCTTGTCCGACTTCTTTTGTGACCAGAATGTTTTCAAGGTCCGTCCATGCTGTAGCAGGTGTCAGGATTCCTCTCTTTTTATGGCCCAGTAATACTTCACTGTGTGATTTACCACGTTCTGTTCATCCATTCATCTGCTGATGGACATTTGGGTTGTTTCCGTCTTTTGGCCGTTGTGAATGGTGCTGCTATGAGCATTCCCCTCTGTGATTCTGCAGGGACACCGGTTTTCAATCACCCCGGGTGCGTCCCCAGGAAGGGCACTGCTGGGCCACAGGGAGGCTCCGAGTCTCACTTGTTGAGGATTTGCCAGATTTCAAAGCAGGAAGTTAACGTTGCTCTCACTGTCCTCTGATGGGCAGACCCCATGGAAGTTATGCCAAAGGTCCCAACCACATGTGTGACATCCAAGGGTTTACTTCCGAGTTGGCATGGATTTGAGTAATTACATTCCTTTAGTCTTCCTGGCTCTGGAAAAGCTTCTCATCTTTCTTCAGCTTCCATGACCTTGATGTTTTGATGATTACAGTTGAGTTATCCTGTGAGATGTTCTCCAGGTTGTGTTGTGTGGTGTTCGCTCATGACCGGAATTGGGTTTTGTGTCTCTGGTAGGCACGGCGCAGAAGTGAGGCTGGGTTCTTCTCCTGCATCCTGTTGGGGCCACCATCTTGGTTTGTCCATGACTGATGGTGCTCACCCCAGTGGCTTGATCAAAGTGGTGTCTGCCAGGCCCTCGGTGTCACGATACTCTTTTATCCTTCGCAATTCATAAATATTTTGCAAGAGTGCATTTTGAGATGAATTATCTTCTTCCTTGTTGACATTCACTGAGTCAATCATTTATTTATGTTAGCATGTCAGCATGTAGTCACCTTTTCCTATGTTGCTCCATGGGTTATAAATTCTGTTACTAATGATGATTTATTTTCACTCTCTGTTCCTGACTTGGCCAATGGGAGCCCCTTTGAGCTGGCTCTGGGGTCCACTTGACATGTCTTCAAATTCCTTAAGTACTTTCTTATTTCCAGCACAGCCAGGTTGTCGAGATCCCTTACAGGCTCTAGCTCTGGCATGAGCCATTTCTCCGAGGAGGACTCTGCTTTCTTTTTGTGGAGAATGGTGTTTAGAAGCCAAGACCTGGCTTCTGGGTGTCTTATAAAGCTACTGGAATTTTCCCCACTCCCTTCCTCCACCCAAATACTCCATCCAGACCTTCTCAGTGGACAGAGTATATGTGTGTGTGTGTGTGTGTACATAAAGGGTGCAGATATATATAGTGTGCACACGTGCACAAACATTTACATGTGTATCTATTTCTCTATCTTTTTATATCTTTTATATTTATACTGCTCTTTATACATAAATTAAAAATTATAATTTACGCTGATACTAATAATTCTAACAAAATAGGGTTCATTCCAGTTTCCCCCATCCATATTTGAAACGCCCTTCTCTGACGTGAGAAGCTTGACTCCCATTATTCTTGAGATAGTAGCTTACTTGATTGATTGTCCTGCTGCTATTCCCACCCCTGTGCAGATATCCCACAGCCTGGCCCGACTCCCCAAGGCAGCCTGCCCCTCCCTCAAAGCACCTGGGCTCTTGTTCCCTCACTCAGCTGCCCCCTGGGAGGGTCCCCTGCTCAACCTGACCTGGGTGCGAGGTCTCTGCCTTGCCTTTCCCCCAGCCCTGTGTCAAGATGCACCCAGGATGTGTTTTGGTCGGGTGTCTTAAGGTGACAGACACAGAGACACACTGCGTCTGAGAGGAGAGTTCATTAGTCACGGCTCCGAAAAGAAGGGGGCCACGCCACGCCGTGCCCCACAGGGCCACACGGGAAAGCGCAGGGTCAGTCTGGAGGCACAGGGGATGAGAGGAGAGTGTGGACCAGGTGTCTATTGTGGTTTTCGTCGAAAGGAATGGCTGAGTCAGGATGGGCAAGCCGAGCAGGCTTAGGACTGGATAGTTTGAATGATTTCAGTGAGCTCTGGGCTGTAGCCCTGGTCCCCAGTTATCTGGTCCCTGGCCCTGGGGTGATGAGGGCAGGGGGATAGTGTCCCAAACTGCAGGAGCTTCATAACAGGAAGCAGATGAAAGACACGGGTGGTTTGCACATCCAAGGTGAGCTGGCAGGCTACTTGTTTTCTGTTTCTGGGCACTGGATAACTCTGGGAGGGACAGACCCTCCCCAAGTCTTCAAGGCCCCCAGATGTCAAAGCATCATAAAATATAGAAAATGCAAAACATGATTAATACGTCCCCTGCCCCCGAGGGCTGACACCCCCCCCCCCCCCCCCCGCCTGGTCTCCTCGGGCGGCCCTGGGATCCTCTTCACCATGCTCAGGGAAAGATGGGAGAAAGGCAGTCTACCTGTCTAGGTGAGCTCGAGGAGCCAGCTGATCCCCTCCCTGGGTGGCCACACACACAGTCCTGGTGGGCTGCAGCGTTCATGGTTGAGAATCTCTCTTTGGAACCCCCAACCAGGGAACTGGGGGAGGGGGCTACCCCCACCTGCCCACTCCTCCTGTCCATCAAGCTCGGACACAGGTGTGAGGGCCTAGGTCTCTCCTATTACACCAGGCAGTGAAGACACTCGCAAAGATGCAAAATGAGACGCACTTCTAACTAAATTCCCTTTTAGAAGCGAATCGAGTGATTGATATAAAAATCTATTACATGCTAACATGGAATGGGCCGTGGGACGTCTCCACCCCAAGGGCACCCAAGCGTCCCTCCACCAAGGACCCACATCAGCATAGACTTAGATCATTGATGGGAAGGCAGACTCGGGATCTGCACGTCTCCCCTTCGTATGTTGAAGCCCTAACCCCCCAATGTGACTGTATTTGGGGATGGGGTCCTTAAGGAGGTGACTAGAGTTAGAGGAGATCCCCGGGGTGGGTCCACGTGCAGTGGGACTGGGGTCCTCTCTGGAAGAGGGACGGACACAAGGAAGGTGCACGCAAAAGGATGACGGTGTGAGGACACAGCGCTGTGTGCCACGGACGGGGGCTTTTCCAGAAACCAGCCTTGCCAACACCTTGGCCCAGGGCTTCCGGAGGCTGGAGGGGCCTCGGGAGATGCGCTGCTGGGTTCCAGCGCCCGCTCTGTGGTGTTAGGCTGTGGCTGCTCGTTGTCCCCCAGCCTGCTGGGGTTTGGAGGCGGGGCTTTGGGGACATGATTGCGCTTGGAGGAGATCAGGGGTGTGGGGCCCCGTGACGTGATCGGTGCCCTTGTTGGTGGGGGTGGGGGTGGGGTTCACTGGCAAGAATGCGGCTGCCGTATACCAGGGAGGGGCCCTTACCAAGGGCCTGTGCTGGCACCCCGATCTTGGACTTCCTGCCTCCAAAACCTCGAGAAAATAAATCTCTGTTGGCGAAGCCACGGCGTCTGTGGGACTTTGTTAGCTAGAGCGGCAGGCTGATGGGGTTTCTGCCGCTCGGTCATCAAACGGGGGTGACGGAAAGCAAACCCATAGGCCGCCCTGAGCCGCCCCGCTCCGCCTGGGCCTGTCCAGCGGGCCGAGAAGAGTAGGCTCTGAATACCAACGTGGCAAAGCTCGTCGGAATCTAGAGATCCCAAGAACGGCTTTAGCGCGTGCGGCAATCCTGTATCTGGAAGGACCGGGCGCATCGCTCGGCGCTGTGATCAGCATGGTTTACAAACCTGGCTGGGTTTCAGGCCACAAGGAAAACAGTGTGGCTTTCACATCCTTGTCGTGGCATACGTTACATTTTCTCACCGAGTTTTAAAAATGCTATAAATCCATGACAGAAGCAAGGGAAGATCCCCGAGGACAGGACGGTGGGATTCTGGCCACGAGGCTGATGCTGTCGTGGGGTGTTTCCCGGCTTTCCAGGGAGGGGGGTGGGGAGGCTGAGGGGGAAGGAGACTTGGAGGCGGGCCGTCTGGGAGACAGGAGGGATGCACGGGCGGGGGCGACAGAGGCAGAACCTTGGACCGAGGGAGGATGCAGGACCTCTGTCACCGCTCTGCATCCCATCCGTTCTCCGGGGATTTCCCGGGTCGGGGGGCGGGGGGCGGACTGGAGACAAGAGTCATCCGCAGAGGGGGCAGTTGTGGCTCGGCGGCCCTGAGAGCACACGCAGGCGTGGTTGGTCAGAAGAGCACCTGTCCCCTAGCTTCGTGACAGGGCCGGCCCTGCAGCTGGCAGACCAGAGCCCTGAGCGTCCCACCGCCCCTCACGTCTCCATCTCACTCAGCAGGGCCCGCTGGAGGAGGGCCTTCAGGGACCCCGGGCACCGCCTCCTGCCGAGGTGTAAAGCCAGGAAGTGGAGGGCTGGGAGAGCCCTCATGGCCACACCGGACACGGGCAAGAGGAGGTCAAAGACCAGGGACAGGGATTCTTGCCATGGCAGGTGCATCGTGACCACGAAGGGCAGGCCCCAGAGGAAGATGGTGACGATGACCATGCGGATGGCCAGGTAGGTCCTGGTGGGGGAACACTGCTGGGGGCTCGGAAGCCCGGGGTCAGGCTGGACACACACATCACAAGGCACGGGAGGAGGGGGAATGCCACCAGTCCTTCCTGAAGCCTGTTGCACGTGGCGCCCTTCTCCAGGTAAGCATGGCCCTCAATCCCAGCGTGCAGACAGAGGGCCAGGGACCAGCTCTGGGCGCTCATGGCCGCCGAGGTACGCTGTGGGCGGCGGCGGCACCAGGAAGGGAAGTGGCCCCCACGGAGCTCTCGGTGCTCACGGCGGCCAGGAGACAGAGGCCTGCCGTGTCGGGGAAGCGGGCGACCGCATCCAGCACCGTGGCCCCGTGCGATGCCCCCGGGGGTTGCGGCCCCAGGGTTTTCTCCAGCAGGATGAGAGCTGAGCAGTCAAGGCCCAGGCTGTGGGCAGCGGCCAGGTGAAGGGAATAGGTTGTATCTTTTTTTTTTTTTTTTTAAGATTTTATTTACTTATTTGACACAGAGAGAGACACAGCCAGAGAGGGAACACAAGCAGGGGGAGCAGCAGAGGGAGAAGCAGGCTTCCCGCCGAGCAGGGAGCCCGATGCGGGGCTCCATCCCAGGACCCCGGGATCATGACCCGAGCCGAAGGCAGACGCTTAACGACTGAGCCACCCAGGTGCCCCGAAGGGAGTAGGTGGTGTAGGGACGTGGGGGCAGACAAGCCAGGCCACCAGCCGTTGCCCACCACCCTGCAGAGCACCACGAGGGGGAGGACCACCTCCACGTACGGGGACCGCCAGCTCCCTGTCTCATCCGCGGCTCCGTGGACGCTGGTCTGGGCCTCACTGTGGGGATCCGGGTCCCAGGAGGAGGTGGGGTCGAGCTGGTCCATGCAGGGCCAGGCGCACCCTGAGAAAACAGAGGTTTGGTACCTTAGCAAGCCTGGCGCCTGCTGAGGGCCCCCCACTGGTTAGTCACCCTCGGGGAGCTCGGGGGCCTCTGCACCCCTGAAGGGGCCTCCTGGGGTCCCAAGGAAGACATGCACCTGAGCCCTGCACCAGAGCAGCCTCGACAGGCCTGGCTCAAAACTCTCTGTTGCGGGTCTTTGTTGGGTCTTGTGGGAGAGTGAGCCATTTGTCCCTGCTAGCCTGGCGCGTCTCACGTGTAATTCTGAACATCCCACGTCCTGGGAGCCCCTGCAGTCCCGGGACGCCAGCCGCCCTGCTTGCAACTGAGGAAAGGGCCCGTGTTTGCTCGGGGCTGGAGCAGGTGGTCTGAGCCAGGCTGAGGCTGCCCCAGTTGGTACCCCCGGGTGCGTAGCTGTCTGCTTGCTGCTTCAGTGTCCCCATCTGTCTAAAGCTTGTTGTTGTGGCTGAGCTGTGTCCCCAAACTCATGTTAGAGCCCCAACACCCAGCACCTCAGAGCGTCACCGTATCTGGAGCTGGGGCCTTTACAGAGGTGATCAAGGCAACACGGGGTCACCAGGGTGGCCCTGATCCCATGTGACCAGGGTCCTGATGAGAAGAGGGGATTCAGGACACAGACCTGCACGCAGGGACGACCCCGGGGAGAGGACCCAGGGAGGGCACGCCGTCCACACACGAGGAGCGAGGCCTCGGGAGGACCCGCCCTCCTGAGCCTGCATCTCGGGCGTCGGCCTCTGGGGCCGGGGACAGGGACTGCCTGCCTTGTGAGCCCCGTCGGTGGCACTGTGTTAGGACAGCTGGAAAAGGTGGATACAGTAGTATAAGAACATAACAGATGAAGCCACCTGAAGTCTCAAGCAGTGAGAGCTTCCGGGTTCTGCAACCCTGAGCTGCAGGCATCTGGGGCACAGAAGCTTCTGGAACAACTTTTGTTCTGAGAGCTGATAAAAGCACGCGATACGCGTACAACTCTCCTACTGGCGATCCTGAGGTTTGCAGGCACATATCGATGCCCACTGGGGTTTCAGGAGAATTTGAGGGCCCAGCTCCAACTCGGCCCGGTGTTTGAGACTCTGCCCTCTCGCCAGGATCACGAAGCCCCCTCCGGTCAGTGGCTCCGCTTGTGGTGAAAGTGCCTGGGCCCGTCCCCGACTACTGGCCCCGTGCTGCCTGCTGTCGGCCCCCGAGGTCAGTGAGGAGCCCAGAGCAGACTCAGATGTCATCGGCTCACGCGATGCGGCTCAAGGCTTGCCCCCAGAAGTACCTGAGACCCAACAGGGGACTCACATTACTTGGGAAATGTGAGCGTAGGTCAGCGGAGCCAAGCCGCCGTCCCGGGGAGGTCCAGCCCAAGCCTGGGTGTGCGGGAGCTCCCACGCTGCTTCTAACGGGCCGACCCCGAACCCCCGCCGGCCGGGGAAAGCCAGGACCCCCTCCTGTCCATCTTCAGGGGCACCTTCCCGACACTCCAGGCAAAGACGCCTCTGGGTTCAGGTGGCTTGAGATGGAAGCCGGCAGGGAGATCTTTCCCCTCACCTGGGTGGTCTTCTGGTGTTGGCACCTCGGAGGCCCGTGTCCCGAGATGGCAAAGGCCTGCCCTGGAGTCAGGGAGCGCTCTAGGCAACCCCGCAGCGGATGGGGTCCTGCCAGGGAGTAATCAAGTCCCCGTGCCCCCTGGGCCTTTCTGTGGGGAGACCACGTGCATATCCAGACCCGGACCTTTATCTGAGGCTTCATATCTCAGCATCTCGTGATACCCTGACCCGCTAGACTCGTCAGCACTCCGTTCCTACTGGCGGAGCCCCTGAGCGGAGGAGGACGTCCACTTCCGAGGGGGGGCCCAGCCAGAACCCCCGCCTTCTGGGGGGACAGGGGACCGTACGGGGTGGCTCTGCCCTAGTCCCCCATGAGCTACAGTCCTTCCTGCCGTGAGCAGAGCTGCACTGTTTTGCAGTGATGTGGATGTTCTTGCAAATCCGAGACCCTTACGTGGGATTCCCCGAGGCCGGGGTGATTCTGTGGTGCTTTGCTGGGGCGGACCTTCTCAGCTCTGGTCGGCCTGCCGCGGGGCCCTTAGAGGAGGCGAGTAGAAGACATCGCTGTCTCTCCATTAATTTCCATAGGTCGCTCAATCAGTTATTGAATTAATTTCAAATAAGTCTCTCGAGGTCAACCAAGAGGCCTACTCGGGCATCAGAGCAAAGCCACTAAAAGGTCACCTTCATTCTTTACTCCCCGACGGCCCAAGGGCACCCTGGTGTCACCCCTATCGTTTGCCTTGGTGCCCTTCTCCCCAGGGGTGAGCGCAGTCCTCCTCCTGCAGGCTCGGGCACCCGCGGCCAGATTCGTCTCTTGTGCTTTATCGCTGAGTGGAGAGAGCTGGGGGGACATGCCCTGCAGGCAGTCGGATCCCCAAGAGAAGGGGGCAGAAGGCCCCACACACCCGCGCCCAGACCCTTCTCCGAATGCACCACGCGGCCAGTCACTGTGGCTGACGCTCGCCGGGGGAGCCCCTCTAAACGAGAACGGGGGCGCAGGACATGTATCAGTGTTTTGAACGTAAAGCCTCTCTGTCTAACTTGATGGAGATTTGCCTAATGTCTGTGGCAGTTCAGAACCCATTTACTCATAAAACTTACCAAGATTCATCTTTAAAAAAATACTTCTGCCATCTCCATGTTGGTGGCTTTGTGCGGAAGCCCGTGGTGTGTGGGAAGATGGACGATGGCTATGAGGGAGGGGGGGTCCTGGGAGCTGGAGAAGAGTCCATATCAAGCATTTACAGAAGGGCCAGCCCCACGTAACGACCCCAAATCCATGCACACACAGCATAGGTGCTGATCTCAGGAGTTAGCCTTCTGTGGAGCCCAGCTGAATGACCGTGTGCGGTCGTCTGCTCTGGGAACGTGAACCACCACGGACGGGGCTCCCACAGCAGATGCTCCCTGTCCCCCGGGCCCGGAGGCTGAAGCCCGGGATGCAGGCACGGGCAGGGCGGGGCCCTCCCGACGCCTCTCTCCTCGTGTGTGGATGGCTGTGCTCAGGTCCTCACGGGGCTGTCCCTCTGAGCGCACACACCCCTGGTGTCCCTTTGTCTTCTCAGAAGGACACTAGTCAGATTGAATTAGAACCCCACTCTTTGACCTCATTTCCCCTTCATACTTCTTTAAAGGTCTTTTTAAAATATATATATTTTATTTTATTTAAAGTCAATTAACATATAGTGTATTATTAGTTTCAGAGGTAGAGTTCAGTGACTCATCACTTGCATGTAACACCCAGTGCTCATGACATCACGTGCCCTCCTTAATGCCCAACACCCTGTTACCCCAGCCGCCTCCCCTCCAGCAACCCTCTGTTTGTTTCCTAGAGTTAAGAGTCTCTTATGGTTTGTCTCCCTCTCTGATTTCGTTTCATTTTGCCATCCCTTCCCCTACGATTCTCTGCCTTGTTTCTTAAATTCCACATATCAGTGAGATCATATGATAATTGTCTTTCTCTGATTGACTTATTTCACTTAGCATAATACCCTCTAGTTCCATCCATGTCGTTGCAAATGGTAAGATTTCATTATTCTGATGGCTGAGTCATATTCCGTTGTATATATGAACCACATCTTCTTTATCCATCATCTGTCGAAGGACATCTGGGCTCTTTCCATAGTTTGGTGATTGTGGACACTGCTGCTATAAACATTGGGATGCTGGTGCCCCTTCAGATCACTAGGTTTATATCTTTGCGGTAAATACCTAGTCGTGCAATTCCTCGGTCATAGGGTAGCTCTATTTTCAAATTCTGAGGAATCATTTTCCAGAATGGCTGCACCGGCTTGCATTCCCAAAAACAGTGTAGGAGGGTTCCCCTTTTCTGCATCCTAGCCAACATCTGTTGCTTCCTGACTTGTTCATTTTAGCCATTCTGACCAGTGTCAGGTGGTATTCATTGACGTTTTGATTTGTATTTCCCTGAGGTGGAGTGTGTTGAGCACTTTTTCATGTGTCTGTTGGCCATTACGATGTCTTCTTTGGAGAGATGCCTGTTCATGCCTTCTGCCCATTTCTTGACTGGAGTTTTTGGGAGGGCAGTTGAGTTTAATAAGTTTTTTATAGAGTTTGGATCCTAGCCCTTTATCTTATAAGACATTTGCAAATATCTTCCCCCATTCAGGAGGTTGTCTTTGGCTTTGTCGACCATTTCCTTTGCTGTGCAAAAGCTTTTTATCTTGATGAAGTCCCAATAGTTCATTTTTGCCTTTGTTTCCCTTGTCTTTGGAGATGTGTCTAGAAAGGAATTGCTGCAGCTGAGGTCAAAGAGGTTGCTGCCTGTGTTCTCCTCTAGGATTTTGATGGATTCTTGTATCACATTAATGGTCTTTCATCCATTTGGAGGCTATTTTTGTGTGTGGTGTAAGGAAATGGTCCAGTGTCATTCTTCAGCATGTGACTGTCCAATTTTCCCAACACCACCATTGTTAAAGAGACCATCTTTTTTCCATTGGATATTCTTTCCTGTTCTGTTGAAGATTAGTTGACCCTAGAGTTGAGGGTCCATTTTTGGATTCTCTATTCTGTTCCATTGATCTATGTGTCTGTCTTTCTACCAGTACCATACTGTCTTATTGATTACAGCTTTGTAATAGAGCTCGAGTCTGGGATTGGGATTGGGATGCCACCGGCTTTGCTGTTGTCAACATTCCTCTGGCTATTCGGGGCCTTTTCTGGTTCTGTACAAATTTTAGGATTATTTGATCCATTTCTGTGAAAAAAGGTGATGGTATTTTGATAGGGGTTGCATTTTATGTGTAGACTGCTCTGGGTGGCATAGGCATTTTCACAATATTTGTTCTTCCAATCCATGAGCATGGAATGTTTTTCCATTTCTTTGTGTCTCCCTCAATTTCTTTCATGAGTGTTCTGTAGTTTTCAGAGTCCAGATCCTTTATATCTTTGGTTAGGTTTATTCCTACGTATCTTAGGGTTTCTGGTGTGATTGTAAATGGGATCGACTCCTTAATTTCTCTTTCTACTGTCTCATGGTTGATGTACAGTGATGCAACTGATTTCTGTGCATTGATTTTGTATCCTGCCACTTGGCTGAATCCCTGGATGAGTCCTAGCAATTTTGGGTTGGAGTCTGTGGAGTTTTCCCACATAGAATATCACATCATCTGTGAAGAATGAGAGTTTGACTTCTTTGCCGATTCAGATGACTTGTATTTTTTTTGTTGTCTGATTGCTGAGACTAAGACTTCCAGTACTATGTGGAACTGCAGTGGTGAGAGTGGACATCCCTGCCACGTTCCTGACCTCCCATCCAGGCGCCCTGCCAGCCCCTACCATGCACGGCGTGCCTCTCCGTGGTCATCAGCTGAGCCAGCGCCCAGAATGCATCCTCTTCGGACAGGAACATCAACAGGACCCCCACAATCTGGCTCATGCCCTGGCAGTAGCCCACCTCCTGCAAGAGCCAACCCCGATGGAACGTGGCCACCTCAACGTGGTGGAGGTCAGGGTAACGGGAACCTCCCTCCCTGCTCAGGTTCTGATTCCCAGTTTGGTCCCTTCAGGATCGATCCCCGAGTTTTAGGGCAACAGCGGTGCTCGCTAGACTACCTGGCAGCCCCAGTGCTCCGGGACTCAGGGGCCGTTCCTCAACCCGGTGAGGTCTGCACCCCAGCCCTGGCCTCAGTCCTAGAGTCGAGAGCCCCTCCCTCGTGCCCCTGAGACAATGGGAGCTGGAGTCCTGACCGTGTCCTGGTTGTTCAGGAATCCTCAGGACGAAGGGCACCCGCGGGGCAGCAGGCCTGGCGGCGGGGAGACCCACGGGGTTGTAGATGGAATACGCCGAGAGCACATGGGACAGGGCTTGCTGCGTAGGAAAGGGAGAGCAGGGTGGGTTGCTCCTGTCTGAGCAACCCGCACAGTGAGGCCGGCCAGGTGCAGAACACAGCCCCATGGACCTGGGTCTTCAGCGCACCTCGGTGGCTGACGTGTCTACGGGGTCCAGTCTCCACACAATGACCGGCAGCTAGCTCCGACATACCGTGGGATGGAGTTTATTTTCATTCTGCTGTTTGCCTCCATGAAAACGCCCACTGTGGGATGGGCAGCTCCTGGGTTTTTGCTGAGCCCCCAGCTCACCCCTCCAGCCCTGGGGCCGCCGCCCCACCCTGAACGGCCCCTTGGTGGCCAGGCGCTCCCCCTGCCCTGCTCACCGCAGCCCCCGAGGCCTCTCCCCGCCGTGGTCTGGCCTGTTCCTGGTGCCGTGAGCGCAACCACACGATCTGGCTTCCTTCCCCGAGCCAAGCGCAGCCCAGGTGCTTCCATGGCATCGAGTGCGTCCGTAGCGTGGTCCTGTGTGTCCCTGATGTAGTCCCCGTTTTGGATTGCCAGTGTCTGTTCACCTAAGAGCAGCTTGGGTGCTTCCAGGTTGAGTCGTCGTGCATAAAGCACAGAACCTTCACACAGGTTTTACTTGGATAAAAGATTTCGAACCAGTTGGGTTGATAACTGTGAGCACTTTGGGGCATATGGTGAGGCTCTGTTCAGCTTTATAAGAAGCCGCCAGCCTGCCTTCCAGCGTGGCTGCATGACGCTGCACCCCAGCTCCCCCTGCCCCCAGCCTTCGTGACAGGGGCGTGTGGCGGGCGCTGGTGTCCCGCGGTGGTACGAAGGCTCAGCTCTGTCCCCGCACACACCCTGGATGAATGCACATTGCGTGTGTGTGTGTGTGTGTGTGTGTGTGTGTGCGCACGCGCATCTTCTTTGCTCAAGTGTCTGTTCAGGTCTTGTGTCCACTGTGTGCCGGGTCATGCGTTCGATCACAGAGCTGCTTGTTCTCGGTCTGCAAGGGCCCCGCAGTAGATGCGCCATTCCAAGTATCTCTCCCGCTCTGTAGCTTTCCTCCCTGCTCTCTGAATGCTGTCTTTGCAGAGGGCACATTTGTCATTGAGATAAACTCCAGCTTGTCCACGATTCCTCTCTTGCCCTTTTCTCTCCGCTGCAAGCCTCCCCCTCCACGTCCACGGCCCGACCCTCCTCTGGCTTCTGGTTTTCCAATGCCCGGAATGCGTTACCACCACCCTGTTAACGCGGTAAGGGTTGAACCTGGAACCCCACATGGGAATGTCGCTGCGCCCGAGTGCACAGAAGGAACAGGCTGCTTTCGAGGTCGGGGGCAGATCGGCTGAAGTGGAGAATATTTACCGAGAGGCCATTATAGAAACCTCACGATCCTGTGCCCAGGTGTGTCGCCGGGCAGGGCCCGCCCTCACATTGGGGCCCTTCTGTGTGAGGCACGCAGTGCAGTGGTCACAGGGGGATGGATGTTTGGGGTGGTGCCTGGGGGCCTCAGGCTGCTGGAGGCTGGCTCGCCCTGGACCAGGCGTCACAGGTCAGCCGTGACGCGGCCGCCCTCTGAGGGCCAAGGCCGACGCAGGGGCCACCCAGTTTCCGGGGTACAAGGCACCCCCTTCCGTGGAGGAATGTCGACGTCTCCTCATGAGACGGGTTGGGGACGGTCCCCTGGAAGGCTCAGTCCACGCCTGCCTGGCGGCTCCTCGGCGCCGGCCTTCCCGGCCTCCAGCTCGGCCTCCCCGGGGCCCCGGGCTGTGAAGCATACCGCCAGCCGCTGGCCGCACAGACAGAGCTCCTCCCATGGCGATTTGGCTGCACCCCACCGGTCCGGGCGCATACTGCATTCCCGCCCCTCCCGCTAGGCCCCCACATCGTCAGGGTCTCCCCCACACCCGGCGGCTCAACACCAAACCCGGGCTCCTGAGGAGGACGGACCATCCAGAGACCCCGACGGGGGCCGGGGAGGCGCCAACACCGTCTGCACACTAAGGGGCTGCACTAAATCCTTGCAGGCTGGAGCCGGTGTGGGGGGCACACATCCATCGGGGACCCCCGTTTTCTAAGGTGCATACTGAGATGACTATAGACAGTGTCGACCTCAGGTCTGGGCTTTGCTGGGACACACTTGCTGCTGGGGTGGCGTGTGGTGAGCACAGGAGCCGGGCTGGACCGGGGACGGCATCTGGGGGTTCATCATACCACTGATCTGTACAAACAGTGTCAATTATCTACCATCAAATGCAGATACATGCAGAAAAACACCAAGAGTGGCTGTCCCTTTGAGCCGGGCGACCCTCATCGGTCCATGTGTGTCGTTGTCCAGCCGAGTCTGTGCTGCCTGGCCCCCGGCCCCGCAGCGCCCCCCCCCACGGCCCCCGCCCTCTGTCGCCGGCTCCTCACTAGCAGCTCCACGCCAGCCTTGGGGGTTCCGCTCACACAGGGACGCCGCGGGGCCCCGTCCCGGCCCCGCAGACCCGGGGAGGGGGCCGCTGGGTCATCCCAAGCACGTTTCCCTACGGCCGGGTTGTGTTTGCTGCCAACGTGCCCCCTCTCCTCAGAGAGCCCGCACTGCCCACCCAGAAGCTCCCTGGGCCACCCCTGACCCTCGGACTGACCCCTGGGGCCCTGGACCCTGCTTGTCCCGCAGCCTCACCTGACCCCATAGCGGTCCTGGAACATGACGTGGTTCTGGAAGGTCCGGTTCACGTCCAGGTCAATTTGCCTGATGTCTCTGGAGAAGAGCTGGGCCTGCTCCTTCACCTTCTGTGGGCAGAACCGGGAAGGAGGGGCCAGCTTCAGGACACGGGACCCTAACTGTCCCCAGCTGCCCTCCGAAGAGGGAGCGCTGCTAGCCACCCCATGAGTGTGTCCCGCGGAAACCGCCTTCCTCCCTCGTCTCTGAGGCCAGGGCCCCCGCACACGGGCCCACCGATGCCCGTGATGCCCGCATCAGGCCTGGAGCTCAGCAGCCCTGGGCGTGGAGGGAACTCTCGATGGTCAGCCCGACGCTCCTCCCCTCCCCCCGCACAGGGGCCTGTCCTCCAGGACTGAGACCAGCCTGGGGCCTGAGCTCGCCTCTCCCCACGGGTTCCCCCAAGCTCCCGCCAAGGCCTCATCCAAGGGCCATGGCCTGCTGGGGGTGGAAGGGCTTACCTCGTAGACCCCTCGCTTGGTGGACTTCACCTTTTCAGTATCGAGCAGGAGGGCCCACAGCTGACCGCGCACCTGTGGAGGGACCCCCTATAAGCCGATGCTGCATCTCCAGGACAGAAGGCGGCGCTGCCGAGCCAGGCCAGGGACGGCTCCGCGGGTCCCCGGAGCACGAGGCCTCTAGAAGGTTCTGGCCTTGGCTCCATGGCGTCTCCAGAGCGGCTGGGTCTCCCACGAGGAGGAGGGGGCGGTGACCCTGACCTGCCGGCCCCTCTGGTGTCCTCCTTGGGCCTGGGGAGACTTGGTCTCGGACAGCAGACTCTCCCCAGGCAGGGGGACTCTCGTGGGGTCGGGGGGAGGCTGAGGGCCGTACCCCCCCTCCGTCGGGACACAGTGCTGTCTGCGGGCACGCAGCGCCCCACCTCCTCGCTGACCTGGTAGTGCCCCCAGCTCTGCAGCATCTTCTCCCAGTTGTCGGCTCTCCGGGTCTCCTGGAGAAGTTGCTGGAACAAGACAAGGGGGCAGCTGATGAGCCGCCCGCTGTGTAGACGGCGCCCAGGCAGCATCCAGGGGCCTTCATGTGAACAGACTCAGAGAGCCCGAGGGGCATGGGCCGCTCCCGCTGACTGCGGCTCTGGGGATCAGGCGCCGCCCCGGCCGCGCGTCAGGTGCTGGGACGGGGGATTTGGTGAAACAGCCCTTGGGACCGCTTTGGGGACCGGGTCTGCTGTCCTCTGGCCCCATGCCCACCCAGCATGTCCTGCCCGAGCCCCAGGACAGGCTTGTACCTTTGCCTCGTGGGGGCTGGGGCTGGGCATCTCCTTCTCCCTGGAAGGCAAGAGAAGCAGAGCCTGAGGACCGGGCCTCTGGCCCCATAGCCCAAGGCTCAGCCCAGGAGCCCTGGGGCGGGGGGGAGCTGACCCCAGGAAGGACAGGGGCTGCCAGGTGCCTGGGCTCAGCGGGGCAGCGTCCTGCCTGGGGGTGTGAGAAGGGCTGTTGCCGGCAGGTGGGCCGGGCGGGGGCATCCCAGCAGCCCGCACGAGGTGCCCTGCCCCGTCCTGGGATGGGCCAGCCTGAGACCTGTACGGTGCAGCCGGTGCCCCCTGGGCCCGTCTGCCTGAGGACCCCACACCTTCACAGGGCCTGCTGCTCAGCGTCCAGCCTGCCTCTCCCTCACCCTGGCCATCACCCCTGCTGTCCCCTGCCGCCACCCCTCTTGTCGGTCACTTCAGTCCTTCTCGCCCATCTCTGCCTCCTTCCCTGGTCCCAAGGCCACTGTGCTGTGCCCCTCCCTCATTCCCACCGCAGGGCAGCTTCCTCCTCCTCTTCCCTCCTCCTGCCCAGGCTGGCCGGCCCCTCCCTCTGCTGCGCACCCTCCCTCCCTGACCTGGCCTTGTCCCTGGCATCTTCCTGCCATCCTGTGGAAGACTCCAGGAGCTGTGGCGGCCCTGGCCGGGCGGTATCACCCAGGAGCACCCCTCCGCCCTCGCCCCAGACCAGACCGCCCTCCTACAGAAAAGACGCCACCGTCCCAGAGCCCCTCACCCTCTGGAGCCCCTGCTGAACTGACTGGACCCACCGTCTGAATGCAGGAGGCAGACACGGGGCCTCCCCGAAGTAGGCATGGCGGGCACTCCTCCAAGGCCCAGCTCCATTCCTGTCCACTTCTTGGGTTTGCCTCCTGGGTCTCTCAACTCCAGCCCAGGCCAGACTCTAGCCGTCAGAGGGCTCCAGGGGTCGAAGCCCTGAGCTGGGGAGCTGGGTCCTGCCTCCAGAGAGGCATTCCTGCAAATGCAATCCCCGCCCTGAGATGGAGGAAGGAGGGCCCAGGTGACTCACTGCCGAAAGCCATGATGGTCCGTGAGCCTGCACCGCGAGAGCTCAGCATCTTCCCATGGGTCCCGTGGAGACCCTGCTGGGTGTGCCTGAAACAGAGGGGGCCGTGGTGGGGGTCCTATCAGAGCCAGGGGCATGGGGGTAAGGAGGGAACAGACGGCTCCTCCCTCCCCTGCATCCTCAGGGAGCCCAGGACCCGCTGAAAATGGCCCAGCAGGAGAGGCAGGACCTGTCTGCCCCACGGGAGCAGCCTGACAGCCCCACCTGCTTCTCCCAGCGATGATCCCCGCCCGGCTTGCCCCGCTCCTACGGGCAACAATACCCACCTGGGTCTCCTCTGCTGGACTCTGGCTCTGATCCCCGCCTGGGACATAACTGCTCTTGCTGCTGAGGATTCCCTTTGGGTCAGAGCCCTCCGGCCTGCCTATGAGCCCCGCCTGGGCCTCCCATGCACCTGCTGCCTATGAGCCCCGCCTGGGCCTCCCATGCACCTGCTGCCTATGAGCCCCGCCTGGGCCTCCCATGCACCTGCTGCCTATGAGCCCCGCCTGGGCCTCATCGGCTACCGACGACCTGGATCCCCGATGGACCCTCGCCTGTTACTTATGCCTCCCTCCCCCAGATCTCACTTGTTCCTGACGACTCTGGGCCTTGTCTGGGCTGAACGGGGCCATCCTTGGCTCTGGGCCCACCTGGGCCTCCCCTGTGCCTGCAGGCTCTGGGCCCCACCCCTGCAGTGGGTGCTCCTAGTGTCGATGGTCCCTCTCTGGGCCTCACCTGAGTGTATTTGGCTATGATGTTGGCCCGTTCCAAGACCAGCAGGGTCTCTAGGTCCTCTTTCATGGTGCTGTAAACCAAAAACATCCAAATAGGACCCTACATGAAAACCTCCAGAGAACAAAGGGGTCTGCTCTCTGGGGGCCGATCCCCACTCTGTCTGAGCCGAGAGTGGAGGAAACCCTCTAGCTCTAGGGGGGCACACTTGCTGAGCTGGCGGATCACACGCGGGCTCCCACTCTGTGGCACTCCCACCCCCAGACTCCTTCCCAGTCACTGTCCTTGGACATGATTCACACCGAGATGACAGGGTCTCTGCACCCCGTTACCAGGAGCACACGGGGGGTCTGGGAGGCTCCGGTAAACTGCTGACCTGATGCTTGGTGTGGGGTCCCCCAGCCCGGGGCTGGCAGTGCGAGGCTGGCTGGAACAGCTGGCCAGCGAGTGTTCCTGCGGGCTTGGGGGGGTCAGAGGTGTCTCTGAGATCCCACAGGCACAGGCGACAATAGGCAAAAAGCAATGAGCTGGACGTCATCCACATGAACAACTTTGCAGCAAGGGTAAGAACAAACTCCCTCCCTGGATGCCAGGATGGTGAATGGCCGAGGAGGGGTGTGGGGGAGAGCAGGAGGGGCTTCGTGGTCCCTGTTGGGGAGGGGCATACTGGCTCCTGGCCCAGGAGGCCAGGACCCGGGCAGCAGGGGGGGCAGCCCTCCCCCCATGGAGCTGTGGAAGGGCTGCACGTGCCGGCTCACCGTCAGCGCCTGGAGGTCCGGTGTCCTTGGCCACCGCCCGGGCGGCCACGCCGCCGCCCCCCCCGGAGCCCCCATAGCGGCCCGAAGGGAGCGGGGAGCAGTGCACACTCACCTGTGACCTGTCGCTGTGGGAACCGCACCTCCTGTCTACACGGGGGTCGTGGGGCAAGTGGGTCCGTGTGAGTGAGGCCGAGCCAGAGCCAGAGAGTGCGAGTGCATCCAACTGCCTGTGGACACAGAGCCGAGGGGGCGCCAGGCAGCGGCGGAACCCCAGGGCGCCACCGTTCCAACCAGTGGGGTCCCGCATCATCAATGCACGTCAGTGGGGTCCGTCAGCACTAGCCCTTGCCCCTGAAGGTCACGCTCCCGGGGAGGGTCCTGGCACCACGCACGGTGGGAAGGGGAGCCTTGGCTCCATCCCACCTTCCTTAGCTCCCATGCTCAGGTCCTCCAGGCACCCCGCCCTTCTAGGCAGACTGTGTGTCACAAATGCCCTCCCACCCCCAAGGGTTCACAGCATGCGTGGTCCACGTCAGAACATTTGAGGGGCTCCTGGGTGGCTGAGTCAGTTGCGTGTCTGACTCTTGATTTTCGCTCAGGTCATGATCTTAAGGGTGGAGAGATCGACCCTGTGTTGGGCCCTGGGCTCAGCTGGGAGTCTGCTTGAGAGTCTCTCTCTCTCTGCCCCTTCCTCCGCTCGAGCTCTTTCTCTGTCAAATAGCTAAAGAAATTTCTTTAAAAATTAACATCGAAGAGCATTTGAGAAATCTTTATCATCTCTGCAGAGGTGCCTTCATATTTGGAACGGCTGTCTAATTGACTTTATGGACTCACTGTGATTTCTATTAGACACCCCTCTTCTTTAATTTTTACTGAAGTCTTGTCAACACACAATGTTACATTGTTTCAGGAGTACAACTTAGTGACTGGACAAGTCTGTGCATTACTCAGCGCTCTCCAGGAGAGGTGTACTCACCGTCTAACCCTGTACAAAGTTATCACAACATTATTGACTCTATTCCCTTGCTTACTTTCTAAATTTCTGTGACTTATTTATTTTAGAACTGGAGGTTTAGAGCTCTTAATATTCTTCATCTCTATTGCCCACCCCCATCGCTGCCCCCTGCTAGCAAATCAACCAAGGACGTACATCACGTTGATGAGAGAAAGGTCAAAAACCATAAGATCATCTCAACAGAAGCACAAAAAGCACTTGACAAAGCACAGCATCCTTTCTTGATGAAAACTCTTCACAGTGTGGGAATAGAGAGTCCATCCCTCAATATCATAAAAGCCATCTGTGAACAGCCCACAGCGAATACCATTCTCAATGGGGGAAAACTGAGAGCTTTTCCCCTAAGGTCAGGAACGTGGCAGGGATGTCCACTCTCACCACTGCAGTTCAACATAGTACTGGAAGTCCTAGTCTCAGCAATCAGACAACAAAAAGAAATAAAAGGCATCCGAATCGGCAAAGAAGTCAAACTCTCATTCTTCGCAGATGTTGTGATCCTCTAATGTGGACCCTGAATAGCTTTGCTTTTCTTTTTCAACATTCCTCTGGCTATTCAGGGTCTTTTCTGGTTCCATACAAATTTTAGGATTGTTTGTTCCAGCTCTGCAAAATATGTTGATGGTATTTTGATGGGGATGGCATTGAATGTGCAGATTCCTCTGGGTGGCATAGGCATTTTCACAATATTTGTTCTTCCACTCCACGACCATGGAATGTTTTTCCATTTCTTTGTGTCTTCCTCAATTTCTCTCATAAGTGTTCTAGAGTTTTCAGAGTACAGATCTTTTACCTCTTCGGTTAGGTTTTATTCCTAGGTATCTTAGGGTTTTTGGTGCAATTGTAAATGGGATTGACTCCTTAATTTCTCTTATTCTGTCTCCTTGTTAGAGTAGAGAAAGCAACTGATTTCTGTAAATCGATTGTATATCCTGCCACTTTGTTATATTCCTGGATGAGTTCTAGCAATTTTGGAGGGGAGTCTTATAGGTTTTCCACATAAAGTATGATGTCATCTGTGACGAGTGAAAAGTTGACTTCTTCTTTGCTGATTTGGATGCCTTTAATTTCTTTTTGTTGTCTGATCGCTGAGACTAGGACCTCCAGTACTATGTTGAACAACAGTGGTGAGAGTGGACATCCCTGTTGTGCTCCTCATATTAGGCGAAAAGCTCTGAGGTTTTCGCTGTTGAGAATGATGTTTGCTATAGGCTTTTTGTAGATGACTTTTAGGATATTGAGGTATGTACCCTATATTCCTACTCTGCAGAGAGTTTTCATCAAGAAAGGATACTGTACTTTGTTCAATGCTTTTTCTGCATCTCTTGGGAGGATCCTATGGATCTTGTCCTTTCTTTCATTAATGTGATGTACCTCATTGATTGATTTGTGGATCTTGAACCAACTTTGCAGCCCAGGAATAAATCCCACTTGGTCATGGTGAATAATCCTTTTAATGGGTTCCTGGATCCAATGGCTAGTATCTTGGTGATAATTTTTGCGTCCATGTTCATCAGGGATATTGGTGTGTAATTCTTTTTGGTAGGGTCTTTGTCTGGTTTTAGGATCAAGGTAATGCTGGCCTCCTAGAATGATTTTGGGAGCTTTCCTTCCATTTCTATTTTTTGGAACATCTTCAGAAGAATAGGTATTCATTCTTCTTTAAATGTTTGGTAGAATTCCAGTGGGAGGCCATCTGGTCCTCGACTCTTGTTTGTTGAGACATTTTTAATTATTGCTTCAATTTCTTTGCTGGTTATGGGTCTGTTCGGGATTTCTATTCTTCCTGTTTCAGTTTTGGTAGTTTCTATGCATCCATTTCTTCCAGATTGCCTAATTTATTGGCATATATTTGCTCATAATATGTTCTTCGAGTTGTTTGTATTTCTTCGGTAGAGGTTATGCTCTCTCCTCTTTCATTTATGATTTTATTGACTTGGGTCCTTTCTTTCTTCTTTTTGATATGTCTAGCTAGGGGCTGATCGATTTGTTAATTCTTTCAGAGAACTAGCTCCTAGTTTTGTTGACCTGTTGTACTGTTCTTTTGGTTTCTAGTTCATTGATTTCTGCTCTAATCTTTTTCCTATCTCTTCCCCGACTGGATTTAGGCTTTGTTTGCTGTTCTTTCTCCAGCTCAGTTAGGTGGAAGGTTAGGTTGTGTATTTGAGACTTTTCTTATTTCTTCAGAAAGGCTTGTATTGCTATATACTTCCCTCTTAGGACTGCCTTTGCTGCATCCCAGGGGTTTTGAAGAGTTCTGTTTTCACTTGTAACCATTAATTTTTTTCATGTTTCTTTCATTTCCTCGTGGACCCATTCATTCTTTATCAGGATGCTCTTTAACTTCCATCTGTTTGTGTTCCTTCCAAATTTTGTCTTGTGATTGAGTTCAAATTTCAAAGCATTGTGGCCTGAAAAGATGCAGGGAATAATCCCAGACTTTTGGTAATGGTCGAGACCTGATTTGTGATCCAGCGTGTGACCTATGCTGGAGAATGTTCCATGTGCACTGGAGAAGAATGTGTATTCTGTTGCTTTAGGGTGGAATGCTCTGGCTATATCTGTGAAGTCCATCTGGTTCAGTGTTTTGTTCAAAGCCCTTGTTTCCTTGTTGATCTTCTGCTTAGATGATCTCTCCATTGCTCTGAATGGGGTGTTAAATCTCCTAGTATTATTGTATTATTATCAAATTCTTTCTTTAATTTTGTTATTAATTGGTTTACATAATGGCTGTTTCCAAGTTGGGGGCATATATATTTACAACTGTTAGATTTTCTTGTTTGATAGACCCTTTAAGTATGATATAGTATCCTTCATCACCTCTTATTAAAGTGTTTGGTTTAAAATCTAAT
Organism: Zalophus californianus; assembly: GCF_009762305.2. Lineage (NCBI taxonomy): Eukaryota > Metazoa > Chordata > Mammalia > Carnivora > Otariidae > Zalophus > Zalophus californianus. The sequence goes on along the minus strand of NC_045605.1, from coordinate 110,995,552 downwards.
TTTTCTGATATTAGTATTGCTACTCCAGCTTTCTTTTGATGTCCATTCACATGATAAATTGTTCTCCACCCCCTCACTTTCAATCTGCTCGTGTCTTTGGGTTAATATGAGTCTCTTGTAGACAGCATATCAATGGGTGCTGCTTTTTTATCCAGTCTAATACCTATATCTTTTGATTATAGCATTTAGCCTATTTACATTCAGAGTAACCATTGAAAAATATGATTTTAGTGCCATTGTATTACCTGTAAAGTCACTGTTTCTCTATGTTGTCTCTGTTCTTTTCTGATCTTTATATTTTTAGGCTCTCTCGTCACTAAAGATTCCCTTTATTGTTTCTTGCAGGGTTGGTTTTGTGATCACAAATTCTTTTAGTTTCTGTTTGTCCTGGAAGCTCTTTATCCTTCCTTCTATTTTAAATGACAGCCTTCCGGGATAAAGTATTCTTGGCTGCATATTTTTCTCATTTTGTACCCTGAATATATCATGCCAGTCCTTTCTGTCCTGCCAGGTCTCTGTGGACAGGTCTGCTGCCAGCCTTATGTTTCTACCCTTTTAGGTTAAGGACCTCTTGCCTCAAGTTGCTTTCAGGGTTTTCTCTTTGTCTCTGAAATTTGCAAGCTTCACTATCATATGTCGAGGTGTTCACCTATTTTTATTGATCTTGAGGGGGATTCTCTATGCCTCCTGGACTTGAATGCCTGTTTCATTCCCCAGATCAGGGAAGTTCTCAGCTATAATTTGCTTAAATATACCTTCTGCTCCCCTCACTCTCTCTTTCCTCTTCCTCTGGGATCCCAATTACTCTAATATTGTCTTGCTTTATGGTATCACTTATCTCTCGAATTCTCCCCTCCTGATCCAGTAGTTGTTTATCTCTTTTTCTCAGTTCCTTTATTCTCCCTCATTTTATCTTCTATATCACTGACTCTCTCTTCTGCTTCACTTATCCTATCAGTTAGAGTCTCCATTTTTGGTTGCATCTCAGTCATATCCTTGTAGATTTTGACCTGATTAGATTTTAGTTATTGTATTTCTCCAGAAAGGGATTCTCTAGTGTCTTCTATGTGTTTTTCAAGCCCTGCTAGTATCTTTATAATCATTATTCTGAATTCTCGTTTTGACATCTGACTTGTATCCATATTGATTAAGTCTCTGGCAGTAAGTACCTTGCTAATGTAAAAATCTTAACAACAGTATATCACAAGCTTGGCAGGCTTGTAGGAAAAGAAGTCGGAAAACAAATCTTGAGGTCTCTGCTATTGCTGCCAACGTCGACGAATGTCCACAGCACACAGGCATGTACCCTGCATGCTCTCCTGTGGTGCTGGGCTCCCTCGGCAGCCTCAAGGATGTGACATTGAGCTGACTCTGCCTGTGCCCTCAAGGGGTGGTGTTGTCCTGCGTGATGTTTGGGGGCTCGTCTCTTATCATCTGTGTCTGCAGCAAGTAGTTCTCACAGCCCGTGGCTTGACTTTCCAACACTTCACGGTGTTTTTTGATCAACAGATGTGCTCAATATCAGCACGGCTATGTTTGGTCATCTTTCCTTGATGTTTATTGATTTTTGCAACTTATTTAAGGAGGATGTTTTCCTATAGGAAGGAGGTGAAGACAATTTCTCACATCATTTTCTAATGTCGTGAGCCTTGCACACTGCTGTGTATACTCTATCTGGACTTGTTTCTGAGTATGATGGAAAATATGAACCTACGTTCCTTATTTTCTGCTTAGTTAGTGCTCACAGTGACATTTAATTGAAATGTATTTCCACTTTTCTGCAACATTGTCTCTCAGAAATCAATAATCTTTTCTGTTTTAAAGGAAGTCTTGATAGATTTTGGGTAAAAAAAAACAACTTTGTTGCTTATTTGCACTATAATATATTCTTGGGATGCCCAGCTGACTCAGTCGGTGGACCATGTGGCTCTTGATCTCATGATCATGAGTTTGAGCCCCATGTTGGATATAGAGATTGATAAGGAAAATCTGTGTCCTAAGATGGACAACCGAGCCAGCAAGAGAGTCCCAGTCCTTGCCCCAGGGCTCTTCCAGATTGTTCTCCCTGCCCTGCTTCATGCACATGCCAAAAGTGCCAAGTATGCGGAAGTAGAAGTGTATAAATTGCCCCCTTTGTTTGTGCTCAGGACTCAGACCTTTGGAGGCCACTCTCCTCTGAGCCCGCTGGCATTAAATAAAGCTCCTATCCTCTAAGATCTCTGAGTGCCACTTGGTTCTTCCGTCGGGCGATCCAGTCCAGGTTCCGTAACATCTGTTTCCCTGACCGGGAAACCCAACAGCGCTGGCCCATTGTTGCCACCAGTTTGGGGGCAACAGCAGGGCGGTGATGGGATGAGGGATTGTAAGGGAGAATGCGCACCCTACCTAATTTTTGGCAGTCTCCCACCCCGGTCACCTCGGGCCGACCCCGCTCCGCTGTTCCTGCCAGACTTGAGGAGACTTGGCAGGTGAGGACCCTGCTCCCGATGTTGGATTCTGGTAGGGCCTGGGGCCCAGGACCTAGACAGACCCACCCCCATTGGGGTGGAAGGGGAGCCTGATCACCTCCCAGAGACCTCTTAGAGGTCTCTCAGGTAGGGATTCCCAGGGAGGGAATGTAATAACTTCTGGAGTGTGAATGTGTGAGTGAATGTGCAGTCCGACCTGGCTTGCTCAAGTGGACTGATCCTGTGACTCCACAGGCGGGCACCCTTAAGTTCTCCAGAACCTACAGAGTCTGAGTGGGCCCATCTGCAATTCTGTGGTGAATGGCACACGGTCTGTGGTGGCATCGGAATAGTTTCTGATCATAAGTCACAATGCTGAGACCACTACGGCTAAGCTTCACCTAAGTTCCTTGGGGACATGGCCAGACGGGCATCCGATTGGTCTCCTCATCTCAGGAGGCACCCCTCCTTTGTCTGTCTCTGTGCCACCGCGCACGGGGACATCACCATGGGGTCAGGGCAGAGTAAACCTACTGTTCTAGAGACCATGATCCAAAATTTCAAGAAGGGGTTTTCGGGAGACTATGGAGTCAGGATGAACCCTGGCAAGTTGAGAACCCTATGTGACAGGAGAACCAGGACACCCTAACCAGTTTCCGTACATTGACTCCTGGCTAGGAATTGCTCAGGCCCTTCCCCCACTGGGTACAATTCGCTTGCAATAGGCAGGCACAGGCCAGGATCTTAATTGCCTCATCCAAGTGATCTAAAGAAAATCAGCAAAAGCCCCAGTCTCCACAAATCCTAGCCGGAGATCCCGAGGAAAACATTTGTCATGTCCTGTATATAGGACATCTTTATTTTACGAACCGAACCTGCCCCCACCATACATACCCCCAAGACCGTCTACACCTAGCCCTTCAGTTCCAGATGCTCCACTGCCGTCGGTTTCACCAGTGCCCCCAGGCCCAAAGGATCCACTTTCTCCAGGATCAGCAGCCAGGCTGCACCCCAGGCTGGACATAAGCGCCCTCCAAATGCTGGTATGAGAGACAGGGGAACCCAAGAGGTGCGATGAGGACAGGATGGTCCAACCCAGCTGTTCCATGATATATTATCAGCCCTTCTCCACCACTGACCTCCACAATTGGAAAGACCTCATAGAATCCGTCTTCCAGACTCATCGGCCAACCTGGGAAGACTGCCAACAGTTACTCTGCACCCTGTTTAACACAGAGGAAAGGAGGAGAAGAATGAAAGGTGCACAGCAGTACTTGGACGAGCTAAGAAACCCATGAACATGACTAAGGTATCCTCGGTCACTCAACAACCAGGGGAGTCCCCTGGGGACTACTATGAAAGACTATGTGAAGCCTACAGGATATACACTCCATTTGACCCCAAGGCACAGGAAAGCCAACAGATGGTAAACTCCTCCTTCGTGGCTCAGGCCGCCCCAGACATCAGAAAAAAAAAACTTCAGAAACTAGAGGGTTTCACCGGGATGAACATCACCCAGCTAATAGAGATTGCCAATAAGGTCTACATGAACAGGGAGGTCGCAGCCGGAAGGGAAGCCGACAAAAAGATGAAAAAGAAAGTCAGCCTCCTTGCCGCTGCCCTGAAAGAAAAGGATGACACAAAGGCAGGGAGATCCCAACCAACGAAAGGGGGGAGACCCAGAACCCCCTTGGCAAGGGATCAATGTGCCTCCTGTAAGGAGAAAGGGCATTGGAAAAACGAATGTCCCAACCGGGGAAAGGCTCAGAAGCCCAGCCACTACAAGGAAGAACCCCTGAGGGGAGGACCTCATAGGCCTTGCGGGAATGGACTCAGACTGAGGGGGACCGGGCTCTTTCCTCCTTGGCCCCCATGAGCCCACAGTCAAAATGAAGGTGGGGGCCAACCAGGGACTTTTATGGTTGATACTGGGGCCGAGCACTCTGTTGTCACCTCCCCAGGGGCCCTTTCAGCAAAAGGACTGCGACCGTCCTTGGGGCCACCGGGATGCAGGCTACACAGCAGCCCTTTTACCAGGCTCACCAGTGTGAACTCGGGGGCCACAAGGTCCGACATGAATTCCTTTATCTGCCTGGTTGCCCCATCCCCCTCCTGGGCCAGGACGTATTCTGCAAACTTGGGGCTCAGATAACCTCTGAGCCCACCAGACACACTAGCCTCCCACTGAACCCAAGGCAAGAGGAGATGGGGTCTCTGAACAGGTCTGGCCAAATTGCCTGAGCCCAGTCATGTGTGAAATACTTCAGAACACTTGATGGAGACAAAGCGGAGCAACCAAAATTGAGATCATGAGACAGGCCTGGGGGTCTGGAATTTGCGGAGGTCGGAGGACCTGGGAGTCAAGTCGGCCTTCTCTAACAAGGCAAGATCTCCAGCTGTTTAGGTTCTTTAGCTTCACAGAGCACCTTTCCCTGTCGTCTCTGGGTGGTGGGAGGTTGCGGTGAGCATCCCCCAGGGATGGGACAGGTCTCAGGTAGGGAGAGGCAGGGGACACTGGCTCTTCTGGAGAGGGCTGGGGCAAGGAAGTCGGGGGAGGAACCCTACTAAAATGAAAACCGAGAAGAGGTCAGATCAAAAGCCAAGCTACTACACTGTTCAAAGGCAGATTCCGGTTGTCTGTCTGGGGTAGGGCTGACATTGCGATTTAAACGAGATACCCCAGGTGACACAGATCCTGCTGGTCCCCTGGCGGCACTCTGAACAGCAAGGTTTAGACGTTGTTTCCAAACCTCCTTTATAAGAGTCACCTGAGAGGACCTTGTTAAAAAGGCAACTATTTGGGGTTTGGGGCCACCAGGTGATGGGTATTATGGAGGGCACGTGTTGTGATGAGCACTGGGTGTAATACTATCCGGCCTCTGCAAACCCACTGAATCAAAATGGGTGAGATGGGGGGAATATCCCAGAAGCTGTGTGTTTCAAAAGCAACCCCTGGGGGCACCTAAGTGGCTCAGAAAAAAAAAAAAAAATGTGGATGAACTCCTCCTCGCCTGTGACACACAAAAAGTCTGCACAAAAGGCACCAAGACCCTCCTACAGGTCCTGTCAGACCCGGGATACCGAGCCTCATGGAAGAAGGCAGAAATCTGCCAACAACAGGTCCGATACCTTGGTTTCCTCCTCACCCAAGGGTGAAGACAACTAGGGTCAGAGAGGAAAAGAATCACCATCTCCCTGACACAGCCCCAGACAAAAAGGGGCCTACGAGAATTCCAGGGGCTGCAGGATTCTGCCGCAGCTGGATCCGTGGGTTCTCAGCAATAGCAAGACCCCTTTACGATCTCTTAGGGAGACCAGATCGAGAACCCCCGCCTGGACTGAAAAGGAAAAAATAGCGCTCGGGGTACTCACCCAGACTGTTGGACCCTGGCGACAGCCAGTTGCATACCTGTCAAAGAAGCTGGACCCCATGGCAACGGGATGGCCACCGTGCCTCAGGGTGCTGGCAGCCACAGTCCTACTCATCAAGGAGGTGGACAGACTCACCTGGGGCAAGAACTTAACGTCAAGGTCCCTCATGCAGTTGTGTCCCTCACAGGGACACCGCTTCCTTTCCAACTCTTGGCTAGCACAATACCAAGGGCTCCTCTGTGAAAACCCGTGGGTCACCCTTGAAACAGTAAGGACATTAAATCCAGCAACCTTTCTCCCCATGGAAGAGGGGGAACCAGACCATGACTGCTCCGGGGTGACTGATGAAGTCTACGCGAGCCGTCCAGATCTGTGGGATAAAGCCATGAGAATCCAGAGCTCACGCTGTTCAGTGATGGCAGCAGTTACCTACAAGAGGGTGCCCAGAAAGCGGGTTATGCAGTAACCACAACCACTGAAGTCCTAGAAGCTAAGCCATTACCAGCTGGATGGTCAGCTCAATGGGCTGAATTGTATGCCTTAGTCCGAGCCTTCACCCTCAGTGACAGCAAGCGAGTCAACATCTACACCGAGTCCCGGTCTTTGCTACTGTACATATACATGGAGCCATCTACAAGGAAAGGGGGCTCCTACCCGCCGCAGGAGAAGCTATCAAAAACAAGGAGGAGATACTGAGAATCCTCGAAGCCGTCTGTCTTCCAAAGGAAGTAGCAATCCTGCACTGTAAGGGACACCAGAAAGAAGATGACCCCATAGCGTGGGGAAATCGTCTGGCAGATGGGGCAGCCAAGACCGCAGCCAGTGAGGACATGCACAGAGCCCCTTCCCTCACCATGGCTCTGACAGCCCTGGAAGAAGTCCCTCCACCCAGTTACACTGAAAGGAAAAGGAATGGGCCATGGCTGAGGGGGCCACCCTGACTGAAAAGGGATGGTGGATGATGCCAGATGGGCGCATCTTCGTTCTAAGAGCAACTGGAGGGCATCTAGTCAAGGAACACCATCGACTCACTCATCTGGGAAAACCTGCATTAGAGGCCCTTCTCAAGAAGCACCAGTACATCAGTCAACTGCCGTCATTATGCCAAGCAACGAGTGAACAATGCATAACATGTGCTAAAAATAATGCTTGGTCTGCACCACAGCCCCCACCAGGTGTCTAGAGGATAGGAGCAACCCCCTTCGAATATCTAGAGGTAGACTTCACAGATGTGCAGCCGAGCAGAGGGTTCAGATATCTCCTAGTAATAGTATGCACATACTCTGGGTGGGTTGAAGCCTTCCTGGCCGGGACGGAGCAAAGCCAGGAAGTAGCTAAAGTCCTCTTGCGGGAGATCATGCCCCAGTTCGGCCCACCATTAACAATCCATAGTGACAATGGACCCGTATTTGTGGCAGACATTGCACAGGTCTTCTTGACCAAATCTCTCAACATCACCTGGAGACTCCACACCATTTACCAGCCCCAAAGTTCAGGAAAAGTAGAGCAAATGAATCGTACCCTCAAGGGAACCTTAGCAAAGTTTTGTTCAGGAGACTAACCTCCCATGGCCAGATCTGCTACCCCTAGCTCTCCTGCGTGCTTGCTGCACGCCCGGGACATCAGGTTTCTCCCCATTCAAATTAATATATGGATGGCCTCCCCCGTGCCTGGGGACCCTTCCAGGAAACCTGCATCAGGTTGGAGATAAAGGGATAAAGGAGCAGCTTCAGGCCCTGGGGGCCACCCTAAATAAATTACAAAAGTACACCTTTGAGAGGGCCCCAATCTCCTTAGGGTCTCGGGTACACTCCTTCCAGACGGGGGACTCCGTTTGGGTCAAAGCCTGGAAGAAAGAAGAAAGCTCGTCATTTGGACGAGGCGCCGCGCCAGTGGAGAGTCCAGCCAGACTTCACGAACCCAGTCCGGCTTCACCTTCGACGAGACCCCACCGACTGATGGACACCTGCTCACCGTGGCCCCTGGCTCTCATCCGTGTGATTTCCCTCATCTTGGGAGTCGGACTCTTCACTGTTGCCCGTCCTGACTGGACTTTCCCCCAGAGGCTTCTACCTAAGGTCATAGATCCCACTTTTACTGGCCCTCTGCTGTCTACTCCTGAGCGTATTTCGCCATGGTTCTCCTGGCCCCCGTCAGTCCTGGTCTTCTGCTACCTGGTGTGCTGTTAAGTTTATGATTAAGTCCGTGTTCACCCCAAGCCTTGCAGTCAACCCTCAGAGTCAAACAGAGTGATGCCCTCTAAACTAGGTGCTTATAGGGCATCAAAGCGGGGAATGATAAGGAAAATCTGCCTCCTAAGATGGCCGACCGAACCAGCCAGAGAGTCCCAGTCCTTGCCACTTCCGGGTTCTTCTCCCTGCCCCGCTTCCCGCACGCGCCAAAAGTGCCAAGTATGCGGAAGTAGAAGTGTATAAATTGCCCCCTTTGTGCTCGGGGCTCAGACCTTTGGAGACCACTCTCCTCTGGGCCTGCCGATGTTAGAAAAACCTCCTGTCCTCCAAGATCTCCAGGTGCTGCTTGGTTCTTCCGCCGGGTGATCTAGTCCAGGTTCCATAACAAGATTACCCAAATAAATTTTTTAAAAAACTTTAAGACAATATTCAAATCTCTCCATACTTTCTTCTCTTCTTAGGGCTTCTCACATTTTGCTTCAGGGCCCACTCCCTCCCCAGTGTCGTAACTATATTGTCATACACTGCCTTCTCAGAGCTGTTATGGCTTTACATGTCACATGTAAATATACAATCTTTCTGGAACTGAATTTCGTATGTAGGGGAGACAAAAGCTGCATTGCGGTTTGTTGTTTTGTTTTGTTTTTTTTTTTAGGATTTGTTTATTATTTGAGAGAAAGAGCACAGGGGACAGGGGCGGAAGGGCGGGGAAGAGGAGCCCAAGCGGACTCCCTGCTGAGCACAGAGCCCTACATGGGGCTCGATCCCAGGACCCTGAGATCATGACCTGAGCTGAAACCAAGGGTCAGGCGCTTAACAGACTGAGCCACCCAGGCGCCCCTGCATTTTGTTTTTCTCTATGGAAGCCCAGTGTCCTGACACCATTGACAGCGTGTCCTATCTGTGTGCACTTGTTCCATGAGCGAGTCTGGGTCCAAACCAGCGTCCTATCCATTGATCGGGTTTTCTATGCTTATGAATAATCCACATTGTTTAAGTTTCTAGAGCTTTGTCCAGAGCTCCTCAAGGGTGCCTCGATTATGTTTGGCCATTTGCATTTCCATATAAATTTTTAAAAAGCTTTTCAAGGAGGGAAATGATGTTTTGTGTAGAAGTACATGGAATCAGTTTGGGGAGGATTGATACTTTTATATGATTTAGTCTTCTTAATCATAGACAATCTTCCTTTCTATTGTGTTTGCAAGGAAACAGCACTGGTCCCAAGAGCCAAGATGTGGAAACAGCCTCGGTGTCCATCAGTGGACAAATGCATAAAGAAGATGTGGTGTGTACGCACAACAGAATATTACTCAACCACGAGAAAGAAGACAATCCTACCACTTGTGACAACATGGATGGAACTTGAGGGTGTTATGCTGAGTGAAACCAACCAGACAAATACAGTGTGATGTCACCTGTATTTGGAATCTAAACAAACTGAGCTTAGAGAGACAGCAGAACGATGGTTATCAGAGGGTCTGTGGGGGCGCGGCGGCGATGCAGGTCAGAGGGTATGAACTCATTTGAAGGTGAGCAGTCCTGCAGATTTGATGCACAGCATTGTGGTTATAGTCAACGATACCGGATCGGATACTTCAAGGTTCCCGAGACTAGCTGCTAACTAGCCCTACCTATAAAAGAAGTTGAGTACTTTAGGAATTTGAGGGAAAAATTTTGAAAAAAAATTTACTGTCCACTAGAAAAGATCCAAGTTGATCAAGTGTGAACATGCTTAAAAATGAAACCATTTCATATCATTACGAGAAAATAGAGCTTAATTTCTACATTGTCTTATATATGTAAGGCTTTCATAACTATAACTCAAAACATGCAAGCCATAAAATAAAAGGCTGATCAACTCAAAATATATAAAAATGCTTTGCATGGCAATAATAATATTAAAAAAAGCAAATTCCAACAACAAATGAAGATGGTGGACATGTTATTCGCACTTCCAGCGATCAAGAAAGGACTAATGTCCTCACATTTAAGGAGCTAAGGGAAATGGGGAGGTGAGGACCTTGGGGCGAAGCCTCGTGTGCATTTCTCGCTCTGCCGTGTCAGCCTGCGGTCTCCTCCACACACTCGTGAAATGTTCGCGTCACAGAATACAGAGCGAAAAGCCGTGGGATATGGGAATAAAGACAGCCCGGTAGCTTAACATAAGGTTTTAACCAATCTTCCTTGCTTTGGACAAGTGCAAATAATTGAATAAGCACATGTAGGAATCATACAATATTAAAAATTCTTTGATAAATGATACCCACAAAGAGAGAGCATATGTTATCTAGCCATCAAGGATGGCCAGAGCCGTCCTGTCTTCAGCACCAGAGTAAATCTCAGAGAAATGCAAATAAAACACGAATAAAAACATTTTGTGGGTTCTATCTATCATTTGCTCACCATGGAATGAAATGTGCAAATAGCCAGGGTTTAGAGCAAGCACCGATGCCCACAAAGCAACATCCCGGAATGTCAGCCCCAGCCCTTGCAGGAGAGCTTGAAGTGACAGGATTAAACTCAATGAGGCTGGAATACAGGGTGTGTAAGTTAAAGGGGATGGATATTTATTCAAATCACAAAGGGGGATTATAAGTGCTTTTTACCTACAAAGCACTGGAACACAGAAGCGGAATCGCGAGGTGACGATTCACCGATTCACTGTCAGGAACCCCGTCACCCCCTGGGAGTGCGGAGCTCGGGGACTGGGGGTGAGGCACGGAGCGGGAGAAGCAGCAGGAGGAGACTGGCCGGGTGGGAGATTCCAGAAAGCTCTTCAGGAAGCTGACTTTCCATCAGACCAGCAACAGTGAAAAGACAAGGAAAACTGTGGACCACCGAGTCCCTACAGAGGAAAGATAATTTGCAAAAAGAATTTGTCTCTCTTTCTCTAAATAGATAAATCTTTTTTTTTTTTTTTAAGAATCTGTCCCATTCGACAAAAGAAAGGCAATTCAGGAACAGCCTTGTTAGCCCTCCTGTTTGATTATTCCATGTCTTGTGAATAAAATCCCACGAGCCCTATGTATTCATAAGGTTAATTAACCCTCGCAGCCACTTCGTATTTGAAATGCCAGCTGTATCCTCCCCTTGTATGAAATGAAATAGAACAGCAGAGTGATTTGCCCAGGACCACACAGCCTCGAATGGCTGAGCCAGAGTTTGGACAATGTTAGTCTGGTTTCAAAGCCCCCCCGCCCCCCAGCCACATCTGCGTAAGAACCAGGGACACGCATAACAAAGCCTCGCTCCAGGAGAGACAGACAGACGGATGTCTATGGACGGACTCTGAGGCTGGCTCTGGCAGAGGGACAGCGCCACGACGGCCTTGCAGATGATGCCTGGGGTCTGCAGGTGCCTGGGAAGCCCCAGTCCCCGCACGCTGGAGCTGGGCCCCATGCAGACTGGGCATTTGTTCTGCAAGCCCGTGAAAGCTGCACGCGATTATGAGCAATGGGCCGTTTGCTACAGCAGCTTCTGCCCGGGGTGGGGGGGCGGAAGGGGCTGGGTTTTCCTGCGTGTGCCTTACGGAGCACGCAGCTCAGAGGAGGGATGTCATTTGCCCATGTCCACCCCAGGCTCTGTGGGAAGGGGGCCCCCACACTGTGAGCGGAGCCCGGCATCTCCACTGGGCCTACACCAGCTGCCCCTTGGTCCCTCCCCACCTTGGCTTCCTCCGATAACACCCCCTGGAGCGGTTCCGTCTGCGGCTTTCCCCTGATGCTCCCCAGGGTTGACGCTGTTCACCATGGAGGATACGGACATCAAGGGGGGGGGCAGAGACACAGAGACCACTCGTGGGAAGGGTCACGGCGATTGAGGCCTGGGCCATGAGGAGAAGCCCATGGACTCTTCCAGGCTGGGCTCCCTGTGTTCTGGTCACCCCTGTGGAGACAAAGGGGGCATGCCCCACGGGGAAGCTTCCCCCAGACCGTGGGCTCACTGGGGTGGGGTGGGGTGAGGTGGGGGACACGAGGTGCGTGGACGCCAGCAATGGTCCCCCAGCAGTGATCTGGGGCCTCAGACCTCCTCCCGTCCCCATGTTCTTGGGCTAGATCAGCCTCTGCTGTTTGGTGCCCTCTTTAGGAAAAACGGAAAATTAACTGCATATCCGAGTGGGTAAGGGCATCCCCTCTGCCAAGAGCTCCCCTGATTTGTCATCTGTCCTATGCCCCTCCCCATCCCAAAGCCTCCACCTGTTGTGGGTGCAGCCCTGGGCCTGTACAGACTGGTCATTTTGTAACTGGGGCAATGCTGGAGCCCCATGGGTTGGGGTTTGAGCTCTCTTCTTGGACAGGCTCCGCTCTGGGGACCTTCGTGGTGTCTCTTGCAAACGCATGCCTGTGGCATCCCCGCTGAGCCCCAGACGGCGGTGCAAGGGCGGCGGGCGAGGCTCGGCCGGGGTCACAGGCGCTGAGCTCCGGCCCATGCCGGCGTCTGAGCAGGCAAAGGAGAGTGCTGGCTGCCAGGGCGGGCACTTCCCTGCAGCGGGGCGTGTTTGCAGTCGTCCCCACGGACGGCAGGCCCGGACCTGGGAAGCAGAGAGGCATGCCTCTCTCCAGGTGCAGGAGACTCAGGTCGTGGGCACACAGGTGTTCTTGACCACTGTGTCCCCAACACGTCACAGGGGGTGGGGCTCAGTCTGGGGAGCGTCCGACTCTTGGTTTCAGCTCAGGTCATGATCTCAGGGTCGTGGGATCCAGGCCCGTGTCCAGCTCTGCAGCCAGTGTGGAGTCTTGCTTGAGATTCTCTCTCCCTCTCCCTCTGTCCCTCTCGCTCAGGCGCTCTCTCTCTCTCTAAAATAAATAAATAGTTCAAAAAGACGACGGCAGAGGGCATGGGCATAGCCGACTACTAACAACACAGTGAAGAAGCAAGAGCCGGGGACAGAGGCCTTCAGAAGCCCTGACACCCTGTCCCCTGCCTCCGGCGCCCCGGTCTGGAGGCTCACCGGGTCCTGTGATCATCTCCCTTCGGCGAAGCTCGTCCACGGATGTTCAGTTCTCTCCGCGCCACGGAAGATGCCTGAGATGCTCAGGGAGCACCATCTGTCCTATAAACTTCTTTTTGGCGCAAGAGGATGGACCTGCGAATAGATCAGGAGGGGTCTCTGCCTCGTGTGAGTTTACGTAGTGGTAACCGGCTAAGAAGGGAAACAAAAGGGTCGGAAGCAGACCCGAGGGACTCAGCAACACCACTCTGGGGTATTTATCCAAAGAAAACGAAAACCCCAACCCAGAGAGGTCTCAGCATCTCTGTTTCGCGGAGGCACCACTCACAAGAGCCGGCCATGGGAGCGATGGCTGAACATTGAGGATGTGGTGAACACACAGCGGTGTATCATTCAGCCGTAGGAAAGAACGAGATCTTGCCGCTTGCGATGTTACAGGGTCAGTGATGCCAAGTGAATGAAGTCGGACAGAGAAAGACAAATACCGTCTGATTTCACTCGTAGGTGGGACCAAACAGACAACACAAAACACAAACTGAGTCACAAATACAGAGAACACATGGGTGGCTCCCCGGGGTGGGCAGAACCATGAAGGGGACCAACGGAGGCACAAGTCCCAGGGATGCAAAGTACAGCCCAGGGAACAGAGTCGGTAATACCCGAGTAACTTAAGGTCCCATAATGTGTAGAGATATCGAATCACTCTGATGCACACCCAAAACCAACAGGCCATTGTATGTCAATTACACTTCCATTTTTGAAAATACAAAGAGAAGTGAGAGAGAGAGATCGAGCTCTGGTGACCCATGCGGGCCGACCCAGGCAGAGCTGACCTCACTGAAGACTTTGGCCCGGGATCAACCTAAGAAATATACTATTTCTCGTCCTGTAAGGGTCCGTGTGTGTTCGAGCTGGGTCTCCCGGTTGCTCAGGACGACTCCAAGAAAGCACACGTGTGACCAGTGTCTCCGGCCAGTGGACTGCAGGTGGCCGGGGTGGACGCCAGGGAGCCAGGCCGCGTGGTCGTCCCGGTTCCTGGGCGCTGGCGCTGCGACCCCGCCTTGGTGGTCGGGCTGTCTGTGGGACTCAGCGCAGTGACCACAGGGACCCGCCCGGTGGGCTCTCACGTTTTATCCAAATGTTCTGTCTGTGTGCACGGGGAAGAGCTCTCAGATTAGATTTGAGGAACTTAGATGAGATTAGATTTAGGAACTTAGCTTAGATTTTAAAACGCTGACGGGACTTCTGCCGGGTGCCACACAGCTGGGCGTAAGGGATGCCGGGTTTTCAAAGTCAGGCCCTGCCCTTAGTAGCCTAGTAGGGGACACACGGGGACAATGCAGTTTGAATTCTATGTGAGGGTGTTCTCCAAAGTGCAGACTGTAACCCACTGGGGGTTCATGGAATCAATTTATTGGATCAAGAACTGCATTGAAAAATAATGGGAAACGAAAGAAAAATAACCATGAGACAGTAGGCGTGACTCTGAATGCAGTGGAATGATCAGGAAGGGGCGCCAGAATGTGTCTGAATGACCGGGCTGAGGCGTTCCACCTATTTGAAAGTGCTGGTGGTCAGACTTTAAGATTCAGTTCATTAAGTACAACCCTGAGGTGCACACACATGGGTACTGCCCAGATCCTCCCGGGATGAAGGGGTGTCTCCCTGACCTGCTGAAAGCCCCCAGCTGTCAGGCCCTGGCACACAGACTCAGCTGGGGAGAGTGCCGCCCCCCAGGTCATGCCCGTCTCCAGGCAGCCTGCATGGGACCCTGGGGGTAGAGGTCTGGCCCTCTTGCTCCAATCAAGGCGTTGCTGAAGGGCTGCCCAGCTTCTGAGCTGCCTACCCATAGCTGTGGCCTCCATGGAGACTGCAGAATATTCCAGCTCTCCTGCTGCCAAGCCTCCTTCCTTCCTCTCCCCTCAAGTTCCTTCCTTTCCCCAGGGGCACCCCTGACGGACCTCCTACACGCAGCCCTCTGACACGTAGCCTGCTTCCCCGGGGACCCTAGTGGGTCAGCGAGCTAGAGCTGGGACGGGGTCTGGAGCAGGGTCGCCCACTGTCTGCTGGCGACACAGAGTCAGAGGCCCCAGCCGGCTGGGGAGCATGATGGGGAGACCTCCCGCCGTGGGTGAGGCGCTGGACGGGATGCGTGGCTGGTGTGGTGCGTCAGGTGTCTGAGAAACGTAGGGAGGATGAATCCGTACACGGTGGGGCAGCAGAGGGCCTGACCTGCAGCAAGTCCAAAGGTGACTGACCTTGGCATGGCCAGGGGCAAAAGAAGGGGGTGCCCACGAGGTCACTACCCAGTCCGCAATCCAGAGACAGCAAGGCTTGGGTCCTTCAGCACCTTCACTATTAGCATTAACCTCTTGATTTGATTTCAACTGCATCGCACGTGACATCGGATCTCCAGGTTGAAGAGTTTCCTTCTATTCCTTATTATCGTTCAAATTGTAAGTCAGTGTTCTGTTCCACCAAATAAGCATCTCGGCGTCTTGCAGATATGACCACCTGTTGTTTTCCCGTCATGGCTTAATATGGTGAATTATGCTACTATATTTCCTGTTTAGACAGCTACTATAAAACCAAAGTTTGATTTTGTCTTGGTTCCAATGAAAGGAAAGGAGAGGAAAATGGGTACTAAGTCTGTACGCGTGAATTTTAAAAATGCTGGATTGGTCTACGCTGTCCGTTTCCCGGCTTCGTCCACGAGAGGGCCCCAGAGAAATGACACCCCCAGAACAGGGACATCTGCACCTGATCGGGGCTGTTGATACCATTCCCCAGTGAAAGGGACCAGCCGCTCCTGGGTGGACGTCTGATTCTGGAATCGAAGCAGGAAATACCCAAGACGAGCCTGGGGCACCTTCAAGAGCCAGAAAGTCAGAACACGTGAAACCAGGAATCCACACTGACGGGTCTGTTGGAGTGACCTGGAGGCAGCCGACAGGACGCCCGGTGACCAGAGCTGGGACAATTAGAGCAACGAAATGCAGACTACAGAATCAGGTTGTGATCCAAGTGTAAGTATTCACAAGTTCCCCGATACAGATAAATAGTGGAATAAAGAAACGAGTGGGGGAGAAGACCCGAATCTCCAGGTGGAGGAGTTCCGAGCAGTGTGTGTGGACTCTCCACTCACAGGCGTGGGTGCTCAGTGACTTCCTTCCCGACGGCGCAGCGTACGCAGCAGGGGAGAGAGTGACGGTGTGGTGGGGGCCTGACGCGCACCCCGCCAGGTGAGCAAGGCCAGCGTCATGGGGACGCGTCAGGTGGGGAGCTCGGGCCCCGACGCGCTGGGGTGGGAGGGCGCTTCACCCTGGGGTCCTCCTCCCAAGCCCACAGCCCAGTCTGACTGTGGCACACACACCGGACAGACCCCAACTGAGGGGCGTCCTAGGGCGTGCCTGACCCGTCTGCCTCGGAACTGTCCAGGTCATCAAGAACAAGGACAGTCCGGGAAGCTGTTGCAGCCGAAAGCAGCCTGCGGGGACGGGATGTCTAAACGGACGGGGGGTCCTGGCACAGGAGGGGGACACTGAGGAAAAACTAAGGAAATCGAATAAACTAATGGACTTTGGTTAGTAATGAGTAATCATCAGTACCAGCTTATTAATTCTAACAAGAGATTAATAGTGGGGGAAGCGGCAGGGGGGCTACGGGAACTCTTTACGGTCTTGTCACCTTTTCTCCCAAACCTAAAACTGTTCTAAAATAGAAAGCTCATTTACTTTTAAAAAAGTTTCCGGATGAGAGGTGCATCATTCTCCTGATATGAGATTGTGAGACGTTTAGATTCTAGTGCCTACGGGGGCCCCAGGGACAAAAAGATCCAATTAAGCGGAGAAAGTTCCTTAAACATCGGAGGCCAAGGGAAGCCGGTTCTCCGTCCCTCCGACGGCAGTGGGTCCCAGAGAGGGACTGCGCAGGGCACCACCAGGGCACACTGGGGATGAGAACAGGACCTTGAACCGCCTGGGAAAGCCATCAGATCACGCCTGGTGTCTATGAAAGCACCAAGACCCGCAGAAAGGCGAGTTGGGAGTGAAAGCTCATTTGCGGGTAGAGATGCCGAGGGCGCCAGGGCTGCGCTCCGGCGCTGTGCACCGCGCTCGTCCCGAGAACTCCACGCCTGCGTGCTGCGTGCTGCCTCGATAGGCATTTCCCAGATGTGTGTGTGTGTTGCTGGTCTCACTGCTGCACATTTGGGACCACGGGTACTACTATTTAATATTTTTCCTTAAGTCAACTTGCTTTTTTTCCCTCTTAGCTCCATTCTGAGCAACAGAATGTCATGGGTTCCTTGTGCTGATTATATTATTATGTATGTATCGCACACATTAAAATAAATACCTAACCAAACCCACCATTAAAAAATGCACAAAGGGGTGTCTGGGTGGCTCAATGGGTTAAGCGTCTGACTCTTGATCTCAGCTCAGGTCTCGATCTCAGGGTCCTGAGTTCAAGCCCCATGTTGGGCTCCATGCTGGGCGTGGGGTCTACTTAAAAAAAATGAATACAGGCTCTCATTCTGTCTACACTAAGAGGCAGAAACAATCCACAGTTTTGTCCTGAGCGATTCAGTACCAAGTTCTTCCTCAAGGATTCAGGGTTCATTCACCATGATGTTTCCTGTCTTCCATCAACAGCGCTGTGAACCCTGCCATTTATTTCATCGGGAGGCAGAAACCGAGGGCACCCCTCACGGGGGTCTCCAGGGAACCCTGGGTGAGGAGGCAGGGCAGGGGAGTGGCACCCGCCCTGCCGAACAGAGAGGACAGCCCCCCTGCCGGGTGGCAAGTTCCCAAGTGGGCCCGACGATCTCCTGGCAGAAGTCACACCTCCCGGTCAGCAAGCAGCAGCACCCCAACCAAGTCAGGCACCTGCAGAGTAAGTCCCGTCACAGCCTCCCCTTCATATAGAAACCGTGGACAAATTGCTGGAGCAGACTTCCCATGTGAAATGCACATCTTTGGGTCTTTTCAGCCTATTGTCAAATCACCCTTTGGAAAGCTCGTCAGGGGGCTGGTAGGGTCACACTTGCCAACCGTGGAGAGTCAGTGGTTTCAACCTTTGTCTTAAAATTCTGCTCGTTTTCAGTCTTGCACAAGTAATGCTGCTAAAATTCTTCTGGGTGTAGGTTGGCCCCTTGGAAATGGGGTGTCCTGGGGGGGATCGGAGGGGGAGACAAACCATGAGAGACTATGGACTCTGAAAAACAAACTGAGGGTTCTAGGGGGGAGGGGTGTAGGGGGATGGGTTAGCCCGGTGATGGGTATTAAGGAGGGCACGTTCTGCATGGAGCACTGGGTATTAGACGAGAACAATGAATCATGGAGCACTACATCAAAAACTAATAATGTATGGTATGGTGACTAACATAATAAAATTAAAAAAAAAAGAAATGGGGTGTCCCTTCAGCTTTGCCCATTTTTCTGGCATGTTCTAGGATCTTACTACAGGTTTTCTTCCTAGACTTCTAAGGAGTTCACCCCACTGGATGCAACATGCAACGTTTTCCAAAATTCTAGTTTTGTCTTTAGGATTCCAGTGAAATCTTTGTTGACGGAGTTCTGTCTGGAAGGACAACATGAAGCCAGTCACGAGTTTGGCTGCTTCGATAAACCCTTTGTGCAATGAGCCTTGTCTTCCGAGGCCCCTCAGATTGCTTTTGTTGTCGAAACTTGCAGGACCGTCCGGAGGGGAGGAGAAAGGCTCTAGGGGGTCTTGGGGCTCAGGAGTGTCCCCGGGACACAAGGAGGTCCCTGAGATTCTGAGCCAGCTCTGTGTTTGCCACGAGGCCTCATTCTCTTCTCCAAGAAACAGGCTGGGTCTTGTCTGTGCCTGCTCTGAAGACAGCCAGGATCCCTCAGAGACACACTTTTGGCTGCCAGGAAGCTGCTGGCTTCTCATTAGCTGAGCTCTGGCGACAACCCCATAACTGGGGGTCACCGTCCCGTAGCTGGGGGGACACTACCCTATAATGAGGCACTCTACCCTATAACTGGGGGGACACTATTCTGTAGCTGGGGGGAACAACCCTATTACCAGGGGGATACTACCCTGTAACGAGGGGGACACTGTCTTAAACTGGGTCACCGCCCTGTAGCTGGGGGGACACGACCCTATAACTGGGAACAATAACTGGGGGTCACCACCCTGTAGCTGGGGGGACATACGCTGTAACTAGGGGGACACTACCCTGTAGCCGGGGGGGGCCCGACGATGTCATGTGGTGTGCCTGCTCCCTCCCCAGGGAGTCAGCGAGGGCACCGTCCTGCCCGGGACACCCGTGGGGTGATGAGGCCTGCACTGCGTCCCCCTTGCTGACGGTCATCTCAGGGGGCGAAGTGGCACGAGGGTCCCCGCCTCAGCTGCTGGACCCCACGTTCACATCTCCTGGATCTCGTCTGTCACCACCCCCCTGGGCCAACGCTGGGGGGCCGCCGACAGGGTCAGGGAGAGCTGCCTGTGGGTCTGCACTGTCGGCTCCGCCAGCAACCAGCCTTCGAGGAGGGAGACCGCCCTCAGCGTCCCCAGGGCCATGTCGGCTCACAGAGGAGCTTTGACTGTTGGGTCTTTATTTCTGGACCCTCCCCGGTGGAGGACTGAATTTTCCTCCAAGAGTAAACTGCTTCTTGGCTTTAGGAAAAGCACCCTGACGGTGTCTCGGAAACACCGGGAATGAGCCACGGTTCTGGGGCTGGGGAGCCGGAGATTGGGGTGCTGGCGTGCTCCGGTGAGGCCCTGGCAGGGGGCTCTCTGGGGCCTCTTTCATAAGGCCGGGAACCTGCTCTCTGGGGTCACCTCCCCAAGGCCCCACCTCCTCACGCCATCACCTTGGGGATTAGAATTTCGACATCTGGTTTTGGGGGGACTCAGACATTCAGAGCGTAGCAATGGGCTTCTGGGTCTCTGAGGCCAAGGCTTTTTGGGAATGAGCAATAAATGGCTTTGCTTCCCTGTGTAAAAGGTTGTCTTCAGGTTGGCTTAAGTCACGAAATAATGGGCCTCTGGGGCTGGGGGGATGAATGGCTGTTTTGCTCCTGGGTTTGCGGGGGGCCCTGGATTCCAGGAATGGACACCATCTTATGGGGGCAGCCTTTGGGGAAGGAGAGAGATGTGTCGCTCCCTCTGCTTGGGCCCACACCTTCGGCGCAGCCTGATTCGTATTTAGCGGGCCTTTTGCTGTCACTGTGGGAAGGTGAGGGAAAGGTCTACCCACAGGCTTTGCAGGCCCATAGCCCATGGCAGCACCCCTGGGAACGGTCGCCTCAGACAGGAAGGCTGTGTGTTGTCTGGGGACCCACCACCCACTCTCCATGCCTCTCTAACACCTCCTGGTCCTCTGTGGGGGCCCCTGTGCTGTAGCTAACTGGTTTGGGGATGGGCGTGTGACCCAGCAGGAAAATACACACACTAATTTCCTGCTGGATTTACACCGGGGATTTCGCAGGGCTGGGGCCGTAGCGCCCCAATGTGGAGCATGAAGAGGCAGAGGACCTGAGCAGGGCAGGGGGAGGAGAGAACCAAGTTCTAAGGACATGTGCATACCCTGGATCCAGCCAGACCTGAAGCCATCACAAGCCCTGCACTGTCCCACATGTTAACCAATAAATTTCTTTTCTTGCTTACAAGTTTCTTTTCTTTGGTAAGGCTTTTGGGCAGGGAAAGCAGCACAGACCCCAAACTGACTGTGCTCTCTCCCCAGCAACAGGGGGACTGTGAGTGTGGCCAATCCCATCTCAGCTTCCCTCTGCACCAGGGAGGCTGCGATCCCCTGGGGCTTAGCCCCCAAGAGAGGATCCTAGGAATTGAGGGGGGCTTAGGAGGGGATGAAAGAGGAGGCTCCTCATCCCCACCCACCACATACATAGACTCTGCTCCCAGAAATCACATTCTCTTTACTTGAGCCTTTTTGTAGGGACCTAGAATGAACAGATCCCTGTCCCGTGAGATGTGAAACAAGATGCTGGCACGCTGCTCCAGGCAGGGGTGGCTGAGCCCCTGCTCACGGTCACTGGCGAGGCCCACCTCACATATGGGACCCTTGCGGGAGGGGCCCTCCAGGCAGGAGCCGGCGTCAGTCAACACCATCCAGGTCCTGACGGCCTCTGCTCTCGAGCTGGAGAACCTGGACGGACAAGACACACGAATGTCTACGCTGTCAAAACACACCGGTTCGCACCGAGCAAGGGTGGTGGTCACGGGACTGGATGAGCAGCCCGTGAGGCAGTACCCACGATGCTTGAGGACACGGGAAGGATGCAGAGCATGTGCACTGGTCAAGTCTGGGAGGACGTGCCTCAGCACATCACGGTCGTCCCTGCTAGATGCAGAGACCACAGCAGATTGTATCTCTACCTACGTGTGTCTTCTGAGGGGTCTACCTCTGCACGGCCTCCGAACCCCACTCCTGATTTGGGGGAACCCATTGCTGAGTGCGGGTGGGGGAGCCAAGCCCCACCTCTCACTGATACCTCGTCTGGAGGTGGGCTGTCCTGGGCACCCCTGGAAACCAGCAGTGTCCCCGCACTCTGCCCACCAGATGCCAATGACACAGACCCCACCCCAGACGCCATCCCCGGGAACATCTCCAGACAAGGCCTGCTGTCCCTGGGGGTGACCCCTCCCCCGAGAACCACGGCCCGGATGTGTAGTCTGACTCGGGGTCCATCCCCCAGATCCACGTCATCTACAGAGACGCCTCCCTCGGCCACCAGACAGATGGAGCGTCCGTCCGTCCCGCCGTGATCGCCGGCGCAACTCTGCACGCGTCCCAGCTTGTCACGGTCAGTGTATCGAGGGCCCCCCACTGGCCGGCTTCCCTCCCATGGGCTATGACTACCTGCGCCAGGAAGGGCGGTCCCACGTGCCCCGTGGCCTGGCTCCTGCCCTTGGCCTTGGGAAGGGAAGGCGGGACTTGCTTTACTAAACTGAACCTGCTAATCCTTCCTTCGCTGTATTATTAACTAGCAAAGGAAAGGGCAGCCGGGGGGGATGAGGAGACGAGAGCCTGTCTGGATCCTGGAGTTGTCTGGAAGCGACGGCAACGGGCCCCGCATCCACACGGCTGCTCGCTGAGTGACACGGCACAAAGAGCACACACTTGGCCCTTCGCGGACATGAGGACAGTAAACACCATCGCCGCAAACAGAAAGCTTTCCGGTCCTCAGCGGAAGCGAGCCGGTGTTTCCCCCACAGACGCCGGACACGGGGAAGAGCCGCCTGCGCCCCACTTACCGCATCCTCTATGCAGCGGAACTGCCAGGGCCAGCCGGCGCGGTACAGAAATGGCCGCAGGTCGAACCTGTTGTCGTCGGGGCTGTAGCTCTCCGCGTGGTACGCGGGTGTGAGCGTGGTCATTTTGTGTCTGTTCGCAGCGTACTTGGAGAAAAAGCGCCTCACTCCGTCGGCCACCTGGTGGGCGAGGACACGCGGGGCTGAGGCCCGCATCACACCGCACAGCTACCAGCCCTGCGCGCCAGCCTCCCCCAGGGCAGCGGTGGACGGATGTGCGCCCGGGCGGCTGGCTGGGCCGTCCCGCGTGCGTTCCCGCCCCAGCGCCCCAGGACGCCGCGTCAGCGGACCCAAGCGGGGTGCGCAGGAAGACGCACGGCATGAGGCTTCCAGGTGGTTCTGTGGGGACCACCGTGTGAGCCCCAACGGGCCCGACTGCGAGCCAGACAGCAGGCAGGGGCCCCAGTCGGAGGAGCCGACGATGGGGTGCTGTGTCGCGGGCGACAGAGCGCCTCCGTTCCAGGCCAGGGCGCACCGAGTCGCTCCTGGCAGCCAGACTACCCCCGCGGGCACTGCGTCTGTGGCCCCCTCTGCCGAGCGCCGCACGTGCCGTACCTGCCGCGGGGAACACACGTCTCTCCACATGGTGACGAGCTTGCAGAACATGCTGTAGGGCCCGGCCTTGGCGATCTTCCGGAGCCTGCCGTAGACGGACAGCTCCGTGTACGTCATGCCCATGTCCCCCTGCGGAGAGGGAGAGGCAGCAGGCCAGCGCTGGAGGACAGCTTGCGGCCCCAGTGCCCACGGACCTGAGACCTGGGGGTGGGCAGGTCCCCACGGGGCCACGAGCAGGAGCATGGGCTCACTCCCCCTCACCGCCTGGTGCCACGGAGCCGGCATTAGGAGAAAGGACCAGCCTGGTTTTGAGGGCTGTGACAGACTGAGCTCTGTCCATGCTCCAAACCCCAGAACCTGCAAACTGTGGGTTTATTTGGGAAAACAAAGGTCTTTGTGGATGTAATTAAGTGAAAGATCTTGAGATGAGACGGCCCTGGATGTGGGGGCTTTTATACGAGACAGAACGCCCGGGGAGAAACTGCATGAAGACAGGGTGGGGGGGCGTGGCTGAAGCCCAGGTAGCCCCGGGGAGCTGGACAGAGGACCCTCCCCTGGAGTGTCCCGCCAGGAGCGTGGCCTGTAGACGACCTGATTTCGGCCTCTGGGCCTCCAGAATGGTGAGAAGGTACGGGCCTCTCGTTTAAGGTGCCGGCCGGTGGGTTTGGCTCCAGCAGGCCCAGGAGGCCGAAGCCAGGACCAAGGCCAGGCAGGGCCCCCCTGCAGACCGGCCCTGCTCCCCGCCCCAGGGAGCCCGCTGTTCCTAAGGACAGACGGCTCAGCACAGATACCTGGGTCACACTGGCCACGCAACGCCCCAGGCCGGCTCAAAAGAGCCAGCCTCACACTGAGGCTCACACAAGCCCCTTTTGCATTTCTCAGTATTTGCTCTAATCCCCCCTCAGCTCCCACTGTGCCCCAGAATATACAGCCAGAGCCACATGAGAGAGTCAGATGGTGACGCTGACATTTCATGGCATGGCAGGACGGCCCTCACCTCCAACCAGGACCCCCTGTGACCAGGCCCTCCTCCCTACTCCCCATTGCCCACCCTGGCCTTCCCTCAGGCCTCAGCTCCAATGTCACCTCCTTGGGGTGGCCTGTCCTGACCCCTATCGGAGGGACACGGCCACCTTCGGGTCACCCGGGTCAATGTGTGGGCAGCACTAGGAGCCATCTGGGGCCCTCATGGTTACTTCCCGCTTGTGTGTCCCGGGGCCTCACATAAAAATGGCAGGCCCAGCTGGCTCACCGCTGAGCCCCAGGGCCTAGCGGGTCATGCCACGGACCTCCTTTACCGCTTTCCTCTGCGTGAGGTGAATATTTTCTGGTGCAACATTTAATTCCCTAGCTTCAACAATAATAGTTGGAGATTTAATACCCCACTTTCAATAATGCACAAAACTAGACCAAAAAACCAACAAGGGGAGAGAAAACTCAAAACCTACAAACTGACTAGACCTAACCGATCTCTCTAGGGTAGCGAACCACCCAAAAATGAAACTTGGAAAACAATTCCATTTACGGGAGAACAAAGAAGGTAACATGCTTAGAAATAAATAACAAAACAAGTGCACGCTCACGCTCTGAAAGCTACAAAACGTCGAGACAGTAAGAGGCCCGAAGCGAAGACGGAGACATGCCACGTCCAGGGCTCAGAATACCTCATATTCTCAGGGGGCAACACCTGCCAAATCGAGCTACAGACTCAGCGCACCTGCCGTGGAAATCCCAGTTGGCGCCGTGTGTGCGGCAGAAAATGACACCCTGATCTCAGAATTCATATGGAAATTCCGAGGGCCCAGAACAGCCAAAATTACGTTGAGAGAGTGACAAAGTGGGAGGACGCCCACTTGCCGATATCAAAACTTCCCACCAAGCTGCGGTGACTGAGTGAGTGCGGTTCTGGGACAGGGATGGACACACAGGTCAGTGGAACAGTCTGGAGATGGATCCACACCCTTACAGCCAACTGACTTCCACCAGGATGGCGAGACACTCCGCGGGAGAGCTGTCTCTTCAACAAGACGGCCAAGTGGGATCCCTTCCTCACACCACACACAAAAACTACCCCCACCAGGTCGCGGCCTTAAATACAAGACTAAATCTACAAACTCTTGGGATGAGCACAAGTAAATCTCTGTGTCCAAAGGCGCTGGAGGCAGAACGGTCAGTTGTCACAGACTCTGCAACGGCTCACGGCCACTCCAGCCTCGACCACGGAAGCTGCACACCCCAGCCTATGGCCCCGACCGGCCCTCATCGCTTGCAAGCCAGCATGGGATGCCAGGGTCAAGAGTGATTCTTGTGAGATCGCGCCCCTGCTACCTGCAAGAGACTTGCCCCACTCACCCCTCCGCCCGGGGGTCAGCCTCAAGAAGGCCGAATCGAAACGTCCAAGGTCAGCAGCGGGACAGGCGCTGAACCCTGGGCTCCCTGGTTGCTTGGGGCAGAAAGGAGGCCATGAAAGAGCCCAGCATGGACATGAGGAAGCAGGGAGATGGGGAACGGTGACAAAGCCACCAGCACTACCTCATCTGTCTGGGACACCCGTCCATCGGTCAAAGGCTCCAGCTCTGCGGTGGCTGGTGCTGCCAGGATGCTGCGGCCAAGACACACGGAGGTTAGCCGTGGTGGCTACTACAGAGCTCGTGAGCGTGGGGAGAAACCCCCAAACCAACTGTCCCAGGCGCAACGACTGGTCTCCAGCAATACCCCTGTCAACCCCGAGCTGGGGCTGGGCTTTCCTGGGGAGACAGACGTGGATGTCGGGGGGCTTTGTGACCTGGGGAAAGAACTGACGGCAGGGGCTACCCCACGGGCAGGTCATGCGTTCTTGTGGGGCCGTCCTGGGTGATGCAGGCCACCTAGGGGCACCTACCCACTAGATGCCATGAGCACACTGCTACCATCACCTACAAGGTCTAAAGACATCGCCCAAAGTCCCTGGGGGGCCCAGGGGAGCACTGACGCGAAGGGAGCTGCCAGGTCACGGCACCCCAAGTGCCCGCTGAAGGGCGGGACCGTTTCCAACAGGCAGGAGGGAGCTGTGGAAGGGGCCGATGCTGGGTGCAGCTGTGGTCTCGCGGGCGGCACTCACCCCTGCAGGGCAGGGAGCTGGAAGCGCTCCAGGCAGAACTGGACGAAGGTCTTCAGGTCCGTCTTGCTGATGCCACCGATGGGGTTGATGTCCGCACTGGAGCAGTCATATTTGGTCAGGTAGCCGAGGAGACTATGGGGATAGAACACAGGATTTCCACATGGCTAACCTGAGGGGCTGCAGATCCTGCCTGGGGTCCGAGCCCTTGTCAACACCCGCAGCCAGAGCTCGGCCAGCTGGAGGGTCTCAGACACGCCTGGCACAGCCGGAGCCGTCCGCAAAGGGGCCGAGGCGGCAGATGACCAAGGGGAGGTATTTGGCACTCCTCAGAAGGCGTGGGAGCCGGGAGACAGACCTGGGAATGCCTGGCGTCCAGCTGGGAGCAGCATGTCTGAAGGCCAGGGCTGGCAGAATGGGGGGCTGAGGGCTGAGCCCATGGCGGCCGGGCCACCTCCCCATGCCTGTGAGTTCCTCCTCCCAGATACCTCCTGCAGGGGGCTGAAGAGTGGCCTCCGAACACACCCACAACCTCTACCCAGAACCTGTGAACATGGGACCCCAAGGCCAATGGGGCTGCAGATGGGATTAAGGTGAAGACCTCGAGGTGAGGCTCTCATCCTGGATTGTCAGGTGGCCCTAAATGCACTCACAAGCATCCTTACGGGTCTAGGAGGAAGGTGGGCGGCAGGGCCGGAAGGTGCTGTGAGCCGGGAGGAGGGTAGAGATGCTGCCCCGCAGGCTCTGCTGGGGGAGGGAGGGACCCCGAGCTCCAGAAGGAACCAGCCCTGCCAACAACTTGAGTTTAGCCCAGTGAGATCCATACTGAACTGGGTTCGTACCGAATGGCGAAAGGACACTGTGCTTGGGCCACTGACTCCCTGGTCGTTCGCTACCCACACCGTCCAGGGGACGCCTCCCTCTACACCCACCTCTGGACAGCAGTTCTCCACCACATCCCCAGGCCCCCCCACCGCCCCCACCCTCCCACAAGGTGATTCCCGACCCCGCCATGTGTCCCTGGGCCCCCTTGCTGGTGGCCTTCCAAGGCCCAGCCTCTGCCTGTGTCGCCCAAGCCCACACTTCGACACCAGCACCAAAACAGCTGCTCGTTCTGCCTGATGTCCTGCGCCCGGTCTGGCTGAAAACACACCTGTCCCGTGAGCATGGGGCCCCCTCCACCCTCACAACTGACCTCCTGCTGCTTGAGAGAAAGACCCAGGTCTCGTTCCTCTTCCAGACTCCTGCCACAGAGCAGGGCCTCGGGCGTAAGACCCCCAGAGCACCCAACAGAGGAGCAGGCAAACCTGGTGCTGCCTTGAGTGGGGCTCCTCCCATCCACCCCGAGGTGGTCGCTCCACCGCTCCCCCTCCTGTTGAAGGGGCGGCTGAGTGGGGACAGGGTCTGCTGGCCAGAGGGGACGATGGGCTCCATCCCACCGTGTGCCTCCTCCAGCCTGCTCCGAGAAGCACCGGGAGCTGACAATGTTCGGCTGGGACAGCGCGCTAACAGGCAGGTTCACGGGCTCCAACAGCCGGCCCCCTCCACTCCCGTGAGCACAGGTAACGCCTGACGGCTGCCACCTTCCTGTCCTCCCTCGGCCCATGTGCCCCTGCCCCCCAAGCCGAACCTCTCGGGGCCGCGTCCACTCCCCTCCTGCTCTCTCTCGAGCTTCGCCGCCAGCTCCCTGCCCTGGCCTCTCCAGTAAAAAGCCGCCAGTGCTCCCCACTCCCCACCCGAGTGACAAGCACCAGCCACCCCGAAACAGCCCCTCTGCCCGGCTCTGGGCGCCTGTCCTCCTGGTTCCAAGCGCACCGGCTGGGTGCTCAGCGGCAGCTTCCTCGTATCGGAATCTGGGCCCCCCGACCCACTCCCTTCTCTGTCAACATTCAGTCCCACAGGCCCAGCTGCCCTCGTAGCTTTAAATGGCATTTCGCCGTTTGCAGACTTCCAGATTTGGGGGTGCGGCTCACACCGGGGCTCCAGAATCCCCGTATGACTGCCCACCACACACCTCCGTGGGCGTGTCTGGAAGACGTGTCAAAGCCGACGTTCCCGGCACTGGACCCTGAGCTCCCCACCCGCTTCCTGCGCCTCCACATCTGGCCAAACGCCAGTCCGTCCTTCTGGTGGCTCGGGTTGGCCTGGGCATCCTCACCCCACGTCTGGTCCACCAGCAAATCCTGTCGGTTCTCCCTGTGATGCCAAAATACACCAGGAGCCAAGCACGCCTTGCCGTCCCCCGGCCCCACCCCCCAGGCAGCGTGAACTGGTTGGTGCTAAGCACTGCTCTCCTTCTGGGAGTGAAAGCCTGGTCCATGCCAGGGGGATGGTGCCCATGTGACCAGCCCCCGGCGCAACCCCTGGGCACGGAGTCTCTGACACGCTTCCCTGCTGTCACAGGTGTGGCCGGGGGAGGAAGCACATTGGTGACGCTCCCCTGGGAGATGATTCTGGAAGCCTGGGCCTGGTTTTCTCCATGTGCCTTCCACTCTACAACCTTTGGCTGTAATCAACCACAGCCATGAGTATGGCCCGATGCTTGGTCCGTCTCCCAGCGGATCACGGGACACGGGGGTGACGGCTCATTCCTGCAGGCTCCACTGCACCAGGACGCGGAGTCTGTGGCTTACCCGGCCTCTGCCGCGTGCTCACTCCTCCTCACCTCTCCTTGCAGCTCCTCAGCTCCCGCGTCCCTCTCTCTCTGCCACCCTTGCCCGGCTCCCATGCTCCACACGCATATGCAGCTGGACACGGCTGGCTGCAAAGTGCAACCCCACCTCCGGGGCGTCCTTAGGGCTGGCACTGCCCGCCTGGTTCCCTGACCTGTCTCGCTCGCTCGTCACCACTCCCCTCAAATGCCCACCACCCGCCCCGCACCCCCGCTCGGCTGGTGACTGCTTCCTGCCTCGAGAGGGCAGTCGCAGCCCCGACCCTATACCCCCCCCCCCACCCGCATCTGGGCCGTCAGCTCTGCGGCCTCCTGCTGCTCCGTGGACACACTAGCTGGGCTCCCAATAAAGCCGGCCCCTCGCCTGGCCGCCCGCTCCCACCTCGTGACGGCACAGCAGCTGTCCACCCACGTCCCCCTTCCTCATCAGCAACGGCTAGACCTCTCTCATCAAACCTTAAGAAAACACCTTCCCCTGTCTCACTGCTCCTGCCAGCTTCCACCCTGCACCTCCCCTCTCCTGCAGGTGAAACTTCTAGAAAGAGCCGACCCGCGGTCCTCACCCACCACTCTCCTCCTACCTGTCCCAGCTGGGCTCCCGGGACCTCCCTCGGACAAGATGGGGCTTGCAGACAGGTGACAACCACTCTCTGTCCCGGTGGGCTCTCACCACAGGACATTTGCACAGGCTGTTCTCCTGGCTGCATTTCCCCTCCTCCTTTACAAACCAACTTTTCAGAGAGGCCTTCCCTGGCCACCCTACTTACAAGCCCAAATGCCCAAACTCTCCCCGCGCCTACCCTGGTTTTCTCTGTAGGCTTTCCACTTCCTACATATGTGATTAGTTTTCCTATTACCTGTCTCCTTCCACTAGAATAAAATGGGAATTAGTTTGCTGTTTTTTTCACAGCATCAAGAAGAGCACCTGACATGGGGCACACGTTTTATCAATTCCTTGAGTGAGCAAATCAGAACGCAACGGAACCAAAGTTAGGATGAGAAGTAACATTTAAACGAGAACCAGCACAGCAGAGACTCAGACTGGAGGCTCTACCCCGGTATGTGAGCAACGGAGGGATCGTAGACAGGGACGCAGCGAGGGACAGTCGTCCCAGCGGGGACAGGAAACAAAGACAACAGGGGAAGCACAACTGAAAAGTTTCTGCAGCTGTAGACAGACTTCTATGTCCCCGTAAGAGAGGCCTAGCTTTTAGCCTGGCTTTAAGCACCCAGAAGCCCATTCCCACCCTGGAATAAAAAAATCACTGTTATTTTTTGCTTAAATATTAAATTCCAGAAGACAACGGATAAGAATTGTGATGGGAAATATTGCAATAAAATAATTATGGTAGTGGCACCATATCAAACATGACAAGTCAAACTCGTGTTCAAAAGCAAAACAGAACACACCAATATTCTCAACTACATCAGGTTCGGGATATGCACCAGCCGTCACACTCCACCTGAAAAATCCTTTCCTTACAGAAACACCAGAGGTAACAAAAAAAGCAATGGAAATTGACAAAATGTGAACGAGAATGGGGAGAATTTTTTACCAGCTAAAGGGTGCTAATTTCAAATTGTCATAAGTAGGAAATAGGATCCAAAAGTACAATAATACTTAACGAAGAACACGTTTGCAGACGTGCAAGGACGTAGAAAGATTTAAGACACTCATGATACAGCTAGAAAGATGGATGGATGGATGACAGATGAGTGGACAGACTGATGGACAGATGGGTGGGTGAGTGGGACAATGG
Organism: Zalophus californianus; assembly: GCF_009762305.2. Lineage (NCBI taxonomy): Eukaryota > Metazoa > Chordata > Mammalia > Carnivora > Otariidae > Zalophus > Zalophus californianus. The sequence continues at coordinate 110,965,204 of NC_045605.1, read as the reverse complement.
ATGGACGGGTGGGTGGGTGGGTGGATGGACGGATGGACGGATGGATGGATGAATGGACAGGTGGGTGGATGGACAGATGGACGGATGGACGGATGGATGGATGGACTGATGCACAGATGAATAGATGAATAAGTGACAGATACATTTCTTGGCCCCCTCTGCTAACAAGGCCCGCCGGAGAGAAACGGAGAAACCAAGGCTGGAGGAGTCCTCCCAGCTTCCGCTGCTCACCCTAACAGTCAGCTGAAATTTATCTAGAGAACAATAGAGAGACTCTGAGTTTTTTCAACCAGTGAGCAATACAAGAAAGTATTTCAAATCCACATCAGAGATGAGATATCTGCTTGGGAGTGAAAATTGGACAGAGCAAGGACCTAGGACGCAGAGGAACTGCCCAGGAGAGAGATGGGTGAAACCAAGAGAGGTGGGGTGGGGAGACAGATTCCAGACCCAGTGCAAAGGAAGAGCCCCAAGGCGGGTGCAGCTGGTCTGAGCCGGGCCGGTGGGTGGGGAGCCAGAAGGAAACGGTGTTGACCTGTCTCCACATCCGAGTCATCGGGAAGGTTTGAAGTAATGACATGGCCTGTGCTGCGGGGTGATGTGACCCTCACAATGTGTGTCTTGCAGACGCAGTGAGAACGGGCGGGGGCCTGGAAACACCGTCTTGGGGAGCACGCACCCTTGGAGATCTGGGGTGCTCGGGAGTCGGGCACACGCACCTCTCATCCACGTTGGCCGATCCGAGCACCAGCAGTCCACCGTGAGCGCCCCGGGCCCAGAGGCTCAGCTGAGCGAAGAGATAGGCCACGACCATCCTTAGCCGAGCCTGGGGGACACGACAGGAAACATCACCCTATGCTGGACATGGGAGGACACACGCACACTGGCCCCTGCCCCCCATACAGCTCCAGGGAAAGGGGCTCCAAGTAGCGTAGATTTCTAGCGTCCAGAGAAAGCAGGGTCCTCCGGGCCTGACCGCTGCCACGACACTCAGGAACGCGTGGCGGGCGGCACCGTATCCCAGACAGACGGACCCGGAGCCGGGGAGCCGAGAGAGCTCCGGGCGGGATGGGGCTGCAGAGAAATCTCGGCCCCTTTTTGCACCCCCTTCACAGCCAGCGTTTCCGGAGGAGGGAAGGCCGCTGTGACCAAAAGAAAAGGGAGAGAGATGGGACAGCGCACAGCAGCTGGAGCCCAGGGTCCCTCTTTTCCTCCACCAACCAGCCAGTGTCTGGCTCCCCTGCGGGAGCCCCAGAGCTGGGGTGTGTGGAGCCACTCCCTGAAGATGCAGAACCCTCACACCTGCGTGTGCATGTCTCCCCCACCACCTCTAACGCACACGCTTGTGCACTCACACGCAAGCACACAAGCTTCCACCCAGGCAGCACTCTCGGACAACCCTGCGTCCTCTAGTTCTTGCACACTCACACACGGGTGCACGCACACCCTCAGCCTTGTCCATGAGGCCCCGGGCTCCCTGCGGCTCCCGCGCGGGGACAAGGGCCTGGCTGGGAGGCTCACCTGCACATTCTGCAGGGCCAGGTTCTCCCTGCTGCTTCCTCCGTGAACCGCGAACAGAGGCCTTTTACCCGTCACCAGGCTGAAGATGCCCATGACGGCCTTCACCGCTGGGTCGATGTTGAGACCGATGTGGTGGCTGCCGGGGAAAGGGCAGGGTGGGTGTGCACGGGTGTGTGCGTGCACATGTGGTAAAACACACGTAACCCCGGATTCACCATTCCAGCTGTGTGAAAGCGCATGCTCGGGGTGAGCTCACGGTGCTATGCAGCCGGCATCTCTATCCGGTTCCAGAACGCGCCTGCGCCCCAGGGAGCCTGGTGCCCGTCTGCACCCGCCCTGCTCTCTGTCCCTGTAGGGTCGCCTATTCTGGGCATTCCCGTGGTCCCTGATGCTTAGCACCTGGCGGATTTCACCGAGCATCACATTTTCCAGGGTTGTCAAGAGGTAGCAGGTGTCAGAGGGTCCTTCCTTTCTGAGGCTGACAGATACCCCATTCTCTGCTCAGAACTCATCTCGTTTACTCATCCATCTGTCACCCAACAGCTCGAGCTGCTTCTGCGCTCGGGCTACCGCGTGAGCCTGGGCACAAATGTCTGTTTGAGCCCGTTTTCAGCTCCTTGGGGGACGCGGCCAGGAGCAGCACGGCTTAGGGGCTTTAGCTGAGCTCGGCACAGGCAACGGGCAGCTCTGCACTGTTCCCCAAGCGGCAGAAGAAACGAAGAGCCCGAATGGACCGAGGCGCCCCATCGGGAGAGAGGCCGCCCCTCCCCCTTCCCCAGGTACAGGAAGCCCACTGGGTGGGAGAGGGTAGCGGCCAGCACAGAGCCTGCACACTCCCCAGAGCGGTGAGCGGGGTCCCGGGCTCCTACACGGGGGCGCCCACGAGCCCTGCTGGCTGGCGCCTAGGATGCAAGGATGAAGGGAAGGACGGGTGGCAATCAGACACAGCTAGGCTCTGGGTGGAACGGAAATGGTCTCCCTAAAACCTGGTTCACGAGAGACCGTAGCAACCTGCTCAACCCTGGACACGCATCTAAGCATGAGTGTGGGCTTGGGCGGGGCCTCAGGTGGCGCGGGTCCCGCCGCAGCAGCCCCCCAGTGCCGGCCACCCCCTCTACCTTCCGATCTGCCGGGCCAGCTCCCGGGCTCTGTCACACGTCTCCTGGGACGAGTTCTCACTGGCCATGTAGCAGGTGGTCAGCACACGCCCGCAGAGCTCCCGGGGGTCCTGGGGGGTGTAGCTGAGCTGGTCCACGATGACCCGGACGTCAGCCAGCACTTCCTGGTCTGAAAACCACCAGACGGCGGGTAGCAGGTAGCGGCCCCTGGCTGTGCACGGGGCTCAGAGCAGTGTCTCCACCTACAGAGCCTCTCCCTCGTGTTTCTGGCGGGCACGCCAAGGGGATGTTCGACACAGGGTGCATGGGGGAGGATTCTGACCCGGGTTTGCCTGAGCCCGAGGCCGGGGCCACACTGCCAGCGCCCAGCAGCGGGCGGAGGGCTTGATGGACACAGCCACATGGGCCCGAGCCCCAAGAAGGGGCTTTAATGGTCTGCTGTCCCCAGGTCCTGCTGGGACATCTGAGCACATCTGCAGAGCCTCCTTCCCCCATGATGGCCAGGACCCGGGGTTCTCCTCAGCCCAGTCCCCACCCCTGGAACCTTGCTTAGACCAGCGGACGCCACCTACTTCCGTGCTTCACGGCCTCGCAGACCTGGTGGCACATGGAGTAGACGAGGCAGGCGGTGGCTGCGCTGTCCACCCCGCCGCTCAGGGGCAAGAAAAACCCGGCCTGGAACGGGCCAACCAAAGGCAGGTGTGAGCAGAGCCTCGGAGGAGCAACTCAGCCCAAACTTAGCCCAGCTCCACCCACAGACGGTGGAGGGGAACAAAGATGCGCCACACATTTCAGATGGGTTTTCCAGAAGGAAAAGAGCCCTCTCGCCGTGAAGGGCTGTAAAGGGCATCTAGGACTCGCTCTGCCCAGTACAGACATCAGGTGCACGGGACCAGCAGGGGATGCTGTCTCATCACTCTGAGTGTCATCAGACAGGACTCCAGAGATGGAGCCAAATCTCCGTGTGCCCTCTGGCCTCTGCCTCACATAGACTAAGCTCCTGATGGACGCAGCATGAAAAAAAGAAAATCCCTAGGCTGCCATGGAATCAACCACAAGCACTGGACATCTTACCTGCCGGCTGCGTCTCAGAAAGTCCCAGAGCCAGCACGCGGGTCCGAGGCTGGAGAGCAAGGGGACACGTGAGGTCTGGGAGCCGCTGACCCGGTCTGCAGTTTACCTGGGGGCAGGGGCCCAGGCAGGAGCAGCACCAAGCAGAACTGCCAGGGGGAGGGGCCCTCCCGATTCACCAAGTCTCTGTGTTAAGCGCTTCACGGGAATTAATGCATTTTTGTCTCCCGATGGCCCTGGGAGGTAGGTGATGATCTTTTGGCCCCATTTTGAAACAGAAAAACTAAGACACGAAAAGGAAAGGACAAACAGGGCCTCTGTGCCCAAGGCCCCAGCACCAGGATGTGGCAGGGCTGGGTGAAGAAGCCAGGCCGACTGGCTGCACCCCCGACGCCCTCAACCCTGATGCCGCACGGCCTCCTCCTCACTGAATGGCCACCCCGGGCAGGTTCTGGGAACCAGCCGCCCACACTGCTCTGGCCCCTGCCCCCTGGCATGGTGCCCCGGGACCAGCACCACCCCCTCCCTCCCTGTGGGCAGAGGCCGCCCACCTGATCTCCTCCGCGGGACTGTGGTACTTCCACTCGACGGGCTCTGACGGCGGCTCCAGCAGGTCCTCGTGGCACGAGAGGGCGAAGTCCACCTTCACGCGGGGGTAGGGGCTCACCTTGCTGGCCTGCTGACGGAGATTTGCGACAACATGACGCCCCCGCAGCAGCAAGCCCCTGGGAACGGGCCTCAGAGCCTCAGTGGTGCCGTGGCTCCAAGCAGGATGGCTGGAGTCAGAAAGACAGATAGGACCCAGTGTTGGAAGCCTCGGACGTGGAGGGGCCTCTGCTGTGGATGGTCTGACAGTCCCTCCCAGATGAACGCACGGGGTGGCCGTGTGGCCCAGCAGCTCCCCTCCCAGGTGCACACCCGAGAGAAACCGTCCTCACGGGATCTCGTACACACGTTTGGAGAGCATCATTCATCACATAAAACAGACACGGTCCCCGTGTCCTCAGCGGCGGCTGGATCATCACTGTGTAGCACGCCCGTTCCGTGGGCCATTGTTTGGCTGTAAAAAGGCACGAAGCCCTGACGACCCTGTGGACGTTGTGCTCAGTGACAGAAGCCAGATGAAATTTCATGTACGTACAACGCCCACAACCCAGAGACCAAAGGCAGGCTGGTGGCTGTGCGGGGCAGGAGGGGGCTGCAGAGCGAGGCTAGCGGCTCTGAGTTTCTTTTGTGCTGACGTGCGGACGGCTGCACAACCCCATGAGGATGCCCGAAACCACCGCACCGTGGTGTGGCACGGGAATAACAGCTCAATAACGCAATCAGTAAATAAAGAATTTAAGAAGAGTCCCCGGGCGTTGTCAGGCACCAGCGTGTGTCCCTACGAACTCACCGCCAGGTTGCGAGATGAAATCTCCGCCCTGTAGCTTCGGACGTCCTCCAAATCCAACGTCGCGGTGAGGACTTCCTAGAGAAGGGGTTTCAAAGAGAAAGCGTGTCTCCTGTTTCTCCCACTCGCACATGTGATTTGGCTGTTCTCATGGGTGTGCCAAATTGCACAGAGTCACGCCTTCTAAGGCAGGACTGGGGACCTGTGGGCTCCCAGGGGCCCAGGGAGAGGGGACAGCCAGTGTTGTTGCTGACCCAAAGCCCTTCCCTCTCACTGTTGCCCCCAGAGCCCCCAGTGAACTCAGACACGTGGCAGCCTCAATCATGGCACAGGACCCGATTCTGCCGCGGGCTTCTGCCGTGGACTTCTGAGACAGCTTCTCCCCTCTTAAAACGACTCTCGGGAACAAGGGCCCCTTTTCTGCTTCACTCGTGGCTGTGTGGAGATGAGATGGCCAGAGCTGCTGCAGCCACCCTGTGATCAGGAGGAGAGGCAAGCCCAGATCCAAGCCCACACAGAGGAAGGCCGGGTTGGCGTACGGCAGAGAGGTGGAGCCACAGACCCGGCGATCCGCGCCAGGGGCCTGGATGTGCTGCCTGTGTGATCGCGGCGACACGTCCCTGCCTTCGCAGCCAGATGAGACAGGAGTATTACGAATAAAAAATACCACAAGACAGAAAAAGAATAAACTTTTAAAAAACAGTAAAAAAGAAAAAGTTTGAACTCATTTATATTATTCCTATCTTCATAAAAAATACTCCTAGCCAACTTATGTCACTAGAATACTGTGTCATTGCATGCAAGTCGGGGGCAGCGGGAGCTAGTCCTGTGCACCACTGCGTGACACGGGACACTCCTGCTAACAGGCCTGTGGGCATCTGCCGCTGTCAACACCGGGCCCGACCCAGGCTGGACACTTCCACAGAGAGAAACAGAAAATGGAGCTCATCTGTCCTTCGGTCCTCCTGTCATTTCCCAAAGTGATGGGCCACCAAGGTGAGCCACCGTACTTTCCACGTGAAAAAGCCAAGGGAAGAGTGAAGCCACAAAAAAACAAAAACCAAAAACTCTGGCTTGAATCTTTTTCATGAGAAGAAGGTCCCATTCCACTTTTCCCCAAAACAGGTTAGCATCAACATAAACGCCTGACCGAGGCATCCACGGTGCCAGCCAGCCCACGAGGTTCAGAAGACCCCGAGGAGCATGTCCTAGGGCATGGTCTGCAACTCTGCCGCTCTGTGCGACGGCTCTGTGCGCCACGCGATCTCTTCTGATCATTTTGGGCGGATCACGGAGGACATGGCAGGACAGCATGGCCCGAGGATGGTGATGCTCTCTCTCCCTGAACGCTCGGACAAAATCAGATAATTCCAGCCTGCGAGCCCCCTCGGGGAAAAGGGTGGCAACGGTCCTCGGGTTTTCGTGTGCTTACGGATCACCTGGGTATGTGCTTAAATTGCAGATCCCCAGGTATCCAGCCCTGAGGCCTGGCTGGGGCCCAGAGCCTGCAGGGACCCACACGCCTGCTTCTCCTGGTGCAGGTGACCCCAGTCCACTGCCAATCAGTCCTGGGCAAGGTGCCCGCGGCTCTGACATGCGGCCCAGTGTCCGGGCCACATCGACCTGGCCTGAAGACAGCTGAGCATTCCGACGTGGGGGCAGGGTGGTGTCAGGCCTATAGCTGACATGCACACGCCTGGACGCGTGGGCAAGAGCGAGTGGGTCTCAAGTGGCCTCACCGAGCTCCCCTCTGCTCCACTCCTGTGGATGAGGCCCCCCACCAAACGCCCCTCCTCGCTGTGAGGACCGGTGCCTGCTTATTCCCGAGGCGGCTCCAGCTCCACGTCCTCCCGGGGGACCCAGGGGTCCCTTGCTCTGCTGTCACCACACAGCCTGCTCCCCCTGGCGCAGTCACTCCCAGGGGCGTGCGTGAGCTCACTCTTACCACGTCGTCCAGGGAGAACTGGGCCCCCTGCGCAAAAATGCGGCCGTTCATCGCGATCAGGGCGCAGCCGTCATAGTAGAGCCGGTCCCCGTCACAGCCCTTCTGATTGGCCAGCAGGTAGATCCCCCCGTTCTGAAAACGCGAGTGGCAGCGGGATGTCACCTGCCCTTCCTCGGCCCTCCCGCCACACCATAAATAGCGCCCCTGCAGGGAAACTGCCTGCACGCAGCGGGGACCTGGGGGTGTGAGCCCGTGGCCACTGGACGCCGCGAACCAGGTGCCCTGCTCTACAGGCAGGGGTAGGAGCGCCTGCCTCCCTGGGGTGCGGCCAGGGTTAAAGGAGGTCAGGCAGGTGGGGCCCCAGAAGAGGAGCCCGTGCACGTTTGCTGAGCACGGGCCACAACTACGGGCACCGATGCCCACCACGCATCCTTGCCGCCTGGGCTCTGGGGACTCGGGCGTGTGGGACGCGGCGCCAGCTCGCAGCATGCACGCTCCAGCCTCGTGGCCCAACACCTACCTTGGTGGTGGCCATGGTCACCAGATCCACCCTGGCGTGGGCTTTGCGCAGCACGTGGTGGCTGCCCGAGGCGTTGGTGAAGATCTCCACGCCGTCCAGACCCATGTCCACATGCGGGCTGTGGGCAGAGGCGGTTGACAGGAAGTGACAGGCTGCGCGCCCTGCCCTGCCCTCCCAGCCCCGATGTCTCCACAGCCCAAGGCCACGCCGCCAGGGCTGCCGTGCACATGGGGCCGAGGCTGACCTGTGGGGCGTCCAGAGCTCCTCGCAGATCTCGCTCCCGATGCAGGTGTCCCAGGTGGCCAGTACTGCGTCTCCAAAGGGCACCGTCTCCTGCAGTCGGAGGACAAAGTGCACGAGATCCCTCGGCCATGGTCCGTCCGGGCTGCGCCCTGACCTCGCTGCCTTTCTTCTCCTCCCAGCCCCAGCGTGGGAGCATTCCCAGCCCGGGCAGCCCGGCACCACAGGGAAGCTCACTAGCCGGATGCTGTGCTCTGCGTGGCTGCAGGGCTCACTGTGGCTGTGACAAACTGTCACTCCACTCTTCAAGTTTCCTTGGCACAAATCCCCACGGTCATCTTCGTTATTAAGAGTAAAGGGTCTCAGGGCGCCTGGGTGGCTCAGTCGTTAAGCGTCTGCCTTTGGCTCGGGTCATGATCCCAGGGTCCTGGGATTGAGTCCCGCATCGGGCTCCCTGCTCGGCAGGATGCCTGCTTCTCCCTCTCCCACTCCCCCTGCTTGTGTTCCCTCTCTTGCTGTGTCTCTGTCAAATTAATAAAATCTTAAAACAAACAAAAAAAAAGAGTAAATGGTCTCATTTAGCTGGCCGTGGCACCGTGCACTTTTTTGCGTCACCCACACTCTCACCAGTCTGACCAGGTGGTCCCACCCCTGTGCCTGGAAGGACCTGAGGCTCATTTAAGAAACCTGAGCAAAGTCACCCAGCTCCCGAGTGGCAGGGCCAGAGTGCAAGTGTGTCCATCAGTAAGAACCACATTTACAAGCCACACGTGGCGGGAGCTCCCCGGGCAGGGGCAGAGCCACCCCGGGCTGCCAGACAGTCTGAGGAGGCCCTGAGCCTACCACGCGCTGACGGGTCACGTGGGTGTGGGAGGCTGCGGCGGCACGCTGACGCTCTGGTACAGGCCAGCCTCGGTCCAACTTGGCTACCTCCCTTCATCCCAGTGTTACAGAAGTGCCATCCCCTTGTTCAGCCAAGAAATAATCCCGAGGCCTGGAACACATCCTAGAACACTTGGCTTGGGCTCCCTGATGTGTGAGTTCGACACCCTTTACTGCTGACGGCGAGAGCCACAGTGTAAACCTGGCCCTTTCTTCTCTGATGCGTCCTGCTCCGGACAAGCTCACTCTTCGCTGTGGCTGTGAGGAGAGCCCTAACCCAGGACCCTCGCTGGCCGCCATGGGACTGCAGCGCCCCTGCACTCCTGGCAAACGTGAGCACATGGGCACGGCTGGAATCCACAAATCGTGAGAAAGCTCAGAGCAACAGGCTGGTAAACCATATATCCGAAGCCACGCTCACTGACTACCCCCCGGCCTGAACTGTCCACATGGAGCGGGTCCTGGGCTGTCCTTGCCTTGTTCCTGGACACACCCCTGAACCTTAATCCCGTTACCCGGGCCTTCAATCAACTACCAGGCAAAACCCTTCCAACTGCAGACTCTGTCCCACGTCAGCCTAGTGCATCTCCACTGGGATGGGTTTTAGGACATACTGCGATCCCAGAAGAATGAAATGGGGAGCATCCTACTGTCAGGACCGTCGCAGACACGTCTGTTTCAGACACACACACACACACACACACACACACACACACACACACACACACACACATCCTACTGTCAGGACCGTCGCAGACACGTCTGTTTCAGACACACACACACACACACACACACACACACACACACACACACACACACACACACACACACACACACACACACACACACACACACACACACACACACACACACACACACACACAGTCTGTTCTGGGTCACGACGATTTCAAAGCGTGCTCACTGCTGCAGTTCATGGTCAAATGAGTTTCCAGGTCACTTCGGAGGTGACCAGACCTGGCTGGGAGTCCCTGCCCAAACCTCAGCCGTGCCCATCCCTGTCTGCGCAGGAGGCGCCGAGCCCAAGCTGGCCTCTGGAAGGGCCTCGCTCACGAATCAAAGCTCGTGCCAGAAACACAGTCCAGCTCCCAAGCAGAGGTAGCCTCCATCCGGGGGCCAGGGCGGCCACTGTCCTCCAGGGAAAAGGCAGGAGGAAGCCACTGATGGCCAAGAGGCAAATGGAGCCAGGCCCTGGTGGGAATCCGGGGAGAGGAACCGTGCTCCAGCGCAGGTCCGTCCCTAAGCTCCAGCCGCATCCCTGCGAACCCCTCCACCGGAGAGATTCTGTAAATCGCCACGAGCTACCTGGAGTGTAGTCATTAGGGGTACAGAGAACTCGGTGTTGTGGGCTCAACTGTGTCCTGCTCAGATTCCTATGTTGGAGCCCTGACCCCCAGCACCTCAGAACCTGACCGTATCTGGAGCTGGGGCCTTTACAGAGGTGATCGAGGTGACACGGGGTCACCGGGGTGGCCCTGATCCCATGTGACCGGAGTCCTTACCAGAAAAGGACATCAGGACACAGACCCGCACGGAGGGACGACCCCGTGAGGACCCAGGGAGAGCACGCCGTCCACACACGAGGACAGAGGCCTCGGGAGGACCCCGCCCTGCCTGCGCCTGCACCTCGGGCGTCGGCCTCTGGGACTGAGAGTTATCTGTTATTCAACAACGTCCCCTCCATCTGAGGTGCTTTTTTATGGCAACCTGAGCAAATTAATATAGCTGGCGACCAGCATGGGAACTGAGGCAGAACTAGAGAAGTCAGGGCCCCCCTAGAGCACCCCCTCTGTGCCCCGGCTTCCAACCACCTGTGGGAAGTGGAGAGAACAGGGTTCCAGCTGTCACCCCAGCAGCTTCCCGTAGGAAGAGGATGGACGCGGCCCCCAGATCAGGCTGGACGATCACAGCTCTGAAGGCCGGGCCAGCCAGGTCCAAAACACATGACAGATGTCCAATGCTGGTTCTTCAGACTGAATAGGGAACCACGTAAAGTCTTCCTAAAGTTTTGTAACTAGAACCCCTCCCCCTGCCCAAACTTGGCTTCTTGGGTGGTCCCTTGGCCCGGGCAGCAGTCCCAGCAAGAAAGAGCCCGCTGGGTTGCCTGGGTGGCTCAGTCGTTGAGCGTCTGCCTTCAGCTCAGGTCATGGTCCCAGGGTCCTGGGATCGAGCCCCGCATCAGGCTCCCTGCTCGGTGGGAAGCCTGCTTCTCCCTCTCCCTCTCCCTCTCCCCCTGCTTGTGTTCCCTCTCTCGCTGTGTCTCTTTCTGTCAAATAAACAAAATCTTAAAAAAAAAAAAAAAAGAAAGAGCCTGCTAAGGTGGGGGGGGACCCCTCCCCCAGCTCCCGGAGTACCCCAGCTCCCCTGGTATCCCAGCAGGTGAGCTGGAGGAGAGAGAGAGGCACGAACAGGCAGAGCATCACTGACGTAAGAGAAAGGAGGCGCCCAGCACGCCCCGGGGTTCCAGCCTCCCTACTTGCACAGGAATCTCTCCCCTTGTTTGGTTTTATTCCTTCACCAGTCAGGGTGGGTTCTGGGGCCTTGACCCGAACGGTCCTGCCCCACATGGTGCCCTGTTAGCCTAGAACAGTGACATCTGGCTGGAAAATGAGATCTACTCCCAGACACTCACCTGCTTTGTCACGTCCTGTATCATCCGGGGGAGAAAATACTCCTCTGTTTGCCTGGGGAGGGAAACACCACAGACCTGAGGACGAGCATCTTGGAAAGCAGGACAGATGGCATCCCAATGCGAGCAAATGCCAACACGGGAGCTTTGAACCCACGAATCGGCAGAGGGCTGTCAGCTGCTCACACGTGCCTCAACTATCCCTTCAGAGAAAGGGAAGCATGTAGGGTGAACACAGAAAGCTCCGGTGCACTTTCCTTGTGGACACCATGGTGCCCAGGGGGCTCCGACCGACTCGGCTTCCCTGCGCCTTGCTGTCCAGAGCTCCTGAGACACGTCACAGGCATTCTCTACAGGGTGGGCACGTTCCCCCAGGGAGAAATCCAGCTGGAATTCCTGATCAAAGTTTCTGAGTCCGAAAGATCACACTGCATTAACCCAACGCACAACTGCAAACCCATGTTATCACCGAGATGATAGTCTCCCGACGGCACAAGACAGACAGAGTCTGATACACAACTTCGGTACAAGGCCTCCCAAGGGGCTACGCGGAGAGCTAGAATGTAAGAAATACAGGGTTCACAGATCCGACCTCAAATAGGCTGTTACAAGACGCACCACTAAAACGTTTATTTACGTATATTTCTTTTTTCTTTCTGAGAAATGCACAAGAACCTTCCAGGATGACTTTAGCAGCTTTTACTTAAATTGTAACGCTCAGAAATTGGAGGGTGCTGCCTTCTCTCCTGCGCTAAGGACGGGGACAGGGACACTCGACACTGCTGACCTCCGAGCCGCCCTGCCATCCCACAGTGAACTCTCTATCCACCGTGGGCAGGTTTGTTCTCGGCGATGTCACTATGTCAAAATTCTCTTTAAGGGGAAGACCCCCCACCCCCCACCAAGGTTTCTCCTTTCCTCTCCTTCCCCTCCACCCCCACCAAGACCCACTGAGTACCAGACGAAAGCAACACCACCAGGAGATGGTATGGGCTCACCTCCATGACCACTCTCTGCTCCAAAGCCAGTGAGCACCTCGTAGGTGGCCGGAGAGCTTCTCCAGGGTTCATCAAGAGCCAAAATATCATGAGTAAAAGTCCCGCACTGTAGCCTGTCACCCAAAGCCTAGCTCAGGCTGGTCCGACTTCCTCCCACGGTCCCCACACCTGACTCCTCTGCATGGCCTGAGCCTTTCTCTAGCTGGATGCCCTTTCTTCCCAGCCAACATCCTATGGAAAAAACCTCGCTGCGGACTCCTGCCAAGAAACCAGTTTTGGCCATGCTGATTGCAAGACTTCTCCACCCCCAAGGAGCTACAAGAGCCCCTGTGATCTCTGTCTCACTGTGCTTAAACCTGGGGGTACATCTAAAAACATAAGGGAAATGAGCAGATTCTTAAATTTCCTGCAGTCAAGACCCAGGTTATTTTTTTCTGTTGTCTTAGGAGACCTGAACTGTCATGTGGTCATTACCGAGGTGGGGACAAAGTAACATGCCCAGTTATGGAAACCACACTGGCACAGCGCCCAGAGAGTAAAAGTCTCTCGTTTCCACGGTGCCTAAGTGTGAGCCGGCTGCTCCAGCTCGGTGCCCACCACCACCCCTTCCAGGGGCACAATCATGAGAGCGACCGTCTGAGGGAGTCACCATGAGGCCCACACACCACACGACAGAGACGGGCGATCCCAGACTCCCAGGAAATTCAGAGACAACATGCCCCAATAAAAGATCTCAAAGAAGAGACGATCAGACAGTGGAAAAAGAAAAAGCGAGCCTGCAAACGGTGAAAAGGATCTGAAAAACTGCAAACGTGCACAGATCTGAAGAACGGAGCCTCCTGCGAGCACGGCACAGAGGACAGATTTAGGGGAATGAACCCCAAGGGAAAATACAGGTACGTGGGCAGAGAGCAGACGAAAGACTGGGGCCTGTGATGGCCGACATCGAAGGCTCCTGGACAAGAAGAGCAAAGAACAAAGGCCTCTGAAAATGTTCCCAAAATTAAAGTCCCGACAGTAGGAGCACCTGGGTGGCTCAGATGGTTAAGCGTCTGCCTTCGGCTCAGGTCATGACCCCAGGGTCCTAGGATGGAGCCCTGCATCAGCTCCCTGCTCAGCAGAGAGTCTGCTTCTCCCCCTGCCCCTCCCCCTGCTCGTACAATCTTGCTTTCTCTCGAATAAATAAATCAATCTTTAAAAAAATTAAAGTCCTGATGGTCAGGTCAAAACCACTGGGCACACATGGTTAGGACAGCAGAGGCCCAGCACGGACGAAGCCCTGCCCGCGGAGGAATGGCCCCGCCAGCAGCTTCGCACCCTTATGGCCGGCGGTCGGTGCACCTGCTCTCGGCCTTGACGTGACTCACACTGTCCCCACTCTGTCCACACCCTGCTGCTTGCTGTGGATGTCCCGCCTCACCCCTGCCTCATCCCTGTGAGGTGCCCACAGGCTCAAGGCACACGGCGGGGGCGGGGGGGCGCTGCCCTCTACAAGACCCCTTAAAGCAGTGCCCTCACCAGGACCTGGCACTCTCCAACCTTTTAATTTTACCGCTTGGGGGGCACAGGAAGAAATCTCACCACGGTGCCTGTTGATATCGGCCTGATTTCTAGCAATATCCAACATCGATTCACACGTTTGTTTTTTGCTTCTATCAAATTTCTCCTTTGCTCTTTGTACCTTTATTTTTCTGTTTGAGTTTCTCTGAATATTTTTTCTGTTTTTATTGATTCAGGAGTCATTTAAATCCCTGAGCAATAACCTTTGGGCATTCGGCAAATATTTGCTGGGTCCCCACCACCTGCCAGCACCCTTCTCAGAACCAAGGAAACCACAAGGACACGGATGCCATGTCAACACCTGCCACGCACCACGCTCAGCGCTTTACACACAGACTCTGTCATCCCCACAACCACAGCCCTACGGGATCACCGCCGTGACTGTCCCCAAGGCGCAGAGAGATCGGGTCGCTCTGCTGGCCCGAAGTGGCCCAGCTGAGTGGCAGAGGCAGGTCTGACCTCCCAACTCCAGAGACACCTGCTCTGTAAGGGCTGCAAACTAGCCCCTGTGCGGGTCAGTCAAGGAGGGTGCTCAAAAAAGGTGCTTTACATACGAAAGCATGAGAAAATGAGAAACAGCTCTCAAAATGAAAAATAAGATAGCTAAATTTAAATTTCAGTAGAGACAGAGAGTAAGATGATGGAACCTTCTAGAATGTGGGAAAGAAAAGCTAAGACGACTAGAGAAATGGTCCAGGAAATCGAATCCCCGGTCAAGAGGCGTTCCAGAAACAGAAAATAGAACAGAAACTCACCCAGAAAGGACAGCCTTTCCCAAAACTAAGGGACCAGGGTCTCTGCGTCAGAGGGCCACAGAGGGCCCCACACGAGGGCCCAAAGACCCACACCAAGGCCCATATAACAAAATTTTAAAAGACCAAAGATGAAGAGAAGCTTCTCCACGTGCCCAGGAGAAAAGAAAATCATCACATGAGAGTGAAGACTCCGAGTAGCGCCAGGCTTCTCCCCAGCAAGAGCACAAGCCAAAGGCAATCCTATACACGATACGTTTAAAACCATGCAGAAAAGTTATTTTTAACCTAGGATTTTTTTCTTTTAATTCTGCAAAACTATTCATCACGTGTACGAGTCCAACAAAGACGTCTGCAAGCAGGCAAGATGTTAAACAGTTCACCTTTGGTGGATCGTTGCTTAGAAAGTAGGACGTTATGATTTATCATAAGAAATATATTTGGTCTTCCTGGCACTGAGCTCCTAAAGCCCTTGGATTTTCCGGAGATAAGAGCCGTAAAGGTGTTTTTACGTTAATGGTGCCAGTGGGAAAGGCCCTCTGGTTGCCAGGGGAGCCAAGCCAGGGATCAGGAAGTTAGAGCTTTTGGACCCACCTCCAGACCTGGGGAGGGAGCCAGACTGGGGGTTGAGTTCAGTGGCCAAAGGCCAATGATTTCATGAATCATGCCTTGTAACGAAGCCTCCAGAAAACTGCAAAGAATGAGGTTTGGGGAGTTCTTGGGTTGGCGACCATGTGGAGATCCGGGGAGAGCAGTGCACCTCCAGAGCCCGCCCCGTGCATCTCTCCCACTTGGCTGTCCTGATTATAACCTCTTAGAGTAAACTGTGATCTGGAAGTCAACCTCAGAAGGGGGTGGTGGGAACCTCGGGAATATACTAGAAGCCACATGCCAGCAAATGAGCAACTCGTCACAGACAGTGATGCAGGGGGCTGGTCAGCCCAGGACAGCGAGACGTCCCACAGAACTGTGCAGGAAGAGGGTGGTGAAAGTACAGAAAACCCCGAAGTTTTCCTACACACAACTATGCAGCATTTGAGGACACAACATTGAAAGCTGAACCTGCAGCAGCACCAGTACCACATAAACACCGGGAATCCCAGCGAGAACAGCGGACAGGTTTCGCGCCCAGGGGTGACCATGCCCCCAGGGGACATTTGCCAAAGTCAGGAGACATCCAAGGCTGTCACAGACTACCTACGGGGGAGGCCAGGCAGGCTGCCGCACCACTTGCCATGCAAAGGACAGCCCGAGGCTGCGGTGGACACCCTGGAGTACAGGATGACTCCGGACATGAGATGCCCGATGGGCCACGGTGGATGACCTTTCTGTAATCAATCGGCTGTACTGTAACCATCAGCCTCAAGACAGCTGTACCTAAAATGTCAGGAACTTGCCCCCAATTCTCACGTAACTCCCCCAGGATGCGGACCACGACTCTGCCCAGGGAAGACATGAAACAAGCATCCGCAGAGAGGCCACAACCCGTGCTTCCCTGCTCGGGGCACCGGGGACTCACCGGTTCCGTGACCATGGGGTGAACCAGCGCAGTTCCCGATAGTTGCCTTCATTGGCCAAGGCCATTTTGGGTCTGATGAGCAGGATCTTCCTACAGGGAGGAAAACAGAATGGCTCCTGAGATGAACACCCAGTCACAAGGGGCAGCCCACAGGTCCACCCTCCCCTGACGGTGGATGATGACTGAGCCGCCAAGACCCAGCAGGTGTGCTGAGCTGTGCGGGCAGCTGACATCCGGGATCCACCAGGAGAGCAGGACACACCACCCTCCCCTGAACGGCAGCAGCCGTACCCTGGGGTCTCTCTCCTTCTAATACCCGAAGGTGACCGTGGTGGGCAGAGGCCAGGAGAAGCAGTGACACTTGGGTCACCTGCCTGTATGTCGGCCCTCACTAAGGACCGGACATTGCCGGAAGCTGCCTCCTAGCACGTGGCTCCCAGGGAGCATGGGTTTCAGCGACCTTGTGGTTCCCAGGGAGCATGCAGTTCCAGCGACCATGCGGTTCCCATGGACCACGCCGCAGAGCAGCAGAGCCTGGGGGAGGTGGTGCGCCGCGCACTCTCTCCCGACCGCCACCTACCTGTTGAGAAATATCACCCTGCAGTTGTAGCGGACATTCCGGTGCATGACAGGCCTGTGGAGAGAGGGGGCACACACGTGTCTGTGAACAGCAAAATCCTATGTCCGTTTTAGTACGAAGCCTCCTCGAGCCCTGGAGGAGAAGCAGAAGTCTCCCCTCTAGTTTTCTCAGAGGGTTTCTGCCCTGGAATAGGCTCTAAAGCAGGAGAGACTCTTCCAGTGGAGCGCAATCATTCCCTCAGGGCTCTTCCTCTCTCCTGGAACGTTCTCAGACCTTCCAGTGGCTGCCGCCCCATCTGCACGCAGCCCTGTCACCGTGTCACCTCTCCGGCCCCAGCGCCTTCCTGGTTCTCCTTCAGAGCACCTCCTGACCTGTGGCCTGCACCCCTTCCATTTGCCCACCACTCTGTCTGGACCCCTCCCACAGACATCGCGCTTCACATCTCCCCCCTTGTGTCCTCTGCAGGAAGCGGGGCGCCCCGCTATGGGGAAGCTGGCCAGGTATCAAGGACGTCACGATAAAATTACTGTTTTGTTTAGAATCTTATTATGTGTCCAAATAAATATTAGATGTGAAAATAAAATATCTTTATAAGTATGACTTGATGTTTTAAGAATAAAAACCAGAAAAATAAAAATAGGATTATAGGGCGCCTGGGTGGCTGAGTCGGTTGAGCGTCTGATGCTTGATTTCGGCCTGAGTCATGGTCTCGGGCCCCGCACCCGACTCCCAGCTCAGCGAGGTGTCTGCTTCTCTCCCTGTCCCTCTGCCCCACCTCCTTCTCCCTCTCTCAAATAAACAAATAAATCTTTTTAAAAAGTAGGATTATAAACTCCAAGCCAACAGAAGAGAGCGGAGCACAGAAAAGCAACCAAATACAAGGGAAACCCAGAGGGAGACAAGAGGGCCCGAGCAGGCCTACGCCCCTGCGGCAGCTGAATCAGGAGGCGCAGGCACGTCCACGTCCTAATTCCTGGAGCCAGGAATTGTAGTGTAAGCCCCTCACATGGCGACAGGGGCTTTGCACACCCTGAGATGGGGAGATTATTCTGGACTACCTGGGTCGCTCAACGTAGTCACCAGGTCCTTACACGGGGAGGCGGGGGTCAGAGGGGGAGCAGAGGTGTGGGGGACCACTGCCGGCTCTGAAGGTGGACCAGGGGTCCCAAGGGATGCAGGGGCCTCTCCAAGCAGGATTGTTCCCCAAGAGCCTCCAGGACCCAGCCTGGCTGAACCATTTTTCAGACGACTTCTGATGTCCACAAACATAAGACAAAAAACTTGTGTTGCTTTTGTGTCTTACGTTTGTAGTCATTTGTCACAGCAGCGATAGGAAACATCCAAAATCATGATAAACATGAATAAACTGGGTTAAAAATCCCATCTGTGACCTGTATCTCTGAACCAAATAATACGTATGTTAAAAAAGAAAAGAAAAGAAAAGAAAATAGCAGGAGGGGAAGAATGAAGGGGGTAAATCGGAGGGGGAGACAAACCATGAGAGACGATGGACTCTGAGAAACAAACTGAGGGTTCTAGGGGGGAGCGGGTGGGGGGATGGGTTAGCCCGGTGATGGGTATTAAGGAGGGCACGTTCTGCGTGGAGCACTGGGTGTTACGCACAAACAATGAATCATGGAACACTACATCAAGAACTAATGATGTAATGTATGGTGGTTAACAGAACATAATCAAATTAAAAAAAGAAGAAGAAAAAATCCTGTCTGTGAGCTGCTGGAATGAGGCCCCAATAAACACATGTCACAGCGACGTGGAAGGACGTGGTGGGCACACGCAAGGCTGCGCTAAGAGGAAAGCAAACATGGCTCTACTTCCGTCACAGGCAGAACCGGACCTGGAGATACAAACAGGAACGACACACAAACCCACTGAGGGGCTCTGGCTTTGCAAGGATGGCCCACACACAGGACAGTAGCGGAATCCCACCCGTATGAGCTGCGCCTGGGGACCCGCCTGCTACGTACCCACGCCGTACACTCCTGCCCGTGGGGACCTGCCCGCTACGTACCCACGCCGTACACACCTGCCCGTGGGGACCCGCCCGCTACGTACCCACGCCGTACACTCCTGCCCGTGGGGACCCGCCCGCTACGTACCCACGCCGTACACACCTGCCCGTGGGGACCCGCCCGCTACGTACCCACGCCGTACACTCCTGCCCGTGGGGACCTGCCCGCTACGTACCCACGCCGTACACTCCTGCCCGTGGGGACCCGCCTGCTATGTGCCCACGCGTACACTCCTGCCCGTGGGGACCCGCCTGCTACGTGCCCACGCCGTACACTCCTGCCCGTGGGGACCCGCCTGCTATGTGCCCACGCCGTACACTCCTGCCCGTGGGGACCTGCCCGCTACGTACCCACGCCGTACACTCCTGCCCGTGGGGACCTGCCCGCTACGTACCCACGCCGTACACTCCTGCCCGTGGGGACCCGCCTGCTACGTACCCACGCCGTACACTCCTGCCCGTGGGGACCTGCCCGCTACGTACCCACGCCGTACACTCCTGCCCGTGGGGACCCGCTTGCTACGTGCCCACGTGTACACTCCTGCCCGTGGGGACCCGCCTGCTACGTACCCACGCCGTACACTCCTGCCCGTGGGGACCTGCCTGCTACGTACCCACGCCGTACACTCCTGCCCGTGGGGACCCGCCTGCTACGTGCCCACGCGTACACTCCTGCCCGTGGGGACCCGCCTGCTACGTACCCACGCCGTACACTCCTGCCCGTGGGGACCTGCCCGCTACGTGCCCACGCGTACACTCCTTCCCGTGGGGACCCGCCTGCTATGTGCCCACGCATACACTCCTGCCCGTGGGGACCTGCCCGCTACGTACCCACGCCGTACACTCCTGCCCGTGGGGACCTGCCTGCTATGTGCCCACGCCGTACACTCCTGCCCGTGGGGACCTGCCCGCTACGTACCCACGCCGTACACTCCTGCCCGTGGGGACCTGCCCGCTACGTACCCACGCCGTACACTCCTGCCCGTGGGGACCCGCCCGCTACGTACCCACGCCGTACACACCTGCGCCTGGGGACCCTGCCCCTATACCTATGCCCTACACCCATGTGCCTATCGGCCCTGCCCCCTACACCCACTCCATATACACCTACACCTGCGGACCCCACCCCCTACGCTCACGCCTACCTGCACCTGTGGAACCCACCCCTACGCACCTGGGCCCTGGACCCCACCCCCTAAGTGCCCGCGCCATATGGAACCTGCCCCCTACATACCCGCACCGTATACACCTGCTCCTCTGGACCCCGACGCCTACGTACCCGGCCGCTACACACCTGTGCCTGTGGACCCCACCCCTACATACCTACGCCATGTACAACTGCACCTACGGAAACTGCACCATCTGGAACCATATGGTCTGCGTGTTGATGTGGAGTGATGTGGTGTCATCCCAAGAATTACCATTAAGTGAAGAAAGTTCCATATGTGTGACGGGGTAAACACTATGCTCCCACTATGCACGGTGTGCTCCCACACGGGCAGGAGCTTCTCGGGGAACCTGTAAAAGCTGCTTCCTAGAGCTGCCTCCGTTGGGGGACTTAGGGGTCTACAGGCTGGGGGGCGTACAAAACCCACTTTTCAACGTAAGACCTTTTGTATCTTTGAACCGTGCAGATCCCGCATCCCTGAAGGTACGACAGCTCGCACCCTGAACCTTCCTTGTTTTCTGAGCTTGCCTTCCCGGATGTGCGCGTTGGCACTTACAGTCCCACGTCACAGATGATATCCTGAGTGACCGGAGATTCCAGAAGGGCAGCCAGGACTTGGAGCGAATGCAAGAGGGTGTCCGACTCGTAGTAATGATCCCAACACCCGTAGCCACTGCAGAGGAAGGGAGCAGGCGGATGAGCCCCAGAGACACACTGGGGGAGTGGGGAGGGGCGGCAGGGGCCCACGGGCCACTGGGGTCAGAACGTGCAGGGGTGCAACCAGCGATTCCACTGTGCAGCCAGAGTTAGGATCACAGCTACAAAAGAGGACGCATTTCCCCAGAAACGAAGAAACCTCTGTCCCTAGGCTCTTTTTTCCTAGCGTTAAGTTACAACAAGAGATTATCTCTTGTGTCAACGTGTCTGCCTGTGGACGTTTTTTTAACTTTTAACGTAGCCAAAATCACATTGATCTACAAAGCTGAACCTACAGAAACATGTTCCTCAGACACGGAAGATCATTAATATCATTCCATTATCACTCACAGAGCGACTCCTAGTTTTTGCTGTGGTTTTTGCTGGTAGCAGACTGGATGGCGTCCCCCAAAAAGCTGTGTCCACCTCCTAACCGCCGGAGCCCGTGAATGTGACCGTACTGGGGAAAGGGTCTTCACAGAGGTTATTAAGGATCTAAAGATGAGATGAGCCTGAATGACCTAGGCAGGTGCTGAATCCAACAGGAGGAGGAGGAGACACGGAGGGGGGTCGCGTGAGGACGGAGCTAGGCAGGACGAGCCACAGGACGAGGGGTGGGAGCGGAAGCCAGAGGAGGCAGGACGGATCCTCCCCTGGAGCTTCTGGAGGAAGCCTCTGGCCTCCGGGACTGTGAGAGAGTCAGTTCCAGCTGTTTGAGGCCACCCAGCTTGCCGATCCTGTAACTAACACCCTCCGCCTCATAAAATGACAGGTCCGGATTTGGGGGCCAGGTGTGGGGAGAGCACGGCACAGAAAAAGGGGTAAGGACCTAACCTGGAGGCGTCTGGACAGCGATTATGCCAGGGGGACTGGGCTGCTGAGGGCAGCCCTGCAGTGGGAGGAACAGACAAAACACAAACACCAAGCCAGGAGCTCAGGGGTAGAGCTCATTTACACACCCCAGGACCCCAGGGGCAGAGCAGTGTCTTGAAGAGCAGGTCAAGTGAGGGTGCAAATGCTCTTGGCTACCACGGGACACACAGCCCGAGCTGAAGTCGGGATCCCAAAGACAGAAGTCCGGCTCCCGAGGAAAAGGACGGGAGTGGCCTCAAGGGCGAGCACAAAGACTCCTGGGAGGTGAGACTTTCTGTTTACACGAAGCCCAGAATCCAAAGCAGGGACATGGCCTGAGGAGGAACTTCTGATCCCACAAATGGCCAGGACCTGTACACACGTGGGAACCCAGAGGGCAGCTGACATCTGTCACAAAAGAACCGTAGCTCCTAAGACACTTGCTTCTTTCTGAATACGGGACAAGGAGGAACTGGCTTCCCGATCACCTCGAACGGGCAGAGCGGAAGTGATCACCCACACCCACTTGTGGGGAGATGCCGAGACCAGTAAGTGAAACGTGCTTGTGACCAAACGTGAGAGGGAGGGCCTGGGGAGGGTGGTGGCCAGCAGACGCGGCTTGGGTATCAGTCCAGCTGCCGAGTCCCTGCTCCTCTAGTGACCCGACACCGGACTCCAGGCCGGCCCAGCCTGGCCGGGCACTCTGGCTCAGAGGCATCAAGCGGGCCCACTCGTGGGCTTCCGATGCCCCTCAACAGGCCCACACGTCTGCACCTCTGCATGCCCACCCCCCTCCCCGTGTTTCCGCTGTGGGGAGCTGATGCGGACACCTCCACCTGCCCGCCCTGCGGGGTCTGTGTGTTCTGCTCTCACCATATCTCCAGTTCTGGTCCCAGCCTGTATCTTGCTCCTTTGCGTTTGGCAATTTCAATACCTGAGAGAGAGAGAGAGAGAGGAGCAATTTCAGCACCTACACCGTGGTCAGAGGCAGATAAAACACTGCTGTAATAGGTGTGATAAAAAGCCAAACCACAAACAAAAGCACTCAGTGATCTCCCTGACCCCATGCAGCCAAGGACGGGCTCTCCCAGAGACCCTGCTTACACAGGCAGGAAATAAGACACAGGGCCTGCAGGGCTGACCTTAGCACTGGGGAGGAAGCATCCACACCCTGGTAGTTCATTAACAGGCAGATGTGGAAGACCGTGTGCAGGGAGAGGGCAGGACTCGAAGGACCACAGCCTACAGCGGCACTGGCAACCTCTGGTTTGGGGCAGCAGGGCCCAACGTGCACCTGTGGAGGAGAGGCCACCTGAACAGAGACAGCTCTGGCCACCGACTGCCTCGCTCTAACTAGATATGCTCTGTGCTCTGATAGGATGTAAGCCGACTGAGATTGAAACAAAGAGGCTGAAGGTCTGGGGTACGTGGCTAAAAAGATGCCCTCTCTTGCATCCTCCTGTTCGTACTGCAAACTCTTGCAGGGAGCAGCTCAGAACAAGACGGCATGGGGTGAGCACACCTGCAGGGTGGCCCAGGACAGCCCCACTCTAGCTGTAGGTCTGAGTAGTTGGACCTTTCATGCTCACAGATGGGCTGGTGCCAAGGCTCACTATATGGGCCACCCCCCCCGCAACAACCACACCCTAGTCTCTAAGATTGCAGGCTCACCCCGTACTCTGCTTCCCTCTAGGGGCTGGCTTCTCCCAAAGTCTACCCATCAGGACAGTCTCTAGGCACCAGACACGGTAACAGCACTCCCGTCTGTCTTAAAGTCTGACTTGCTTCAAGCTCACATGCTCCTTGCTTGCTGACCTAAGTCCCTGGATCTGTAGCAGAACTAACCTACTCTCCTTGAGATTTGCAGACCACTGGCCTCACGGAGTGAAGGACCTGACTCTCCCAGATGATGAGCTCTGACAGCATTCGAGAACAGCTGGGGGGGGTGGGGGTGGCAATGCCAGTGAGTCCGTTCAGGGTCATGTCCACATCTGACTGCCATCTGGGCACCTGCTTCTCCTGCATGCAGCCCCCCTCCCTCTTCCTGCACCGTCCCCTTTGAAACCCTCGGGCTCCCTCTGGATGGGAAAGATGGACTTTGACACTTTAGTTCACCATCTTCCCAGGTTGCCTGGTTCCTGAATAAAGCAACTTTTTCTTTACTCCCCATCACTTGTGTTGATGGCAAGCTGCGGAAATTGAGTTAGGAACAAGACCACCTTCCGTGGGACACTTCTTCACGACATCCTCGCTGGTGGTTGACCACCCTCTTCCCTTAAATGCCTCTAAACATGGACAACTCAGCACCTCTCAGGCATCTCAGCCCTAGCTAAGCCACACTGGACCCCAGAGGTATCTGAGGACAGATAAGCCTCAGCCTCTCGTCTCCATCTCTGCCTCTGCAGCCACGCTTTTCCTACCACGAGTGTATACCATGGGTCCCACCAGGAACAGTAAACCACCCCCAATTCGGGGGGGGGGCCTGGGCACTTACGGGGGGGGTTGTCATTACGCATCATCTTATCTGTCCCCAAGCCCAGGGCTGCGACTTTCCACAGAGCAAGGATGTGTGTGCATCACAAGCAAGCAGGGGCCGGCCGGCCTGGACCTTCGCCCCCCCCCCCCACCCCATGACCCTGCCACCCGGGCCCCACTTGCCCCACCCCGTGCCCCCGCTCCCCCCACCCCGCGTCCCCCCTCACGCCCTGTCCCCCCCCAACCCCGCTCCCCCCCACCCCGGCCCCACTTGCCCCAACCCGTGCCCCCGCTCCCCCCACCCCGCGTCCCCCCTCACGCCCTGTCCCCCCCCAACCCCGCTCCCCCCCACCCCGGCCCCACTTGCCCCACCCCGTGCCCCCGCTCCCCCCACCCCGCGTCCCCACTCCCCCCCCAACCCCGCTCCCCCCCACCCCGGCCCCACTTGCCCCAACCCGTGCCCCCGCTCCCCCCACCCCGCGTCCCCCCTCACGCCCTGTCCCCCCCCAACCCCGCTCCCCCCCACCCCGGCCCCACTTGCCCCACCCCGTGCCCCCGCTCCCCCCACCCCGCGTCCCCACTCCCCCCCCGAACCCCGCTCCCCCCCCACCCCGGCCTCCCCACACCCCGTCCCACCAGCCTGTCCAGGCCTCTTCTCCCACTCCCCCCACCCCGCCGCCCCGAGACTCACTCTTTAAAATCCTCTGCAAATTGCCCTCGAAGTCCAGGGCCCATTGGTTGAGCGCGCAGGCGGCCACGGTCACCTTCCGGCCCATCCTGGCCGCGGTGGCCTGGGCTCTTCCGGGTCCTCCCGCGGGGTCTGGCCGGCCTTGGGCCGCAGAGCCCGCGGAGTCGCGGCCGCGCCTGCGCAGGAGGGAGGCCCGTCCCCTCCGCCCCACCGCGAAGCCGGGAGGGGTTCCTGCAGCCCCGCCACCGACCGCGGGGGACGGCGGCCAGCCCCGCAGCGAGCGCAACTCCACTCTTTTATTCCACGCTTCCCCACAAACTGCACCCAACCTGCTCCTTCAACTTGGCTGTTTGCCCTCGTAATGTTAGATCCGTCGTTTTCATTCTCTTTCTGCAGTTGGGTGCTGCATTGCGGGAGTAGAGCACGCGCTCTCGGCTCAGCGCCGGAGGGCGTCCTCGGCCCCGCGCCCACGCGCGCGCGCGCTGGCTCTGGTTCCTTTCCGAGAGCCGGCCCCTGTGCGGCCGCGCCTCGTTTCCCTAGGCCTACGAGTGCCGCCGCCGGGCGGAGTGCCGCTGTGCTCTTGCCACATTTCTCACCGGAGCGCTCGTTCGATCTACTGCGGCAGGCTTTCGCTTTTTCTTAAAGCTCATTCTTTCGTCCATTTAGGGTAGGAATCCATTTTTTTTTTTCCGTATGAATAAGTAACTCTGTCATTGAACAGTCCGTCTTCTCCCGACTTGCGATGCTGCTTTTGTCATAAACATTTTCACATTTAAAATACTTTTTCCCCGTCTCTAAAGTAATGCTTGTTCTTGATGGACAATTGGAAGAAGGAAAGGGAGGGGAGGGGAAGGGGGGAGGGGAGGGGAGGGGAGGGGAGGAAGGCGGGGGCAGTGCTCCAGATTAAGGCTAAGGAGCCCTGACACCTGACGCACAGAGTGGTTTCCCGATTGGATCCTGACTTTTAATAAACAGCTATAAAGGACATGAATGGGACGATGGGGGAAAACTGAATATGAACAATATATTAGATAATAGCATTGGGTTGATACAAAATTTCCAAAGTGTAATGTATTTTATTTTGGTAACGCAAGAGGTGGTTGCTTAAGTATCTAGGAAGAAGACATCACCTGCGGCTAATTAATGGTTCAGGGAAAAAAGTGGGGGGTGGATACAGAGAGAGAGGGAGGTAAAGAAATTAAACGTGGGAAACTTAGCAGCTGCTGAATCTAGGTATATGGGTGCTCACTTTAGTATATATTCAACTGGTTTGTGTGTTTGACATTTTTCAAAATAAAAAACTGCAGAAAAAATGTTTCTCTGTGAGGGACACAGAGCTGTGCCAATCAGATCCCTATGCAAACAAGACCTTTGTCCCAAATGTTGGGAGTGGGGCCAGCAGACACCTTCAATTGCCCACCCCTCCAGGGGCTGCTTGGGTTGTACAGCTGCCCTGCCCAATGTCATGTCCTTGCAAGGGTGGCCCTGTCCAGTAGCTGGTCTCCGGAGGCAGGAGTATGTATGTGGCTTGGGCATTCCTGCCAAGCGGGACAACTGTCGTGGGTTCCTATCTGCCCCATTGTGTTGGCCCCAGTTGGGCTTGCATGGCAGTTCAACTTCTCCCTCTTTCCAGCGCTGCTGCTCCTTCCCCCCCCCCTCATCTCTGCACAGGTGTGATCCTGACCCGAAACTCCATCTCCCTCACTTCTGGGGGAACCAGACCTGCCAGGCCTCCTAGCAGAGCCCTCCCTGACACCCCCAAATCAAACTGCTCTAATCCTCTGCACAGCACCTTCACCATCTGACACTCTACCTATTTGATTGTTGTTTATTGATTATTGCTCTCGCCCCGCCCCTAGTAGACGTGACCCCTAGGAGCAGGGATGTTGTCCGTTTGTGGGTTGCTGTGGACCCAGGGCCTGACACATCAGATGCTCAGCAAGTGTTTGCTGCGCTCCTTGGAAGCCCCATTTGCAGAAAGAGGAAACTGGGGCGCAGGGGAAGCAACTTGCCCGCGGCCATTGGGTGGATGGAGCGCCGGCCGTCGCGCGTGCTCCGCGGGGCTTAGCGTGGGTGCGGGGTGCCGCTCCGGCAGCCAGCGGTCCGCGGGGCGGGCCCTCGGCCGTCAATCCCGCGCCCCAGCGCCGCCGAGTGGTGCGTTTGGTGGTCCGGAGTCAGCTCAGGGGGTGGGGCGAGGCGTGCGAGCAATCGCCGGGCGCAGGGACGCCGGCCTATCAGGACCCGCCTCCAATTGGTCGTCTATCGCATCACGTCATGCTGGGGGCGGAGCTTCGGGGCGGCCCCTCTAGGCCCCCGGCGCGGGGGTGGGGGGCGGCAGCAGGCCAGGAGTTGGGGACGCAGGTGGGTGCGGAGCCAGACGCTCAGGTGAGCCGGCGCGGTGCGCGCAGGTTAGGGGCGCCCAGGTGAGCCAGCGCGGTGCGTGCAGGTGGGGGGCGCCCAGGTGAGCGGCCGGCGGTGGTCTATTCTCAGAAGCGCCCCGGTCTGAGGACCGGTGCCCTCTTTGGCCCATTCTGCAGCTCCTTAGGTAAAGAGAAAGGAACTGGGCCCCACCGGGCGCCACTTTGGGTGCCCAGATGTGAGACACGGGCAGCGAGGGAGTGGGCTGCTCAGTGAAGCGTAAAAGACCTTTTGTGTACTCTTGGTGGGAGCAGAAAATGACGCGCTCTTTCTGAGCGCAATTTGGCGAATTTCTTTTTAATAAAATGTTGTGTATTCTCTCAAAAAATATATATGGATGGTTGGGGGAGGGGGAGCTGGAAACGTGGGGCATGGAGAGGCCTGGTAGTGAAATTCAGATAACTATGATGATAACAGGTAATTTTTCTGAGGGCTGTGCCAGGTACTATTCGAATACGGAAACATTTCTTGGAACCTTATCTGAACAGCCGGGGGGGGGGGGGGGGGCGGTCTGGTTTGGGAATTTGTGAATCCAAGAGTAGTAGGGACTGAAGAATACAGACCTGCCAAAGTCAACCTGAGATGAAAAAGAATGATAAACATCAGAATCGGTGAGGGGGTGGGCAGCTGCTTTCCTGGCTGTGAAGACAGTTCTAGAGGCCAGGTAAACCTACCTGTCCACGCAACATCTACCTTTAGGAGTTTATCCCTGGACATATTCAGACAGCTATGTAAACATGCAGATGCAAGAACTCCCATCATGACTTGCTGTATATACATGCAAAAACCAGAAACACCTAATGACTACCAGTAAGAGGATCGGATAAGTCATGATGCACTAATACGGTGGGATACGTGGCAACCGTTAAAACGAATGGACTCAACATGGAGACAAGTCCCCTGGCATGCCACAGCCAAAGGGGCAGGAGGGAGATAAGGCTGTCATTAAAAAGACTACTTGAAAAGCTACACACCCAAACCTTAAACAGGGATGGGGATACAGCTGTTCTTTTCCTATTTTCCGGAAAACAGACTTATGTAATAAAATGATTTAGCAATAACGAAAAGAGTTTTTAAACAGCTCCTGGAGTCCTAAGACCCGCAATTCTGGGAACATTTGTGGCTGAATGGGGGTCGGGAGGTCACCTATGCATCCCCCCCACCATTCCCAAAGCATGATGGGACTGATCTTTGGGGTGATTCTTGGTTTACCTGCAGCTTCTCTACAACCCAGCCCCCCCCAGCCCCGCCCCCTGACCCTGGGCCTTCTGCAGTTGTCACTCCCTCAACTCACAGGTACAGTTCACAAGCCTCACTTCCAAATGTAGGGGCTGCTTTGGAGATGTGTGGCTCCCCCAAGCTCTTGGCGCCAGGAGGCTCTGGCCTGGCTTACCTCGAGAGGACTGAGGGCCCACAGGGACCCAGCAGAGCCACTCCTGGGGCGCTTTCCGAGGCCTTCAGAAGTGGGCATGTGCCCTAGGTGGAAAGAAATGCCCAGAGACACTGAGCCCTGATTCTAAAGGGTAAGCTGCAGCTTTGACCGTGGCTCCAGGGTTCTGCGCTCCCAAAGCTGCAAATATATGCTCACTGTAACGCAAGTTTAGAACTCGAATGTAGAGGTCCTTGCCTTTCTTCTTTCTCCAGTCCACCCCCAGAAGTCATTAACCTCCATCCCCAGGGGCCCGAGTGAGCAGAGAGCGCACTCCACCTTGCTCATGTCAACCTCCTCATCTGTAAAAGGGACGTCGTAATGCTTACTCTCCGGTGTCTGTGCAAGAACTCAGTAAGATATTGGGCACTTGGAACTCCGTAGATGCTCAGTAAACAGCCACTGTCTGTAAAGGTTGAATCATCGAGGGATGGCCCCAACAGTATCTTGTGTTCTAATATCTTGCAATCCCCACATCAAGGCGTGGAGCCCGATTCCCTTCCCCTTGAAAGGAGGTGGACTTGGGACTCCCTGTAGCCGATAGAATGTGCTGGAAGTGCTGTCACTTGTCTCCTCAGGCCCTCAGAAGGGGCGGTACAACTCCGTGGGGTCTGCTGGAACCCTCGCTGGTTCCCTGAACCTCTCTCCATGGCGCTGAGCCACCAGGCTGTGAGGACGCCCTAGCTGGCCCACAAGGAGAGGCCACATGAAGACAGCCGCTCTGGCACACCCCAACCTGTAACGGCCTAGCCAGTCTCCCCAGACTCCTAACCACAGAAGCAATGAGAAAGGATGAAAAGACTGTTGTTTTAAGCCACCAGGTAGCAGCATGGTTAGGTGCAGGGGGTAACCAGAACTCTCTGGGGCTGGCTTTGGGGTTGCATGGCCCTTAGACCTCTGCTAGTCTGAACCTCACCCTGACGCCCTGCATGAGCCCAGCTAAGCCTTTCTGAGGCCTGAGGGTGCTGAGGATCCTTTTGGCGATAACTGGCTCTCTTTTAGGTGAACTCCGATGGGGTCAGGGAGGGCTCTGAGCACTTGGTGCCATGACCTCATTTCCTTGAGTAAGCAGGTGACAGCTGCTTGTGGATGAGGAAACAGGCCTAGCAGGTGGTCCCACAACTTGGATTCCAAGTGGGCAGCAGGAATCTGTGCTGCTGAGAACTCAGAGCCTTGGTGGTGACCTTGGGGCCTCCAGGACATTCCCTGTGCCAGTCCCCAGAAGCCTCTGCCATGCTCCTGGGTGTCTAGAGCATCCCCAAACTTCTAAAATTTCAGTGTGCCAAAAAGCTGCTAAGGGGTGTAAGTCATCTGTTGTGTGGGTCTCTGCCTGTAGATAGTGATACTGTGGTCTGGGAATGCCTGAAGCACCCTCCTGGGCTTGTATTACTGGGGCAGCCCCCTCCCTCCCAGGGCCATCATGGCTAGCCCAGCCCTAGTGGTCCTTATGATTGCAGGGTGCACCTCAGCAACAACCATTGGGGAGCTCTGACGAGCAAGGTTTATTACTCACAGGTCCTGGAGGCCACACAGAATGCTCAGAGCCACAGTGAGGTCATGGGGAGAGAGGGTGTATGTGGGCCTGGGGCTCTGCCTTCATGGGGGTCAAGGGTAGGGGTCTGGGGTTTCATGGGTTCACTCTTTATTGGCCAGTTTAAAGCATAAGAGTGGGAATAAGGGCACGGCAAGAACGGAGGTCGCTGCGGTGGTCAGCTGTCTTGGTCACCTAGGGCTTTCTGAAAGGGGACTTACAGGTGGGAGTAGCCTGGTTCCTTCTCTGGTTGTTTGGCTGGTAGCTGCGTCAAGCAGCTCGTGGTATGTTTATTTGAGATGGACGTCTTTGCCATGAATGCCTTGGCAATCAGAAGCTTAGGGTCAGGCACTTCTACTATGTCATCCTCAAACCCTCGGGGCCATGTCCCTTTGTCCCTCAGTTCTGAGCCTATACATATCTGGCCCTTTTCCAGTTTTCTGCCAGGTTCAGTGAAAGTGACTCCCACGCACCAAGCCTGTGGAACTCAAAGACCGGTCGAGGGAGCTGAGCAGGCGGTCAGAAAGCCTCATCCCCTTCCCTGGCTGGTCTTCATCCCCAGGTATGGGACACTAACTCTCCCTCACCCAGCTTTAACAACCACTGCAGATCCTCACATGTGTAGGCATTCATGACCCAAGATACTTAGGAAGGTCACCGGGTCCCGCAGAGTCTGCAGAGAGCCAGGCTCCAAGCCCAGATCACTCTCAGTGCTGCTCCATGTTCTTAGGCTCTCACTGGCTCCCAGAATGTACCAATGGAATGTGCGAACTCCAGGGGGCTTGATTCAGGCTGGTGGCACAAACAAGCTTCTAGAAATGTTTCAGATGCATATGTGGCTGCTTGGTGTAAGTCTTCAAAGAAAATACCTTTCTGTTCATCGCTACTCATCAGGTCTGCATCTGCCTATGCTAAGGCTCATGTCCAAGGTGATGCTGCCATGCAGACTTGTGTTCAATCCCCCCATTATCATTAAATACTTACTATTTGCCAGACACTGTGTGTGCTAGGCGAAGAAGCGGGGTGGTAATATTCCTTCCCCCCCCCCCCCGCCATGGGGTGTCTTCCGCTTTTGAACCCTAAGCTCTTGGGCTTGCACTTCTCACTTGGTTCCAACAGTAGGCCTTGAATAAATGCCATTTGGGTCCTTATCTGCCTTCAATCCTGAAATGTCAGCTCCCTGAACGTCTTCATCATTTTTGTGTCCCTGCAGGACTTTCTTAGTGGGTTGAGGAGGATCAAGTGGGCCTTTTGAATTAAGAGAATCCAGAGATTTTAGAGAGGCCCGTTCAAGAAGGAACACTTCCATTCTGCTGTGAAACCCCTAGACAAGACATTGGAGGTAAGCGTGTCTTAGCACCATTGTTCATGGGCATAGACAGTGACTTTTTAGCTTGAAAAAGTAAAGACAGCTGGTACATCAACTCCTGTCTGCGAGTCTTAGGAATAAAATAAAATATACCCCGAACACCTCCCTCTCCCCTGGCTACTTGTTTCCGAGGATATAACCTACCCGTTTATTACAAGATTCGGTGCTCATGACAGAGGAGACTCCTGGGTGAATGAACTCTGTAATCTCAAAATATTTATTTGGGCTTGTTTGAATCTGTAGAAGATACACTTTTTCCTTTCAGCAGCATTTTCTGTTTGGCTTTTTACACTTAGTTCTGAGCCTATACATATCTGGCCCTTTTCCAGTTTTCTGCCAGGTTCAGTGAAAGTGACTCCCACGCACCAAGCTCTGTATTCTGTTTCGGGGCTGTAGAGATGGATGGTCCATAAGGAACTCTTCATCCTGCTTTGTACATCATAGGCAGACATTCCATAAACTTACCTGTGAAAATTAAATTAAGTGATGTGGCTACAGTTCCCACACTACAAATGAAAATGTCTTTTGTCGCTGAAATTTTTTTTAATGAATGTACATTTGTGTTAAAGTAACTCATGTTCACATTTTTAAACAAGTCAGTGGCTTTTAAGACTTACACGTAAAATAAACAGTTCCCCACTTCATCCCATAGTCCTAATTCCCAGAAACAAATGCTTTTCATTATTTTAGTGACTTTTGTATTGTTGTTTTTACCTGCTTATTTTTAAATAATTTGCTTTTGTCACGCTAAGCTTTATGTATCCTACACATCTAGTAGTCAGTCGATAGCCAGGTATTACATTGTTATGATGAAGTTGCTATTAATTACTGTTAAGCCAAGTAATGCACTATAATTATGGTTTGGGTTTTTTTCCCCCTTGTATGACTTTTTATGGTTCCTGGAGTTAATGGTTGCCTCACTTTCCATTCACTAAGGTTTCTTTCTTTCTTTCTTTCTTTTTTTCCATTTACTAAGGTTTCTATGCATCTTTCACTATTTTTTTTTCCCCTGAATGCTGTAATACAGCTGTCATACTATCAATAATTTTTCACAGTCTAACACAATAAAATTCATCATTTCTATTCTCCCTCCCACCAAAGCCATTCCTTTAGTACCAGTGTGGACTGTTACTGTCTGGTGCACTGCACAGCTCTCATCCCCTTGTCCTTTCATTGGGCTTTCTTTCAGCAGCTCTTTTGGATCCTGTGTCATCTCCTCTGAATAATAGTTAATCTGGGAATAGAATTCTAGGCTGCAAAACAGTTTTCCTCAGAGTTTTTAAAGTTTTCCATCGTTGTCTTCTAAAATCTAACTTACTGCTAGTATGATTCTTAATTCTGGATTTTTCTCTAAAAGCGTTTTAATACTGTGTTTTCTTATCATTGATATTTGGAAAACTTCACAATTAGAACTTGTTCTGGAAGTGTAGATGTCACTGCTTCCCCCATAGACAAGTTCAGTTATTCCTCCTTTTTTTGTAGAGTGATTATTTATTGAATGCACTGTATGTACCAGACTGTGTTCTAGGACTTGGTAGTAGAGCAATGAATGGGACACATGATTCCTGCCCTTGGGGAGCTTACATTCTAATGGAGGGAGACAGACAATAGACATGCATTCAAATTAAAAAAAAAAAGCATTTTACATGATGAAAAGAGTTATTAAGAAAATAAAGTAGCAGGGAGAGTGACTTGGCAGGGGGTCTCGGGTGCAGGCAATGTGAATTGGCTGACTGGCTTGTACATTGGTTCAAGATGAATGGCTATAGGGGAGAGGGAGAATGGAAATGATCCATTACTGTGTTAGAGTATCTAGAAAAATTGCTGAAATGTATGATAGCTCTGTTAGAGTATTCAGAAAAAAAATTAGGACATGCATAGAAACCTTAGCAAATGGAAAAAGTGGGGCACTAATTAACTCCAGGAAAAATAAAAAGTCATACTAAGGAGGGGACATTTTACAAAAGACCTGAATGAGGAGACCTGCAAAGCATGTTCTTAGCAGAAGTAACAGGTATCATGAATGAAATGAACCATATTCAAGGATCGTTAAAGATCCTGGGCGCCTGGATTAGAAGGTGTGAGGAGAGAGTGGGGAAGACAGGAGGCAGGAGCAGATTGCAAGAGGTTTCTGAAACATGGATGGCCTGGTTCACATGGTAAGAGGGCATTCTGCCACCATCTGAAGACTGACTCAAGAGATGTCGGAGGGCCAGGTAGGAGAGACTGAAGCACAGTCCCTCATCTCTTCCCTGTCTGGAGTCAGGACGAGGTCATGAGTAGGTGAGTGAAAGAGACCAGTCCTGCAGAGTCTATGAGTAGTGGCAGGTGTGGCAGGGAGATGTGGTGGCTCTTCTTCATGGGACGATCTGAGCGGGATGTATCTCCTTCCCTCAGGGCCCAATGGCTGCAAAATCCCTACACGATGCTTCCAAAACCAAGAGCCCAGACCGCATCGCCAACAGCAGGGCCGCGACTCAAGGACAGTGGGGCCGGGCCTGGTAAGAATCTTGGCAGCCTTCCCAGCTAGAAAATAAGGTGAGGTCTTAGAGGTTGCCAGCCTCTGGGATTTTAGAGACCTATTAAATAAAATTTTTATCATCAAGACTAGTGAAAGGTAAGCAGTTAACCATTTTATAATGTGAGGAATCGAAGAAGAAATGAAACACTGACTAAAACAGGCTGGTCCTGGCTGTGAAGCTCACAGTTGTCTCTGTCCTTCTTGGGCCAGAGAGTGTAGGGACTTGGGAGGGGGTGGGCAGCCCCGTTGCCCAGAACCGGGAAGCCTCTGGCCTTGTGGGTGACAGGCTCTGGGCTTTCTGTGGGTGCCCACGGATCTGTCAACCTCCGTGCGACTCGTGGTAGAGCACACACGTGTAGTGGCTCTTCCAGGCAATGGGGAGGCCTCTGTGCCAAGAGCGGACAGCTGTCTCTGAGGCCCTGGCTACTTTGAACAACGGGGCCTGTACAGAAAGCGTTGTCTGCAAGGTCCCAGGGCCAGGCAGGCCCCGTGTGACCGCCTGCTGTCTGCTGCTGCAGGGAGGTGGACTGGTTTTCGCTGGCGAGCGTCATCGCTCTGCTGTTCTTCGCGCCCTTCATTGTGTACTACTTCATCATGGCGTGTGACCAGTACAGCTGCTCTCTGACGGCCCCCGTGCTGGACGTCGCCACCGGGCGTGCTCGGCTCTCAGACATCTGGGCCAAGACTCCATCCGTGACGAAGAAAGCAGCGCAGCTCTACACCCTGTGGGTCACGTTCCAGGTCAGCCCTCCCTGGCTAATGTCGTTGGGGCACAGTGGGCGCCAAGCGCCCCTCTTGTTGGGATGGCCGTTTGTCTGGGAAACGGAGCCCCGGCTTAGGTTGGCATTCTGCTTCCCAGGACCCCGCAGGGCATTACCTGGAGCCTGACCTACTTAGCTCTGTCTTCTGATAGAAGGCACCTGGCGGCATCACGGTGTCTGACCCACATGCGGGGTGAGGCGCCCCGCAGTTCAGGACCCCACGCAGCCTTGCAGGGGCATGCGTAGTAGGATGGAGCAAGACGCTGTGGGAGGCCGTGAGGCAGGGCTGGCCCCGGGAAGCCCTGTGCCCAACAGGAAGCTTCCCTTGACAGCAGCCCATGGGAAGGAGCATTCCAGCCCCCGGAGGGATGCTCTCCATTACAGGAGACACCACTCGGCAAAGCCACGGCCCGTGTCCCCAGCAGGTGGCTGCACGCTCCCAGCCAAGTGTTGTGACCCCACTGGCCTTTGAGACCAGAGGGAGTTCACCAGGAAGGGGCTGTTTGCACCAAGAACCTGGTGAACAGGCAGGGTTATTTATTACCTGAATCCAGGGAGACAGAACCGGGAGAAGCCCCCAGCTCTACCCTGGGTTTCCTCCCTGGAGGAAGGCTCCCACCTTTAGTAGCAGTTTCTTCTCAGGGTCCTGGCTTCTGGGCTCCAGGGTCCCTCTCACTTCGGTCTCTTGGCCCCTTTGGGTGAAAAACGAGATGGGGCAGCCTGAGTCACAATAGCCTAAGAGTAGAAATGTCAGTGGATGAGTGGCTAAAACAAAGCCTGGTCCATCCCTGCGGCGGAACGTTACTCAGCCGTGACCGGGGTGGGGACTCACGTGTGCTCTGGCAGGGATGGACCTTGAGGACGTTCGCTGAGTGAAAGAAGCCACGCACAGAAGGCCACGTGGTGCATGATTCCATTTATATGAAACTCCCGGAATAGAAAAAGTAGAAAACGGGTTAATAGTTGTTGGGGACCAGTACGGGGAGGGGAACAGGGAGCGACTGCTAAATGGGGGTGGGGTTCCCTTTGGGGGTGATGGCCCTGTTCTGGAGCTGGATGGTGGCGGCGGTTGCACGACCTTGTGAATGCACTAAATGACCCGGGAAGGGTCTAAAAGGGCGATTGTATGGCGTGTGAATTCTCTCACTTTTTAAAATGGCCCCAGAAATGTGCGTGGGAAGGATTCGTGCGCTGTCCTGGGGGGAGACTGCTTTGCTGCTTTAGGCAGTAATGAGCTTCCTGCTCGGGGCACCACCGCCCTCAGAGTCCCACCAGGCCTGCGGTCAGGGCTCCCAGAGCCACGAACTCTTCTGGAAGGACTAACCGACCAAAAATCAGGATTTCTGCCATTCGTGTGGTGCTTTTGTGTGAGTCAGGTCAATGAACAAAGGCAAGGTTGGGTGAAAGAGCCAGGCCCTCTAGGCGGCGGGTCACGCAGCCTTCAATCTCCACTGCAGGTGCTTTTGTACGTGGCGCTTCCTGACTTCTGCCATAAGTTCTTGCCGGGCTACGTGGGAGGCGTTCAAGAGGGCGCCGTGACCCCCGCAGGTAACCTGAGCCCGCGCGCATCCCTTCTCTTCTCCCTGCCTCATTGTCTCATGGGGCCCGTGTAGCCCTGTGCTGCTTCCACCCCCCGAGTGTGCTCCCCAACAAAATGAAAGTGAACTTCGCTCGGGCATTGCTGCCGCCCGGGCCCTGCTGGTGTCCAGGGCAGCCCGGGCCTGAGGCGGCCCGGAGGCTGAAGATCACGTTCTTCAGCAAACAGGGCACTGAGCGGCCCCGACCCCACAGCTGGATGACGTAACCCGGCTGCTGGAGCACCTCCCCACCGAGAACGCGGCAGCGGCCACTTGCATCCAGGCTGGGGGACTAGGGGGCACTGCAGAGCTGCCTGCGGTCACCAAGAAGCCAGGAGGAGCCCTGCAGGTGGAATCGGCCCTGTCCCTGCCTGCAGAGGGCTCCCGGGGCAGCGGGAGGATGGGGTGCTTCCCGACAAGTACTGTGGGGGCATCCTCACTCTCTTGCAAACTGCAGCCTGGTGACCTGGCCTGTGCTCGGCCGAGGAGAATCAGAACCAGAGGACTAGTCAGTGCCCTTTGCCTCTTCCCAGGACCCCGAAAGCAGGAGCAGTTGATCCTGGAGCCAACAGTATCACTGTGCTCCTGGCATTTTGACCAGGGGCCCAAGTTAGGGCAGAAGCTGACCAGCTTCAGAACTGCAACCTGGTGTCCCCAGACAGGCCTGGAGCAGGCAGGGCCTGGGCCAGCTGCTGTTTCAGTCGGGAAAACACTTTGATTTTTGCATCTTCCCTCCACAGGGGTTGTCAACAAGTATGAAATCAATGGCCTGCAAGCGTGGCTCATCACGCACCTTCTCTGGTTTGCAAACTCTCACTTCCAGTCCTGGTTCTCTCCCACCATCATCTTCGACAACTGGATACCACTGCTGTGGTGCGCCAACATCCTCGGCTATGCTGTTTCCACCTTTGCCATGATCAAGGGCTACTTCTTCCCCACCAATGCCAAAGACTGGTACGTTCTTCGGAAGCTGGTCAAGCTAAAGTGGAACGTGGATGCTTCCACTCCTTTCTCTACGACCTTGGGATAGGAGGTCGTAAAGCTCTGAGGACTGAGAATCCTTGATGGAGATGCCTAACGGATCTTGTTTGATTCTGGGGAACAACCTTTCTAAATGTCTAGGGGGCTTTTTCTGCCTTAGGAAGAATGCAGTGGACGATGGCCGAGTCCATCTTCGGCCGAGTCATCACCGGTAGGGCTGTCGTGGGAGAGGCCGCCCATTGCCTCCATCGCTGGCACATGAGTGTGGCCTGCAACGGTCTTAGTGAGGAGTCTTGTTATCTCAGTGGCTTTAATGTAAGAGCTTCCCAGGGAGAGCCCGACTGGTGGGTGGCATCTCA
This sequence comes from Zalophus californianus, assembly GCF_009762305.2. Taxonomy (NCBI): domain Eukaryota; kingdom Metazoa; phylum Chordata; class Mammalia; order Carnivora; family Otariidae; genus Zalophus; species Zalophus californianus. The sequence continues at coordinate 110,927,604 of NC_045605.1, read as the reverse complement.
TGGAAGCTTTAGGTTAGATAGTTGTGAGCCCCCCAGCTAGCCATCTCCTCATCTAGCTCTTTATCCATCCACCCCCCCACCCATCCATCCGACTCATCCATCCACCCATGCACCCTTCCCTCTAACCCATTTATCCATCCATCCATCTACCTAACTACCGTTCATCTACCTACCTACCTACCCATTCACTTAACCCATCCACCAACCCAATCTACCCACCCATCCACTCACCCACCCACCTGTCCATCCTTCCATCCAACCACCCACCCATCCATCTGTCCATCCACCTACCTCCCCACCCATCCACACACCCACCCATCCACCCACCATGTAACCCACCCACCCATCCACCCACCTACGCATCTATGCATCCGTCCACCTAACTGCCCACCCATCCACCCATTCATCCCACCCACCCATCCGCCTTTCCAGCCCCCATCCTTCATCCCTGCCTCCCTGAATCCCTCCATCCATCTCTCCCTCCACCAACAGATATTGATTTGGTTCCTCCTGTAGATGGGTGTAGGTGGTCATGAATAAGATTCTTGTGCTTGGGCCCTATATTTTAGTCTCAGATACATTTAGGGCCCCAAGTAAAGACAAAATGTGTTTCCTTTAACTCTTGCTCTTGGAAAATGTCTTTGGATGATGGTGCTTTGTGACTTGTGTGGTAATTAGGTAATGAGGCTGGTCTTCTGTGGCTCATGTGAGTCATTTTCAGTGCTTTATAATCAGTGACCTGTTGTAGACTTTGTGTATTTTGCTCTTTCTTACTTACTATAACTGAGGGAAATGGACATGAAAATGTTCTTCTCATGAACACAGAAATCCCTGTGTGTCTACAATTTCTACCTGAGGAAGGTCTCCACGTTAGTCATCTTGGCTGATTGTCTGGTCACCCCTGGAGAGGGCCTTGGGGTCAGGAACCAGGGCAATGGATGTCCAGCAGGGTTTCATGGTGGGCCCTGGAGCCGGGCACCTGGCTCTGAGCATGCTGCTTTTACTCACTCTCTACCTGTGCAAGATTTATCATTTCAATTGCGCGTGGGGGCCCGAGCACCCTGTGAGTCACCTCCAGCCGCGTGCAAACGAAGATCTTCATGCAGTTAAGCCAGTTGTGCGGCTCACCTGGGCCATGCCTCAGGGGACCTGGAGGAGGGTGGGGAGAAGCCTGGCTGTTCAAGGGAAGACTCCCCACCCAGCCTGGGAAGCAGCTCAGGGTGACTCTTGCGGAGCCGGAGCTGAGTGCCAAGTGAGAGCCAGCGAGGCCATGGGAAACGGAGGGCCCGGCGTGTTGTCTGCCTGCGCCTCTGCAGCTGATGCTGATGCCAGGGCCGGGCTCGGCACCGTGTCCACGCACGCACCGGCCCTGTGGTATGGGACGCGCTCCCTGGCTAAATGTATGTGTTGTTTCTATTTTCAAGCAAATTCACAGGCAATTTCTTTTACAACTACATGATGGGCATTGAGTTTAATCCCCGAATTGGGAAGTGGTTTGACTTCAAGCTGTTCTTCAACGGACGCCCCGGGATCGTCGCCTGGACCCTCATCAACCTGTCCTTTGCGGCCAAGCAACAGGAGCTCTACGGCCAGGTGACCAACGCCATGGTCCTGGTCAACGTCCTGCAGGTAGCGGCCAAAGGGATGCAGGTGCCGATGCTTGCCGGGGGCCGGGAAAACCTGGAGGCCAGATCGGTTTTGAGAAACGTTAGCCCGCTGCATTTAGAAGGCAGTCGGCCCCCTTCCCGGGCATCTCTGGGGAGGGGGTGAGTGAGCACGTGGGGATGGATCCTGTCACTGCGGGTCAGGTGCTGCGCTCACCCTGGGGACTCATTTGGCCCAGGGCCTCTTTCCCAGGGGACGCGTGTTAACAGCCCAAGCCTGTCCGGGGTCCTGCCCATATTCACAATTTATGGTCTCCGAAGTGTTTTTCCCACACAGCCCCCGTGGCTCTCAGGTGGGAAGGAGGAACAGTGATTCATCTGCACCTTTTCCCGTCTGCGTAGGACACCGGTCACTGGCCGTGCTGGCCACGCTATGGGTGTCTCGGTGCTGCAGGGGCAGCTGGGGGGGGGGGCACAGCCTGGGGGGCCTGCGGGTGAAGGGCCTCCGGGCCGGCGTGGACTCTGGCATGCAGGGCTCCTTCCCTGCGGGCTGTCCCGAGCCGTTCTGCTGGGAGCGACCTTGCTCTTCTTGGAGCTCCACAGCCTTGGCGTCACCTTCCGGGGCTTTGCTGGGTGCCCCACTTCTCCAGACTCTCTGAGGATAAGGGCCCCCTTACCTAACCCCCATACCGCCCCGTGTCCCAGGCGTGGCGGAAACGTGGGAGCCACCCAGTGGAGCAGGTGCCACCTCCTCGTCTACAAGACTGTGGTTTTCCAGCCGGCCCCGCGGGTGCCCCCTGGTCGGTACATGGCTCTTCCTGTTTTGCAGGCCATCTACGTGCTGGACTTCTTCTGGAACGAAGCCTGGTACCTGAAAACCATCGACATCTGCCACGACCACTTTGGGTGGTACTTGGGCTGGGGGGACTGCGTCTGGCTGCCATACCTGTACACCCTGCAGGTGAGGGGCCGGGGCGCGGGACGCGGCCCCACAGAACATTCGGCCACTTGGTCCCTGCGCATGTGCGGGGCTGCCCTCAGGAGACGCAGTTGAGCATATGCTGAGCGCTGCACACGTGGTGTGCTTGGGGGCCCCGGGGGGCGGGAGGAGGGGGGCTGCTCCCTGTTTCCAGGAAGAAAGGAGGCTTGGTGGATTAGTCAGCTTGGGCTCCGTGACAAATACAATAGACGGAGGGGGAGCTGGGGCGACAGACACCCGGGATGCGGGCGCGGGAGGGAGGGGTCCTTCCGAGGCCTCGCTCCTCGTGTGTGGACGGCCGCCCTCCCCCTGGGTCCCCACGGGGTCGTCCCTGCGTGCGGGTCTGTGTCCCGATTCCCTCTTCCTGTAAGGACCCCGGTCACACGGGATCAGGGCCACCCCATGACCCCATTTTACCTTGATTACCCTCTAAAGACCCCATCTCCAGATATGGACCCATTCTGGGGTTGTGGGGGTTAGGGCTCCAATAGATGAATTTGGGGGACACAGCTCAGCATGTGACTCTGAAAGAAAAAGGTGATATGGTGTAGACTTTGGGTAAAAAGGAGTGATTTGGCTGAACTGGGTGGATGGAGGCAGGTATTTATATTCATATCAAATCTTAATGGTTGAAGGATGAGAGGTTTTCTCTCTTCCCTTTATTCCTCAAACACTTGATGAGGGTCTGCACGGCACCAGGCATGTGCTGGAGATGCAGGAGCAGAGGAGACCTGCGTGGGCTCTTGCCCCCTCGGGCTCACGGCTGCTGCAAAAGGCCAGGGAACGGGCAACTTGGTGCAGGGAGGGGGTGCTGGGGGGAACTGGGGGTGCCGGCTCCCAAGAGAGGGCCCGGGAGGAGCCCCCGGCCTGCCTCGGGCAGTTGGCAAATGCCTCCAGAGCTAACCACAGCCGGGCTGAGAGCAGAGTGGGGAGGCCGGGGGAGAGAACATTCCAGACAGGTGGGCTGACACCTGCTGAGTCTTACTGGCGAGAAAACTCGGGATGGAGGACAACGGGCCAGGGCGCGGAGGGGAAGGCTCAGAGGGGGCTCAGAGTCCTCAGGAGAGGCCTGGCTTGCCCCACGAAATTCAGGTATCGAAGTGCTGGCCTGGGGAGCCACAGGGACCTGGGTTCACACCAGTTAGGGGAGGCGGCCTTGAGCACAACCCCAGACATCTCTGAAAAACTAGGGCAGCGCCCCCTCAGTCGGGGCTGGGCAGAGCCACAGGGGCACCGAGCTCGGTCCTCATGCTGTTGGCAACTGCAGGCCCTCCCTCAGGTGTCCCGTGACATGGGGGGGCGGCTAGTGGGGGGCAGAGCGGCGTCGGACCTCGGGCCATGCTCCCCATCTCCCTGCAGGGCCTGTACCTGGTCTACCACCCGGTGCAGCTGTCCACCCCCCATGCCGTGGGCGTCCTGCTGCTTGGCCTGCTAGGCTACTGCATTTTCCGGATGGCCAACCATCAGAAGGACCTGTTCCGCCGCACCGACGGCCGCTGCCTGATCTGGGGCAGGAAGCCCAAGGTCATCGAGTGCACGTACACGTCGGCCGACGGGCAGAAGCACCACAGCAAGCTCCTGGTGTCGGGCTTCTGGGGCGTGGCCCGCCACCTCAACTACACGGGCGACCTGATGGGCAGCCTGGCGTACTGCCTGGCCTGTGGCGGGGGCCACCTGCTGCCGTATTTCTACCTCGTCTACATGGCCATCCTGCTGACCCACCGCTGTGTCCGGGATGAGCACCGCTGTGCCAGCAAGTACGGCAGCAACTGGGAGCGCTACACCGCGGCCGTACCCCACCGCCTGCTGCCCGGGGTCTTCTGAAGCCCCCCGCCCCCGGGAGAAGCGCCCAGGGTCTGGGCAGAGCATGAGAGTTGGCTCTGCTGGGGCTCCCCGCCCCCCCGGGAGCTTCATCAGAAATGGAAAGAGCGTGGCGCTTGGCGTGTCCTCCTCTTTCGTCCCCGGGGGTGGTCCCGAGGGTTTATGCCACCAGCAGAGACGACGGTCTCTGTGCGGCGACCCGCGGGCAGCCCGTGATGCCCGCGTTTGTCCTGTGTGTTGGGAGCCCGAGCGGCCGGACGCACTGGTGTCCCACATGGAACGGACGCCTTTGGCTCGCTGTCACTTACCCTCACGACGTAAGGGGGGCCGTGGATACGAGAGGTGCTGCAGTTATCAGCTTATTGCCTTGGCTCCAGAGGCGCTCTTCTTTACCCGCTCTGCGATTGTGGACCGGACCCTGTAGACATCTCTCCTTGGCTGATGTTAAATTTGAGGGACTCTGCACGGAGGAGGGAGGGGGCTTCTCTTTCTAGTTTCAGTGATGTTGCATTCTCTGCTGCTCACAGCCGTGCGGGAACGTCCAAGGCGCGTGTCGACAGCGCGCGGACGTCCCAGCACTGGCCGCGGCGCCCGGTGTCCGACCCCCTGGGATCCGGCCACTGGC